>NC_081409.1:926453785-926767951 GCF_030272615.1 Cryptomeria japonica | reverse complement strand
CTCCTTGCAACTGCTTGGCTCATATCTTCTCCTATTTCTGCCCATGGTGTCATTTCTCACAGCCGAGTTTAGATTACAGAACTGGTAAAATAGAGAGCTTTTCGGAGCTAAAACAAATACCCAGAAAGCGTGTGTGGCATTAATGACCTGCTAGATTTTAAAACACATTCTGTTGGCTTTGATGTTATAATGAGTAATTACCTCATTATAGAAATAACTCAAAGTGCTTAATTCAGTACTTATCATAATTGTCCTATCAATCAAGAGTCTTTGGGGTACTTTGATATCTTTCATCAATTATGATTTGTCTGACATCTTCGGGGAGACCGCTCTCACCTATCCACATGGTAATAGTCTCATTCTTAACCGCCATGTTTGCAGCCCAATCAGCAGAACAGTTGGCCTCCCGATAGATATGGGATATGTGGCATTTTTTGAAGGTTCTAATGATTTCAATAGCAGAAAAAATTATATTGTGAATCGACCAAGAGGGCTTTGAAGTCCCATTGAGACACTTTATTATATTATTGGAGTCCCCTTCTATCCAGAGATAGGGACAGTTCCATTTTTTGGCTATAATAATGCCTTGAAGGGCTGCCATAGCTTCCGCTTTATGATTGGTTTGAGTGCCAATAGGGAAAACAATCATACCTTTGCAAATGCCTCTGTAGTCTCTGAGAATAGCTCCACAGCCTGAGGGACCTGGGTTTCCTTTGGCGGTTCCATCAAAATTGATTTTGAGCCAACCTTGGGGAGGGGTTTTCCATTTAGCTTCAAGCCTTTTATTGTAGCTGAGATTAGGACCATCAGTGATCTTCATATTCCAAGCTCTTAAGATGTTTGACTCCAGGGAATTATTAGAGTAACAAGAGATCTCCATGGTTCCCATATTTTCCTGAATAGCCCTTTGAATTTTCTGAAAAACAATGTCTTGATTTAGGGACACATCCCTGAATATTCGGTTATTTCTTTCCTTCCAAAGACCCCACAAAAAGGGGAGATTGTTGGCAATTAACACTCATTCGATTTCTTATGTTGTCATTCATGGTAACATTGGCAACATATTTTGGTTCACCGACATCTGATAGACACTTCACCAACATCAAGGATTTCAAAGGTAACCGACAAACTAGGTACCGATATGGGAAGTTGACATCACTTGGAGATCTGGCAAAGGGTAGTATCCGACAAAGCATTTAATAATTCATATATATTTTTAATGAGCTAACATGTATTATCATTTTGTATGTAATCCGACATATGACATAAATGTTTGTAAGGGTATATAAGTCAGTCTATTAGGTCATTTTTAAAATATAACATTCGGGAAAAGATCTGAAATGCATTATGTATGCAAAATCAAAAAAAACATCATGTAATGATCTGTAGATGACTTATAAGGAACTCATAAGGTGTATGTTATTCCAACAAGGGTTTAGGGTTTAAGAACTGGAATAGTCAGAGCCTTAATTGGAACTCAATCAGGCATAGCAGATGCATTATATGAGTTTAGTTTTGTAGTTTTGTATCAGAAAGTGATTGTAGTCAATGAGGCTCTTTGTGATGAGCAGTGTGCTCTAGGAAGTGTGTCTTCTTGCATGTGCAGGCTCCTATTATATGTAATATCTCTTCATATAGCCAGTAAATTGATATTGTGGGTCACAAATCCCACCGTGGTTTTTCCTCATTGAGGTTTTACACATATAAATTCTCTGTGCTATGGTGTTCATTTATGTGATTGCATTATTTGTTTCAGTTATATGTATTTATGTTTACTGATTGATGAATGAATGCTTTGATAAGACTAAAATCTTATTTTCCAATAGAACACTGATTCACCCCCCCTCTCAGTGTTCTTGGATTCCAACACCTTCTACCTTCTAGATACTTGTCCCCCTCTTCATCTCTTTCTCTATCTTTATCTTTACCTCTATCTTCCTCTCCCCCCTTTATCTCTAGATCTATGTCTTCCTCTCTTTATCCATCTATCTCTCTCACTCTCCCTCTTCCTAGTCTATCTCCATCTATCCCTCTATCGTTAGGTTTAAGGTGCCATCTACCATGTAAATCCTATGACATGGTTCCAACATCCTTGGAAAGTGTTCTAAGGCACTTAGGATGCATTTAAAAAATAATTTTTAATATTTTAATCCTCACCATTATTTGTAATACATTCATAAGGGGTGATGGGTTCCACTAGTAGGTGTTAAAGTGAGTTGTGAACACAATTATTTAATATTATTTTCTCCACTTATGGATGTCTAAAATAAGATATTTAATGACTTAAGAAAGTGAAAAAAAGAGTGATCTATGAGCTTCTCCAAGTGGGAGTATGGAAGATACAACATGTGTCTCTTGGTTTCTGGTCATCTATTGCAATTAATGTAATGTTTATTTTTCAAGTATAGGTGTCAATGTTGGAGGGAAGATATTCAAAGCTAAACTAGTATATTTTCAAGTTCCATAAAGGAATTCCAAGGGTTGTGGTAGTGAGTAATGAAGAGTCTTCTTTGGGAACCTTTATTCGTGGTTTTTTGTCATTTTATAAATTCAGACTTTGATTGTAGATTTTATGTAGAGTAGAATATAGAAGAGTTGAATGTAGATTTCTCTACCGGAATGAAGGACGAATGGGAGGCATAAGGAGATTTTTCACATGCGCATAGGTGTTGCTATGGTGGAGGCAAAGAGGAGAATAGAAGTAATTATATTGTAATCATTTTTATTGTTGTTAATACAAGCTTGTCCTCTCTTCTTGGTGGAGTTTTTTCTCGCAAGGGTTTCTCCACATAAATCCTATGTTATGTTGCTGATTTATGCCTTATTGCTAATATGTTATGCTAATGTTAATCATTATGTATGGCTATTATAAGCTAACATAAGATAGGTTTATTAAGTATGGTTAACAAACTAATTTTTGGCGTCATAAAGAAAAAAAATCTGATCAGGGGTTTTACACAATTAAAGAAATGTATTTTTCATATTTGCATATGAGTTTCAAATATTTTATGTTTTTTCTATTGAAGCCTTAGATCTCATCCTTTGATTAGTTTATTGGATAGAGATTGATTTTCACAATCTTTGGTATTGAACCTATTTATTTCTCTACATATATTTATTATCTTTATCTCATTATCTCTTCATCCCTCTTTATTCTTGCATCTCTCCCCCTCTCTCCTTCTCTACATGTATCACATTATATCTCTATCTTTCATCTTTCTATCTCTCCATATTGCATTCTCTCCCTTTGTCCCCCTTCCCTCCCCCCCCCGCGCGTATAAACGGAGATATATCCAATTACAACGAAGGAATGTGCCAAAGATCGAGAACAATGGCACAAATGCTAGTAACATGCACTTCAAGACCAACACATCATCGGAAGACACAACCGCCAAACATCGAAAGAGCCACGATGCTCCACAACCTACGTGTAATGGAACACAACTAGTATATCTATATTTGAAAAATATAGGTAAAATATGCCGAGAGATATCTTATAATAGAAGGGATATGATGATTGCAATAATATTAGTAGTATACAAGAGTTTCAAAATATGGATAATAATAGAGTTGCTTAAGTATGTATCAACATTATCTAAGACAACATTCCCTTTTAAATATTATGGCACTCTTCCACTATCATTTGAATGTAACGATTTCATATAATTGGAGACAAGTGGCAAGTGTTTTATTTTATTTGGAGTAATAAAATAACACCTCCACAAAAACCAAAAGATGACATATTTCATGCATTTACCCATCATTTGCATGTCAAATTGTTTCAAAATTGAATTTTTGTTTAGGGACATTTTGATGTCATTGTATATGCCTCGCGACATAATTAACTTTCTAATTTAGAGGTTTTGTTTCAATTGTATTTGCTTCCTTATAAGAAGATACATAACTGATTTGAAGCTATAACTTCTCCATTGAAATCTTAATTGCACAAACAATACTATTTACTAATCATGTACTATACAAATATATATATATAAAAAAAAACTTTAATTAACCTTCCCTACCAATTAAGTATATTCAATATTTTCCAACCTCTTCCAAACACAAAACCGTTGCAACTTTATAAAATATGATTATTACGTGGCATATTCACGAGCCTTTCAAGAGGTCTTTGCTAAGATGAAGCCGCCATACCCACCAGAATGATAGGATGGTGCATTCAAAATAGCCAGCAACGGTCTATTCAAAGAATCAGACAGAATCCCTTGAATGCGCAATTATAAATAACTTTAGCAAGCTCGGTCAATCTCTGAGAATGCACATTTCATACGGAAGAGAAAATTGAAGAAATTTTGTTAGAGTTTATTGCAATGCGTGGGATAATGTGTTCCAATTAAGGAGGTAGGTGAGTGATGGGAATCAAGGGACCCATTCGATGTACACAATTCAGCTTTAATGTGGGTGGCTTCTTGTCTGGTTTGTAAATGGTTGGATTGGCTGTCAGGTCGACGTGTTTGAACTCTGTACATTCGCAGGGCTGTTAAAACCTTCTATACTGTGTTTTTTAACCTTATAAGAATTCTATCTTGCTCAGCTCCAGTTTTAACATACAGGTATTCCTCGATGTATGAATTAAATTGTATTGGAGGAATTTGAATAACGTGTATGAGATCAACACCTGGAAACAGGTGGGCATCAAGGAAAAAGAGCTCGATGATATGAAGAACTCTGTCGTCAATATGAAGCAGATGGTGGTACATGCCGAAGAACTCATAAGAAATATCTAGTTGTCTCGGTGCTGTCTTTGTGCTATCTATGACTTCCTTGAAGGTAGAAAAACAAGTCTTTCTTAAGTCATATCCAATATCATTTTTGACGTTTTGAGTGAATATTTCTACCATTTGTTTTTGTGGGATATCACCAGAGCAATGAGTAGCAAGACCTCTCCACCACTATAAGAATGAAGCAAAAGATTCCCCATTTTTCAGCTGAGTATTGCACAAGGTAGTTACTAACATATTTGTTTTGATGTTATATGAGAAGTGTTGTATGAAAGCCTCTGCTAGATCACTCCTTGATTTGATTCCAGGTGGAAGTTGGGAGAACCATTCCATAGCTTGTCCACCTAAGCTTTGTGGGAACAATCTCATCAAGTATGTTTCTTCTCTTGCTACCTCAATGCAAGCTGTGAAAAATTCTCTTATGTATGCCTTAAGATCTCTTTTGCCTCTATACTTATCAAATTTTGGTGTCACAAAATGTGGAGGAAATGGAGGCATTGGAATGCTTATGTCAAATAGGTAAGAACATATGTATTTCATTGTGTACTATTGCTTTGGTGTATTCATGTCTGCCATTTGCTTTTGCAAATCCTTGATTTATTATTGCAAGTCATTCTTGGGTGGTGTCTTTTCTCTTTGAGCTAGTCCCATGTCTAAGCCACCGGGTGGAGGAGAAGGGATATAATGCATGTATGGATGGTATTGATCATAGATGTGTTCATATGGAGGAGGAACATAGTTAAAGATTTCATATGGACTACTTGGTATGGTATTGTAGTGAGGAGAACTAGGTCTAGGTCGATACATGTCATGACCATGAGGATAAGAGGTATCATAAGAGTGATCTTGAGTATCATCATGAGCATATGTAGCGGTAGTTCTCCTCCATGGGAAAGGATGATTGCAAGGTTGTTCATGAGAGTTCCTAGTAAAATTGGCATGAGCATAGGTATTGGGAATTTATGGTTTTTGAAATAAGGATGAAGGTGACTTAGGCACAAAAACTCTCTCATATTACCACCATTAGATCCTCTAGGATTTTCATTTGTCTGATTTCCTTGATTAGGCTCCTCTTCTATACTTTTTGACACATCAAAATCATGAGGTAGCTTCATCCCACTTTGCACCATGACTTGAAAAAATTATTGTCTCTCTTCTCATGATTTCCTCAACCAATATATTGAACCTTGGATCTATGATATTCTCTTCAATGTTTGCAGAAGTGATAGATGCATTTTCACTATCATTGTTGTTCTCATTGTCATTGTCTAGTATATTACTACAATTGTCAAATGGGTTGTAAAATTCATCTCCATCAAACTCATAGGTACTCATGTTGAGAGCTATTAGAGCTTCTTCAACTTCTCTTTTAGACCTTTGGGAACGGGTTTCAACCATGAACTTACCCTTGGCTAAAATGAAAGATGGAAGGAAATGTGAAGACTTTGGCAAACTAGGAAAGGATATGAGATGGAAAGAATATAGGGTTGTCTTGCAATGTCTAAAATGTATGTTCAAGATATGTAGGATCTAAAGTAAGGTGTGAATTCCAAAGAGATGATAGATCTCTTGATGAGGTAAGTTGACCTTGACTAAAGATGACCAAATGGGACCCTAAGATGATAGATCTGATGTGGGAACCACTTAGTGATATGCTGTAGCAAGTTTGCAAGATCATATGATGAGGAAAACAAAGCAACCTTTTGACTCTAGTTTGGAATATGTGTACAAGGGATTGCAAATGAAGGGAAATAATGGACAAATATGTGACCAAGACTGGTTGACTAAAAATGATGAAGCCCTATAGGAAATGCCTTAGAAGCTCTTTAAATCTCAAAACTTAAGCCTCTTTTTCTCTTTTCAAGTTTTGCAAAATGTTGCTCTGAAACACAGACGCAGTTTAAGTAAACCCAGATGTGATTTCTGATTAGAGACGCAATTATAGTAAACACAAACACAGTTTATGATAACCGTGACAATTTTGAGTTTGTAAATCACAGACACAATTTCGGCCAGCGTGGATGCACTTTCCCAATAGAGACACAGTTTATGATAACCTAGACACAATTTCTTGAAATGTTGATAGTTTTATGTTAAAATGTGACAATATAATTTTCTAATACCCAAACGCGATTTGACTCTTCACATACTCGTATTTCCAACACATATGCAATTTAACTTGACACAGACATGATTTTGAAAATGTTTTGCAATTCTGTCTAATTGTGAAGTTGTTGAATGTGACCAAATCTCAGTGTTTTGACTTTTAGTGACAAGAAAACACAACAATCAATGAAGAGACAATGTGTGAAGGTTGTAAGGAAAGAATAATGCAGAAAATGCTCTCCTAAAACCAATTCTAAGGGGAATCAAGCAAGTATGTCTTTAAATTCTTTTGTAGAACATTAAGATATACACAGACTAATGAAAAACTAATCACACAGAAAACACAACAGAGAGTTAACACCAAATTTCCATGGGAAAACCCTTACGGGTAAAAAACCCCCCACCAAAGAGAGATCACTTTATTCACAGTTAACAGAAGGTTACAATAAAGTTATAGATCCTATTCACAGGCATTTGCTCTCAGATTCTATGTTTGGATCACAATAATCACCTATGCAGAACACTCAGGCTTCCAATAGGACTCCACACCATACATCACACAATAACCTCTATCTCTCTTGGTTACATCTCTGGCAACATATATATTAGCCATCAATTACAACATATTGGTTAGGCATAACCGTTATGGAGTCCAACAGTCTGTCATTAAGTAACATCCATCCACCTAACCAACATTGCGTTTTGGTTTCCTCAGGCTACTTTGATTACATCTGTCGAATGCAGCTCACACAATAGTTAGTCGCTCCGATCGCCAGGAAGTCTAACCGTCGACCCTCCTATATTCATGACTTGATCATTATCCCACATTCGTCTGACATAGAAATCAATTGGCCTTCCAATAAATGAGCGCACAATCTTCAAGTGTCCACTCAGTTACTCTTTTACCTCTAACCGGTTTGAGTCCATGGCCCACCCAACTCATCTGCATAGCATCAGATCATCGGCAAGACCACTTCCAAGTTACCCCGATCTCCGATGACCAAGAAGATGGGTCCATCGATCCATCGACGTAGCACCCAACAAGTTCTCCCGATCTCTAATGATACCCCGATCGCCAAAGGCGACTCCATTGGGTCATCGGCAAGATAACCAAAACAGCTACCCCGATACCAACAAAGGCGAACTCATCGGGTATCGGTGTAGCAACCAACCATGTCATCCCAATCACCGATAGCACTTAGTCTGTTTCATTGGGTCATTGAAAACACATCCGAATTGGCCACCCCGATCCCCGATAATATTGAAGTCGACCAAAGTGGATCCATCGGGTATCGACATAGCATTCAACAAACTCCTTCGATAGCCGATCAGATATCGGCTGAATGCCGAACTAGTCCACCTGATAGCTGATGCTACCCCAATGACCAAAGACGACTTCATTGGGTCATCAAGATGACTTCAAACCTGCTTCTCCAAGCTCCGTTACACTTCAAGACATAGGAAGATGGACTCATCAGGTATCATTATAGCAGGCCGAGACCACTCCTGATGACCGATACCTACTCTGATATTTCAAGTTCATCGGCTAAGGTTATACCGATAGAGCTCACAAATTTTATTCACACTGCTTCATCGACCAGAGTTAACCCGATTAGTATGAACAAAGGTCAAGTGAACTAGAGGCACATTTCCAACAATCTCCCACTTGACAAGGAATTCGCTGTACTGCCAAACACTTACAGACATAACTAAGAAATATGGACTCTAAAGCCCATGAATGTTGATATACCACTCGATCATAAATCATTAGGAAATAGAATTTATTGTGTGCATCATTGAGATACTTGCAAAGTAGTCACATCTCATTCATGGACATACCTACCTTCTACCATGCCACTGCCATTGGACATACATAGAAGCTATCCACTAAGAAAACCATATAATCTGTCTCACAAAAAACCATAACGCTGTCTCCCAAGAATACAAAACTCTTGATCCAAAAAAAGGCTAACTGAATGTACCAACATTTGTCACAAACATAGCTGGAAACACACCTACAACAAGTGCTAGCACATCCAACTATACATACCTCTAAGGTATACTGTATTTCCATGTATCCATGAGTACCTTTAACTGATCAACCCATGTCAAAACTCCAAATGAAAAACCACAATATCATGAAGTATCAAGCAAATGATCAGTGTACTCAAAACACAAAAATAACCAAGATCAAAGTCAAAATTCCAACTGCAGAATCAGGAACTTAAACATGACAACCTTGATCTAAAACATCTCATCCAAAGAGATAACATGCTCCATATGAGCACCTCCATATCATGCCATAACTTTGAATGCATCTCAAGAGTGTACCACGACACAATAAAAAACAACCTAACAAGAATAACATGTTAAAACATAAACAACATCTCTACCAAGGACTTATGAATCCTCAAGATGTCAGCATCTTCAGTCACATGAAGATCATCCACCATCAAGTGATGAATATACATCATTGCCAAACATGGTACCAAGTCTTACATGGCATCATGATAAAAATCTTCTTCATGAAGATTGAACCAGACATCAATAGATGTCTGACTTGTCAATACAGCTCAGAAGGTATCTCCATCATCATTCTGAGAGGACCCAGAATCTAAAGAACTCTTATTTTTCTTCTTCTCTCTGCAATCCTTTCAGATATGACCAGTCTACCCACAATTCCAGCACTTCGCTTTGGACTTCTTTCCAGGAGACTTAGAACTTTCCTCTGACTTGGATTTAGACTTCTTGTCCTCTTGCTTGCCTCTAATAGCGAGAGCCTCCTTGACCATCTCAAAAGATTTTATTTGTGTTTCTTCTGACAGTAACGAAGCAACCACACCTTCCATTGTGAGCATGGTTGTTGTACTCCCAGTGGCCATTACCAGATGATCCCATGTGTTAGACAAAGAACATAATAGAAGCATACATTGATCCTCGTCATCAATCTTAACTCCTACAGAGATTAACTATGCAACAATCATGTTGAAAACATTCAGATGATCTGCTAAAGATGTACCCTCGTCCATCTTCAAGGAATACAACTTCTTCCTCAAGAACAACTTATTTACCAGAGAATTTCCTTGATAAATATCACCAAGTTTCTTCCATAGAACATTTGCAGTCTTCTCCTCATGAACATTTAATAGAACAGAGTTTGCCAAACAGAGTCTAATCAACCCTTTGGCTTTTCTATCTGCAAGGTCCCAGTCCTCTTATTTTATGCCTGAAGGTTTAGCTCTAGCCACTACAATCCAGAGATCTCTATCAACTAGCAAATCTTCAACTTTAAGTTTCCACAACTCAAAGTTGGAGCCATTGAACTTCTCAATGTCCATTCGCCCAGAGGTGTTCGCCATCTTAAACTGCAAACAAGACAAATAAACATTGTGCTAGACTCCCACTGAAACCAGAATTGGCACAAAGAACCAACCCTACCCAACAAGGATAACACAATAGGCCAAGCTTTGATACCACTTGTAAGGAAAGCACAGTGCGGAAAACGCTCTCCTAACACCAATTCTAAGGGGAATCAAGCAAGTATGTCTTTAAATTCTTTTGCAGAACATTAAGATATACACAGACTAATGAAAAACTAATCACATAGAAAACACAACAGAGAGTTAACACCAGATTTACGTGGGAAAACCCTTACAGGTAAAAAACCACCACCAAAGAGAGATCACTTTATTCACAGTTAACAAAAGGTTACAATAAAGTTACAGATCCTCTTCATAGGCATTTGCTCTCAAAATCTATGTTCGGATCACAATCATCACCTATGCAGAACACTAAGGCTTCCAACAGGACTCCACACCACACATCACACAGTAACCTCTATCTCTCTCAGTTACATCTTTGGCAACATATATATCAGCCATCGATTACAACGTATCAGTTAAGCGTAACCGTTATGGAGTCCAATAGGTTGTCATTCAATAACATCCATACACCTAACCAACATTGCGTTTTGGTTTCCTCTGGCTACTCTGATTACATCTATTGAATGCAGTTCACACAACAGTTAGTCATTCCAACCACCAGGAAGTCTAACCATTGACCGTCTTGTATTCACGACTCATTCATTATCCCACATTCCTCTGGCAAAAAAATCGATTGGCCTTCAAATACACAAGCGCACAATCTTCAAGTGTCCACATGGTTACTCTTTTACCTCTAACCAATTTGAGTCAATGGCCCACCCAACTCATAGACGAGACCACTTCCAAGTTACCCCGACCTCCAATGACCAAGAATATGGGTCCATAGGTCCATTGCCATAGCACCCAACAGGTTCTCCCGATCTTTGATGATACCCCGATCACTGAAGGCGACTCCATCGGGTCATCGGCAAGACAACCAAACTAGCTACCTCGATCCCCGATACCAATGAAGGTGGACTCATCGGGTATCGGTGTAGCAACCAACCATGTCATCTCGATCACCGATAGCAGTTGGTCGGTTTCATTGGGTCATCAGAACCACACCCGAACTAGCTACCCCGATCCTTGATAACACCGAAGTCGACCAAAGCGAATCCATCGGGTATCGACATAGCATTCAACAAACTCCTTCAATAGTCGATGTCAACCTAAGGCAACTCCATCGGGTATCGGTATAATGCCAAGTAGGTCCATTCGATAGCCGATGCTACCTAGATGACTGAAGATGACTTTGTCGGGTCATTGGGATGACTTCAAACCTACTTCTCTGAGCTCCATTACACTTAAAGACATAGGAAGACAGACTCATTGAGTATCAGTATAGCAGACCAAGATCACTCCTGGTGACCGATACCTACTCCGATATGTCGAGTTCATTGGAAAAGGTTATACCGATAGAGCTCACAGATTTTCTTCACACTGTTTCATCGGCCAGAGTTAACCCGATCAGTATGAACAAAGGTCAAGTGAATTAGAGGCACATTTCCAACAAAGGTGTTTGTTTGATTTGAAGTAAAAACATGTAAGGACAAATCCTAAAGCTAGCCAGGATAATAGTTGTTGGATCTCACTTGGTTTCCCAACTACGCTTATTCAGAGCAGATAGTTAGATGCTTGACCCCACTGACTCCACTCCATGACACTCACTTTTCCAGAGCAGCCAAGAACCAGTCTCCATGAAAAATCATTGTGGCGAACTTTGTATCTCTATTAAGAATCGTAAGAATGTGAGATGGCATCAGAGGTCTGACCTCCTATACCAACAACTAGAAGGTTTTTGGCTTCTAAAACAAGGGGTTTTTAGTAAGGGCATCTGTTCAAGTGGCCATAATCAGCAGCATGTTACGCTCCGTTAAGGAAGGCCTCCCAGTGTTGTAGATGTTATGCTCCACAAGGTTTTATGTGTCACACGAACATCGAAGGAGTCATAACGTCATTATGACAACATGTAACACTTGTTTCTTGCAACCTTCATCACAAACACTTATTTATAGTGGTTTGGAAGAGCTTGGCTTTATCCTGTTACCACTTGATTCGTTCCCTCTCACTTGGCCTTATGGGCTACTTGGGAGGTAGGCCCTCCTACCTAAATAGAAGATGATAACAATTTCTCTTGCACCCAAGATCCAATAGAAGGCGAGGGCAGATGATACTTTTGTTATCAACTCTAGGGTTATAAACATAAAATGTGCAAAGAGCATCAAACACTTCAAACAAGTTCTTTAACCCCAAATGAAAAAGAGATGCGACCCTAATTAGACTACAAATCCAAAGACACACACCTAGATTATGCCTGCAACAAATGATTAGTATTTTTGATAGATTACCCCACCTGCAAGCACACGAATTAGATAAATTTTAGAAATCCAAATCCAAATGTGAAAGGGGGCCTTCGAAAATACGATATTTTTTTTTCCAAAACAACTACACCACTTCGCTAGTCCAATGCAAGGGGTTAATGCAAAATTAAAATCGAAAACCCTAAAAAATGACAAAGATACCAAAAACTGAAAATAGAAACGCGATTATACCAAATGCAGATGCAACTTTTGAATGCAGATGCAGAAAGGTGAAATGTAGACGTGGAATTATAGATCTGGAACCTGCGAAACAAACCAACAAAAAAATGTGAAAACAACCGACAAAAACACGAATTCTAGGCAAAAACATGTAAATATGAATCACAGACGCGATTTTCTGAAACCTGCACCTGCAATCCAACAGATAATACAAAAATGCGAAAACATCCTATGCAGACAGGATTTTTAAATTGCAAACGCGAAAATATGATGCACAAACACGATTTCAGGATATGGGACTTGCAAAATAGATAGGAAAACAAAAATGCAAAAATAGAAAGCACAGATGTGGAATTAGAACGCAAATGCGAAAAACTAGTCGGAGACGCAGAATAACTCAGAACCGTTGCAAATCCAACTTGAAACTTCACAAAAAAGCTAGATATGCAAATAAAATGTTATAAATAAAAGGGACAAGAGTCCCACTGGGTGTGCCAAAATGTATATGGTGAAAAGTGATGATGAAAACCTATTATAAAACGCTAAAGATCCAACCATAAATAATCTAAGTCCTACAATGAAACATCCACCATACACCAATAAAGATACCTAAGATCATGCAAATCATCAAAATAAAGCAATATTACCATTCACATGTCAAGTAGGGTTTCAATATCCATTGTCTCCTATTTCCATTGATCTTGTTTGATATATTTGCTCTCAGATTTTATATGTGCAAAAGAGCTCAACAAAGAATAGATTGTGGTTGTGATATCGCTTGATCGCTTGAAGGCTTGATTGCATATGATCGATTAGACGCATTGATTAGATGATTATGGTTGAAAAGGAAGAGGGTGTCCTCTTATATTGATAACACTGTAGGAAATGGAGGGATAAGATTAAAAGATGAAGAGGATAAATGGTTGGCTAGGATTAAAGGGTAAGTAGAAGAAATAATAAAAATAGTAAAAGGGTAGGTGGTGTAGGAATTAAGAGATGAATGACATGTGTCATGGGTAGAAAAGGCTAATGAATTGATTAAATATATAAAGATTTATTTAATTAATAGAGAAAGAGGATAATTAAATAAATAAAATATTTATTTAATTTAAGAAAATGATTATTTAAATAAATAAAAGTATTTATTTAAACGAGGAAAGGCTTAGAAGAGGATTAATGAATTAATTAAATAAATATAAATTTATTTAATTAATAGAAGACTTAGGATAAAATAATTAAATAAATAAAATATTTATTTAATTAGATAGGACAATTTTAGGTGTCTAGAGTAATCAAAGAGAATCATCTCCTTAGGCTCTTTCATATTCCAATGTATGGAGGAAAGTGGGGTTAGGTCCTAAACTACCCGATCCCATTTTTCGACATCACAGGACTAATGGTAACAAAACTCATGCACAAAGGAGGGAAATTTGAATGCACAAATTAAAAATTATGATTAAAGAATGCATTTTTTGTAAAGATGATTGATTAACTGATTAATTAAGCAATGTAAATTGTGAATTTGAATGATAAATGCCTCTAAATCATAGCATGACATGTCATAAAGATTAGATCTGAAAATACGCTTGAAAATTTATGCAAACCACATGTTAATTTTAGGATTACAAATTAAGATTTTTGTGAATTTAACCTCTGAATCTATGTAATTCAATTGAAAATAAAACTTATAAATGAAAATTTGAACTTTAAATGAATAAACAATCAGATTTGAGACAATGAATCAAAATTATGCAACCCACAAATTTAAATTTAGAATTAAAAATTAGGGGTTTTTGTGAATTTAATCTCTTAATTTATGTAATTCAATTGAAGATAAATTTTATGAATGCAAATTTGTATTTGAAAATGCATAAACAATCATATCTGAGATCACATATCAGAAATTAAGGTGCAAGAGGTTGGGTTAACCAAAATGTAATGGAGGAAAATTAGGGTTACCTAGGGTTAAATTAAGATAATAAAACCACTAAATGACCTAATCAACGAATTAGATTAGGAAAGAGATGAATCTAATAGATTTAGCCTTGAAAGACCAAGATTCTAATCAAATTCCAGGCTCCTTGGTAGGGCTTTCTCCTCCCTGAATTGAATTGAATTGTTGAAGATTAGGGCAAGATAGTGAACTATTGAAGCAATTTGACAGAAACTATGAGCTACAGGGGCTGTATGAAGCCACCAACCTAGATCTAAGTAAAAGACTATGATTTAGATATATTCCTAGAAGTTTAGGCTGATTTTCAGGACCAGGTAGTATCAATTTGCCATGGTCCTCTGAATTTCTTGTCATCGAAAGTAGAACCTGTTCATCTTTGTGAATTCTATCGATCCTCCTAATTATAGCTCTAAACCTATTCCCGCATACAAAGTAAAGGGGAAATATGTTGGGAATATGGTTTTTCCTTAGGTCAAACGACGGTTTTGGAATTAACCATGAAATGAATTGAAAAGGTAAATGAAAGATTGCAGTAAACTACTTTCCTTTTGAGGGAAAGTCTGAACATAATTGAAACACTAATGATATACCTTAATGAAGTTTTGTTTGTCTCCACAAAAGAATTAGGGTTTCATGTAGGTTGTCTTCATAAAACATAGATCATGAATGTCATCTCCAATTCTTGAATCTTGACTTCACTTTTGCTCCAATTCTTAATGAAATACTGATTGCTTTCTCAGTTGAATTCACTAGAGTGTAATTGAGATCTTGATTTTCATCCGTTATGTTTTAAAATGAGAGGGGCATACCTCCTTTTATACTTGCTTGTCAAAAATCCGATTGAATTTCTGCAATAGGCTAACATGGGGCTAGATTTCTTGCTCATCAAAGGTGACCGTTAGAGGGGGCTAATTTGGGGCCAATTTAAGACGCCCATGGCATATATGCCTTGGTCCTAATTTAGGACCATGGCATGGTACATCCTGGTCTTGATTTGGGACCAAGGCATGGTACATCTTGGTCCTAAAAAATAGGATTCTGAATTGAGGGTTAAGTTGGAAAATTGATGAAAATGTGACGTAGATGAGTGGTGTGAGCATAATTGTTGGCATTCTAACGGACAATGAGAGATTGTTGGCATTATAATAGACAAAGGGAGATTGTTGGCATTTCAATAAGGATATTGAGAAGGTTGTTGATGATTATGGATATAACTGATTAAGGATGTTCACTGTCTTAATATTATTATTTTGTCATTGATGTCAAGAAATTGATTTTCTAATTCAGTATGATGTTGCCATATCTTAAGAAGTATGTTTTGAAAAGAGTTAAGATGTTAGTAAAAGACACAGAAAGAATGTGATGAATAAGGGGAGGAATAAGTTATTCAATGGGCAACTGTTACCAAGTTAGACAATGATGAGATCATGATGTTTAGATTGTTTTGATATCCTACATATGCTATTGTTTGTAAGGTTAATACTATACTATGTTACCAAGAAAAGAACCTAGTTGGTAAACCCTGAGGAACCTAGTTGGTAAACCCCTAAGGTTATCGAGATCGGTTAATGAAGACAGAATGTCTACCGAGTGAAGTTTAGTATTTACCGAGTTGCAACCGAGTAATAACATAATGCATTGAATGAATAAAAACATTATTTAATGAAGGAAGCTGATGAGCTAGAGTTGATTAAATGATTGGTAAGCCGTGCATGAAGTTTGTTAAGAATCTATGGCAACGGAAGATCAGCAGGAAGATCTACAACTCAGATTGAACCGCAATACCTTAGCACAAGTTCCAAGAAATGTATGCAAGTTCCAAGGTGAGGTAAAACATTTTCAGATTGAAGGATACATTGAACCTGGTCAAGTTTGAAGATCTGATGGCTATGATTGATCATGGGAAATGTGATCAAGGAGATTAAGCGGTTGGCAAATTGTTTATAAATAAGGAATTGTTGATAAACAATGTATGCGGGCAAGTGTAAGCACGTGGATGCTACATAGTGATTACCGAGCACAGAAGCTTGAAGACCTGTTTTGATAACAGAGTATAGAGCTCAGCAGAGGGACAAGATAAGTCCTATGACTAGATTGTATTGAGCAAATAAGAATCTGCTTTAGCATTTTTAGATGTGAAGTTGCAGATATATTTTATTACTGTTATTTTGTGAAGTAATAGAAAATCTCTTAACCGAGTGGACTTAACAGTCTTATTTGTAAAACCCTCTAGCAAGGTGACATTCAGATTGAGTGTTTGAAATCCTTTAACGAGGTCACTTCTAACAAGGTGAAGATCCTAACAGATCTGAGGGAAATCCCTTAACCGGGTCACATCTAGCAATGTGTTTGTAATCTTTAATAGGATTTGCTTTTAACAGAGCATACTCTAGAAGAGTATATTTCTTAGTGGGTCTGAAATTCCAAAGTGGTTTTTCCCTATTTGGGTTTCCACGTTAAATCTGGTGTTATATGTTTTGTGATCTTATCTGTTTATGAGTTTGCATGCTTTATAGTTTTTCTGATAAGGTTACCGAGGTTGAATTTGTTGTTTTTAAGGAAGATTAAGTTTGTATGATTCACCCCCCCCTCTGATCTTGTTAGCTTGGCATCTGTACTAAACATATTAGTATCAGAACTATCAATAATCAATATTGCAATTAGGCCTTGGAGGATGGAATACTAGAGTGAGGCCTAGTGAGGATGAAATTGTAAGTAAGTACAATTTAGGATGCTACACATATTGACATAAGATGTCGTTTCAACAAATAATTTGTTTGAAATGAAAACATCGATTTGAAATTCTATAACAAAACTTAAATTGCAGATATTTTTAGAATGCAATTGTAAAAGTGCAGAAAATCTAGGGAAAATTTAAATGCCATTTATTTGAATTATGATATTTGTAACCCTCACATTTTTTCTAAAACTATATTGATAAATATGAATAAACTTTGAAAATTTTATGAAAGACAAATACTATAAAAGATATGTATAATAGGTGTAAAATCCTATGAGAAAGATCATGACCTTGCTATAAACAACACTAAGAATCCTTAGGAGTTGGTGATTAATTGTCTATTGATAAGACCACATATAGTCAACAAAACCTTATGTTTTGCTTCCCTTGAACCCTAAAGTGGTGAAAAAAGGGAGAATCATTACTTCTGGGAAGGGCATAAATTAAGCTTCTCCAAGAAAAACAAGAGGAAGAAAACAAGTTTGGTGATTTTAGAACCTACATATAAAAGGTTAGAATCAAAAGATAAAACTCCTAATTGCTATGAAATTTTCAAGAATGTAATAGAGCACATGTCCAAACACTGGTTGTCATGAATCTTAATTATACTTCTTGAAATGTTAGCGGACTTGAGTCCCCTAATAGAAAATACATCATTAGGAGGTTTCTTAACTTAAAAAAAAGATAAGGATGTTGTCCTACTTGAAGAAGTCAAAGCCAATTAGAAGTAGATAGTTTTACTCTTGGGACCAATCTCAATTTCATTTTGAAAAAAATTCTCTCAATTTGTCACCAAACATGAGAAAGAGAGAGGAGATGTAGCTATCCCACTCTTTGAGAACTAGGCTCAATATGTATATGGCTCTAGTATTTCCCCATGCAACAAGGTTGTGTGGTTCACTATTAAGAAGGAAGAACTTGAGTTTAGAAGTTTCTCTTTGTATGCACCCAATGAATATAGAGATAGGATTGACCTATGGAATTGGATTTGATATCTTCAAGACCTACATTGGATCTTGGGAAGTGATTTTAATATGATTGAATATAATGATAAGAGAGGAGGGATAGATATGAATTAGAAGGGAAATTAAAATAATTTTGGCAAAGAATGAAAGCTAAGATTAACTTGTTTGATCCTATCACCTACACACACAATAGAAGAAAAATGGTGTTGTGTTGATAGGGTTTTGCCTAGGTCAAACCCCAGGTTTGGAATTAACCCTTGAATGAAATAGATAAATGTTGAATATTATAAATGTTGAATATTATACCTTAGGTTTGTTGTAGCTGATAATGATGATGATGTAATGCTCTTTTCAAATGTGATCACAAGTGTTGATGTAATAACATGACACATTGACAAGACAAAAAAGAGTCAATCATGAAAACATGCTTGCATGAAGATTGTTGTAATTTGCTACTCCATACTGCTTGGATCTTGAAGGATATGGTGGGATGAAATATTGTTTGACGAATTCTTATGATGTGCATGGATGTTTGTGAATGATGTATTGATTAATGGACATATGGATGTAAAAATGAATTGAAAGGATGCTCTTATATAGGGTTCTCAAGGTATTTCATAAATTAGGCTGACCTCCAATGATCATATTAAATAATCAGGATTGGGGATTAAATGAGAAGTCTTGGGCACCAATATATTTAAAAATGGTCCCTTGTCCACCCCAAATAGGGTGAATAAAGGATGACTCTAGTGCACTCAGGTTTGGAATAGAGACCCAGATCACCATGTGATCATATGACAACAATTTCATAGTACAAAAGCCAAAAATATGCTTGGATAAGAGCTAGGAGGGAACACACTAAGGGAAGGGCACAAAAAGGAGTGTAGAATTGTTATGGGTTACAATTTACGACACTACAATTACCCTATATATTGGTGAATATTTTACTACTTACTATATATTATTGCAAATTTGAATGGGATATATTCATCGAAAAAATTGGCAAGGTTCCCTGTATCTTTAATATAGCCCATCTCTATATATATAAGAATTATTATGTATCATGGTGAATGCAACATAAAACTCACACATTAGATTTATTATGATAAATTATTTTTATGAGAACACATATTATAGGTATTCATAACTAAATTATAATTATAATATGCAATAGTATTATATTATATTTCACCTATCTTTCTCATATTATTTATAATTTCATTTTTAGGCACTATTATACTTAATTCTATAATAATTTTTTATATTAAAATAATTGTGTTATTGTGATATAATATTTTTATTACTAACTAATTTTTAATAAATTTAATGATCATTTATTATATGCAAATCTCTAGTACTACCTCTAAAACATAGATATTTTTTTTTTTTTTGGTACTATGATGATTTTTTATTACTTATATTATATATTTTATGTTTTTCATAATATTTATGAATATAATTCATTATAACTATATTATTAGAAGAAGGATAATATATTATGATATTTTAAAGATTTGATAATAATTAATAACAATTATGTTATAATGTGAACCAATTGTTATTTTTCATATTTTATCACTCTTTTATCTATACACATTGATATTAATTCTAGTAAATTTAGTTAGTTCATACATGATATAGGAAGACTCTCCCTCTTGAACACCCACTTGCAAATTAACAAACAAATTGAAATAATAAGTTTCAAATAAGAACCTTCTGTTTAAATTCAAGGAAATGGTCTCAAATAAGTCTTACATCAAAAATGGTTTTTAACAACTCCACCTCCAAACCTACTAAGAATATTAATCCACTCTACCATCAACTCCACTCAAGAGGACCTTGAAATAGAAATTGTCCTTATAGCTCATTCTTGGGTGCTCTTTTTTGAATTTTCAGCATTATCAAAAGTATCTTTGACTTATGATAAGTTGAAATCCCCATTTCACATGCACAAGAGGGAATTTTCCATATTTGGTGCTTGAAAATGCAAATTTCAAATTAAAAACTCTTATCCACCATGGATGCTCCCACATCAGACACCCAAGATAATTTGAAATGTTTAACGAATCAAATGTATAAAAAAATTCAAGGCTTTACAAAGCCTCCACTACACAAACTTTTGAGAACCCTTGGGTTTTACTCATGTAAACTATCTATTACCCTTTTTTTAAAACTTGAAATATTTTAAACTCTTGGTGTTTGAAATCTTGTGGATGATAGTTGTTGGTTCAAAAAGTCTCCTATCATTTCGGAGAAAGATATATACATACATGATTGCTAAGAACGGATTCTCAAAGTATTATTTATGAATACCATCATTGTGATATAAAGAAAGTGTATTTAATGGGAGTCAAGAAAGACAAATCTGATATGTGTAAGAATGTCATTTTTATGAGAGAGAATTGTAAAAGTGAAAGGACAAAATTTACATATATAGTGAAGACAATTATAATGACATTTAAGGATAATGATAATAGCAATTTGATTGTATTGAGCAGTTATAATGGAATATGTCAGAGGTCTCTAACTAGACCATCCTCTAAAGTTTGATGGTGCCTCGAAAAGATGTCATCTACATGAATGCAATGAAATGATTGCAGAAAATGCGCAGAATGGATTTTGCAACCAAACTCTCCATATTTTTGAATAATGCATGGTCATTCACGGAAGCTTAAAGAACGCACATGAACTGGTTCACAAACCATCTCAAAGAGGCGCCGTTGCAAGAAATGGAACAAATTAATTGCAGGCGCATATATACAAAATGGCTTTGTTTGAAAGGTTTTAGAAACCCGCAAGTAATGTGATCTCACGATATGCCAAAATTGCAGGATATTCACAAGATGTATGAGTTGAAAAGGCCTTAGAGGTTTCAAAGCACGCTCAAATGCAGGTTTAAACCTGCGGCAAAGTGTGAAAGCACAGGCAATCCACACGAACTATATTTCTGAATGTCTAAAAGAGATGTCATCCCATGGAATTCCTGATTGCAGGCTGCACACAAGACGAATGTCTCGTCTTGAAAAGTCTTTGAAAACTTTCAAGAAGAGACGATTTGAAGGCGTAAGTGAAACATTTTCATCACTTCAATATGGAACGGTTTAAATCATACATATTAAGTTTATACTTTTAGGTTTAAAAGTATTAGATATTTAAAGTTGACTGACATTTTCTAAGCTTAATATGTTGCTTAATGTATGTTGTCACACTAAGAATATACTTCTAGATTTAAAAGTGTTAAACACTCAGAATTCACTAACATTCTCTAGACTTAATTTTTTGCTTAGTGTGTGGTTTAAGATTGGCCTTTCAACACATGTAAAATGTTCTTTGGTGATTATTGGTGATGACAAATTAGATAATGTAAAATGAAGGCAACAAGCTATTGCTAGATTCAAGATATCCACTTGATGTCACCATAATAAAAAGTTAGTGATTGCTTGGTTTGTTAAGCATGACTCTTTGAACAACTCATGGAGCGCAATGATTACAGGGTTTGCACAAAATAGATTTGTTGAAAAGACTTTAAAAGCTTCAAGGAAAGAAGAAGCGTGAATGCAAAATGTGGAAGCACAACCAGACATCCATGGTTGACCTTCATACTCGTGTTGGTTCTCTTGAGGACATCCGGTGGGAACGGCTTAAATCACACACACTAAGTTTACACTTTTAGGCTTAAAAGACATTTAGAGTTGACTGACATTTTTTAAGCTTAATATGTTGCTTAAGGTGTGTGATCACACTAAGAATACACTTTTAAGCTTAAAAGTGTTCAACACTCAGAATTGACTAACATTCTTTAGGCTTAATATCTTGCTTAGTGTGTGTGATTTAAAGTTAACCCACCCGATTGTTGTAGTCTAATCTCACCTACCCCCATCCACATGCTCTGTATGCACAAGTGTTTATAGAATTAGCAGGATTTGGATTTGTTTTCAACATCTACTCCAACCTATCCACCGTACCTTCTATAGTGTTAAAACATTATTTTATATGCAAAATTCTGGAAGTTTCCAGCTACCTCCTGACCATTCTAGAAACATCTAAGACCTCTATTAAAAGAAGCATTTTGGGCATGAAAGGAAGAATGAAAAATATGGTCTGATAATTAAAAATTTGTCTTCCTTGTGTGCTGCTCTGTTTTTCTCCATGCTTTGTTTTTGTGTTTTGTTTTGTTGTGTTTCATTTCTAACAGTGGTATCAGAGCCTAAGGTTAAGGGTTGAGTGGAATTTGGAGCCTCTCTCTATTTGTGTCCTATTTGCTTCTGCGTGTTTCTTTGCAGCCTCTTAGTAGAGTTCTGGGTAGTATAGAGCCCACGTTGTTTGGCTCTGAAGGAAACTAAGTGGTCAGTAAAGCTACAACTTGTTGTCTAGTGTATGTCCCTCAACCATATGTAGATCATTGTGTTGTTCTCTAAACTGTTAGGCCACTGCCAGCAAAAGAAATGTTTGAAGTTTGAGGTAAAGGCAAAAATCATGGTGTTTATGGACTTGCTAAAGTCTAAGTTAAAACAAGTTTGTAAAGTGATTCAGAACAAGAGATGTTGCTAAGGCGCATGAATAAGATAAATCTCTGTTTATTATGCCAAATGGTTGGTGGATCACGACATTTGAGCAGATATCATTGTCATCGATTGAAGTCAGAGATTTTGGTTAGCTGAAGTTATATTTGCAAAATGGTAGAATCATTCGTGTGTAAGCTGAAGTGAAAGAGATTGAAGAATAAGGAAAGCTACTAAGGTGTTTTAGAGGTCATTTGAAGGCAAATAATAGCCACAGTTTGGAAGAATAGAAGTCAAGGCTAAGTCACTGAGAGAAGTGTTCAAGGAGATTGTTGTTAATACATAGCTGGTGAATGAAAGGTTGTTCCTGAAGGAGATTGCAGAAATAAAAATTGCCTCTTTGGAAGGAGATAGTTTACAGCAGCAGAAACACAGTCAAGTGTCAGGGTAAGGTAAGTTTATTCTTATTTTTTTGTTTCAATGGGTAAAGTGGACAGAGTAAAGAAAGAGAAAACAAATGATTTAAAAGAAGAATTGAAGGAATGTAAGAAGAAAATTTCAGAAATGATATTTCTTTTAAAAGAGAAGCAAATGGAAAAATGTGAACTGTTAGATGAAAATTATAATCTTGAAAAAGAATTGAATGAAGTTAAAGATAAAAATAAGGAATTAGAAGAGAAATTACAGTTATTTGATGATGTCAAAAGGAAGTTTGATGATTTGGAAGAAATGTCAAAAATGTTAGAAGAAGAAAATAGTTTACAGAAAAGGGAACTCTTAAATCTAAAACAAGAGAATGAATATTTGAAGTTAAAACCACCAGTTAGTAATGCTTCATGTGACACAAAAGATTTGTGTTCATCATTTAGTGAAGGTGATTTAGTTGAAACTATTTGTGATAAACAATGCAAGAAAGAAGATGACAATATTGGCTTAAAAATCATGAAGAAAATGGGTTATAAAGGTCAAGGATTGGGAAAACAAGAACAAGGAATTAGAGAGCCTATTGAGCCTATAATGAGGCCAAAGTATGAAGGTCTTGGATATATCACACGAAAAGAAAATGATGCTACTAGTTCAAACAAAACAGCCCATAAAAGGCATTGTATTAGGTGTTCTCATTGCAATAGAGAAGGACACACAAAAGAAATGTGTTGGGACTTACATCCATGTAAAATTTGTGGTTTGAGAAATCATTCTGAAAAAATGTGTTGGAAGAAAGAATCAATACTAGGTTGTATAAAAATGGATTGTGGATGGACCTATGGATCTAGTTGGCAAAAGCTCACAAGCATGTTCAAAAGATTGTACAAATGTTCATAGTTGAACAACAATACAAGTAATGAAAGGTTTGAATATCCAAAAGGGATTACAAATGTTTTCAGCCAAAAGAAATCATTGTCTAGCAAGGCAACTATTGATTGTAGGATGTTTTGAAGACTTCAAACCAAAGAGATTGAGAGACTACAACAGCAGTTGAAGAAAACTGGAGCTCAAGAAAGAAAGAGCAGTTGATAAAAGAAATCAGAAAATCAGAGGAGGATATCAGTTATAGAGAAGCTATTGTGAATGCTGAAAAATGCAGTAGCTGTAGCAACAACCAGTTAGTAAGAAAACCAAAGAAGAGATCACAAACAAAAAGGGAAGGTAGTTGAAGAAAGTTGGAAAGAACAAAAGAATGGATAGAACATTGGTAGTTGAAATTAAGGGGGAGTGTTGGAGTCTAATCTCACCTACCCCCATCCACATGCTCCGTATGCACAAGTGTTTACAGAATTAGCAGGATTTGGATTTGTTTTCAACATCTACTCCAACCTGTCCACCGTACCTTCTATAGTGTTAAAACATTATTTTATATGCAAAATTCTGGAAGTTTCCAGCTACCTCCTGACCATTCTAGAAACATCTAAGACCTCTATTAAAAGAAGCATTTTGGGCATGAAAGAAAGAATGAAAAATATGGTTTGATAATTAAAAATTTGTCTTCCTTGTATGCTGCTCTGTTTTTCTCCATGCTCTATTTTTGTGTTTTGTTTTGTTCTGTTTCATTTCTAACACCGATACCATGCAGAAATGTGATGATTGTGTGGATGTGTTTTCTTGGTGCCTGTAGATCATATATGAATACAAACTGAATCGTTCCCACAGGCAGGGGATCTATATAAAATTTGGAGGAATCGATTTGGTAAACATGCGTGCAAGATGTGGAAGTGACGATGAGGCAGCACTAAGTCGGCCATCCTACGAAAATGGGAGTCTTGAAACAACATATACACAACCCACATTAAAGGTGTATGAAAAATATAATGCAACAGCAAAGCGAAATGAACCATCTGACAGGACCACTCGTAGCAGTATCAACTCAAAAAGATGAAATATTTGAATTGTATGCACTAGAAAAGGTTTTGTTGACAAATTTCCAAGCAAATGCAATCTGGAAAGTTTAAAGCAAATTCCACAAACTCTGTCGTTATCCTCCCTACCAGTGCAATGGTGGGAACCCTGAAACAACTTATGGATATCTATTGAAGTGTTTTTTATTAGAGTAAAATAGGTTCTATAGGGATCCGAAACCCAATCCAAAGGAAACCAGTCATCAAGGACAAACTAGACGTCAAGTCACATTGAGCCAGTAGCAACAAAACAATAGAAAATAAGGTCAAACAACCCAGAGATTATACAATATTGTTCTGCATTTGAATAGTCTTAACATTCTTATCAATAAAAATCCTATTAATCTCAGCAAGATCCTCCATATCATTGACATTCACCTACTTCCCTTTATCCTTGTTGCGTGTGTGAGCCGATGGTCCTTGATTGACCTAGGTATCACCTTTCTCAGAATAGACACTTTCTCCTTGCCCTTGCCATAGACGAGACAGAGAGGGAAGCATGACCAGCTGAGGGGTAGACATTGACGGTTTGGACTTTTTCATTAATTCTTCGGAGACCCTCTGTGTTGTTAGATATCTATCGAAGTGTTAAGGATAGAGAACTTTTGTTGAATGTTCTGGTAGACATGCATGAAAAATGTTCAGTCATAAACTATGCAGCTAAATTGGTTCACAGAATTCCCAAAAGGCATGTCATTTCATGTAACGTAATGACTGTAGGGTTTTTTTGGCGCAAATGTTGCAGTGAAAGAACAAACATTGGAATTTGGAAAAAGATAACTCATACCATTTGGAAGAGCTAAAATGCATCTCCTCAAAAATCAAATTATTGGTGAAAAAGAGAGAAATGTATAACATGTCACTTTTTAGCTCGATGGATTCAAACTTCAATGCAAAAGAAAGATGGGAGAACCTAGGGTGACTTTCAAACTTTGAGATCAATTCATCGTGGGTAGCATCTACTTCATTTTCAAAGGTTTTCATCTTTAAGATATTGCAAAGGATCTATATGAAAGATGTGTTCTCGTTCTCTTAATAGCTAATATGAAAGTATATCAAAGAAAACATTTGACTTGGAAAACATATGGCAACTTTGCATTTTAAATGGATAGAGATCTGAAAGGAAAAAGCGAACTTTGTGATAGTTTTGACAATTCATTGGCACATGTTCCGTAGTTCTCATTAAAGAATGTTGAACATTTTGCGGGGATCTAGAAATTTATCAAGATAGTGTGTGTGCAAGCCTGCTTTAGTGAATTCACTCTTACGAGAGAAAGTATCAATTACTTTGTACAAGATGTAGTACTACGAAGATTTTGGGGAAGTGTGTGGAATATTTTACAATGGAAAAAGACAATTGAAAAACATGCGAGGTGGAAACAAGGGATGCCTGGTGGAAACAAGGGATGCCTGGTGAACGGTAGTTGTAGTGTGTCCTCGAAAAGAAGATGTTGGTGAATGGATATTTTATGTAAAGGATGGAGATATCGACCTATGGATATTTTCCAATGAATGATCCTTTTTATCTTTATGGGGACCCTCAAAGTTGTCTTTTCCTTTCGAATGGAAAGATATATATTTTGTGTCCTTAAATAGATGGATGTTGAGATAATTATAAGTAAAAATCAAGTGAATGAAGAGGGAGGAGAACCCTCACATAACTCGTTACTTGGTTTTCCATTAAAGTCAAGTCTTTATTTTGTAATAGCGATTTATGTCACTAATTGTAACTATAAGTTAAAGCTTGAACTTAATTTTTGTAAAAGTTAGATAAATCCTAACTTCTTCTTAAAAGGTAGTTACTAGAAGTAGTCACTTAAGTAGTTATTCTAAGTGGTTATCCAGGTGGTTATTCCAAGTGGTTACTTAGGTGGTTATGCTAAGTGGTTTCAAATTAGTTGTTTTCTAAAAGCTTCTAAATACAAGCTTTGCATTTGTAAAGGGGGGACTCTTATAAAGGGGAAATTTTGGAAAAAAATTCAATGAGATTGTATCGGAACTTTTCGCTTCACGCTTTGTGCCTAAAGGTTATTGAACATTTATATTTTCAAAAGGATAATAAAGAATGCATTTGATTCGTATGTCTTGAATGTTTCTCATTTATTATTATTATTATTATTTATTTCTCGTATTTGAAATGGGTAATCCCTCTGTACATTTGTGTAATCCATTGGTCTTCCATTCAAATGATATATGTAGATGATGCAACACAATCATAAGGTCTTGGTATCTTGGTTTGAATGTGATAAGATAGCTTGTTTCCTCATATGTTGAGTGTCTTTATCCTTATTTTTTCATTCCATATCAAACATATTTTGTGCTTAAAACCCCTTTGTAATTTGTCATCACTTGTGAAATATTAGTTGGTATTCATGTGTCTACTATTGGGGTTTTCATTATTCACCTTACTTTAGTTTAGTTTTCTCTCCCTTTTTTACTTTCAGGTTAAAAGTAAAAACAAATCCTAAATACCACTAATCATACGAGAGAGCTGCCCCTCTCAAAGCCGAGAAAGATTGTGGCTTTACTGCAATCTCTCTAACTGTTGACACGATTGTCACTTCTCTTCGCGTAAACAGGGTCAAATTTGGATAATCAATCGTAGTGACAAATCTATTTACAAACACTGCCTCACATTCAACAATCTATTTAGAAAACCCTCTTACAACACATGTAAACTACCTCACATTTGATGATCTATTTACAGAAACCTCTTACAACATTAACAAATATTATTTTAATTGCCCCCTTCAGTGATTTGTTTACAACATTAGGAACCTCAATGCTTCAAACCCTCAAAAAATTTCTTCCTACAAATTTCATGTACATATGCAACAAAAATCACACGCTCAGGGACTCATTGTTTGATATGACTGATGAAAAAGGGATAATGTCCCTTCAAATCTACAATTTCTTCAAACAAAAATTTCTTTTTCCCCTCAAAGTTCCAAAAAATTGAAAGATGGGGATCCTTAAATGAATGTTGAAACTTGCCTTTCGACCACCATAGTTACCAAAAATCCTATTTGGTAACCTTCCCAAAATTCACGCCCAAACAAGGGAAAAACATCTCCCCAACCTTGAAATCACCTTCAAAAATTTTGGATGCTTTTCCATTTCCACCTCCAAACTTGCTACGAGTATTTGTCCACTCTGCTATGAAATCCACTCAATAGGAACCTAAAATAAAAATTGTCCAATAACTCATCCTTGGGCAACCCTTTTTTAATTTTTAGCATTATGAAAAGTATACTTGACTTAAAATAAGCTGTAATTCTCATTTCCCACACCCAATAGAGAATATTCCATATTTGATGCTTGAAAATGCAAACTTCAAATTAAAAGATCTTATCCTCCATAGATACTCCTCCATCAATATAATAGATTCCTTTTCAGTTTTATAAATGAATGATGCAAGGATATTATAGATAAATTGTAAGGATTCAAAACAATGAAAGCAGAGGATTCCATTTTCCAAAAATATAAGTCCAAAACCAAACCCTTAGAAGTAGATTGGATATCACAATAGAATGTGAAATATGATAAATTAGGAGAATTGAGAGATTCAACTTTACACTATTTTTCTATGTTCATAGTCTTTTTCTACATAGCAAATACTACCCTTGAACCCCTTTTAATTGCCTACCCAACCCTTCAAGCTACTTAGTGGTCACAATTTAAATAAGAAGAACTTAATTAATATTTAAGATAAAATACCAGAAAAGTAATTTCACTTAATTTTGTTTGGTAACTACAATAATTCTATCTACTTATAGTAGGATATGGGTTCATTTAATCTTGAGGATAGATCATATAGAAACCATAGTAATTATGGATCAATAATAATTAAGGAAGTCAATGACATGAAATTGTAGCTACAAGAGTCATTATTAATTTTAGGAGGAAGACCAACTTCAATGACAAGGAAGAGAAAAGTTTTACAATAAATATAGAAATGAAGAAAATGATGATGATTTTAAAATATTTTTAAAATACAATATGATTTAGATTGAGGATATAATTAAAAGTAACAAGTGAGTAAAATAAATGAATAAGAAAATTGAAGAAATATAAAAATCATTCTAGATCTTCCAAAAAAGAAAATAAATTATTGTTGTAAATTGTGTCTATAAAATCAAAATTTAATTCAAATGAAGGAATCAAATACTCAAAATCATAATAATTGAGAAACGATATTAACAATAGAAAAAAATAGTTATAAAAATTATTCACTCGTGACAATGCTTGATACAATTAGAACCATTTTAATATTGATATATCAATAAAAGTGGAGAGAACAATTAGACATAAAACCTACCTTTTTCAAATAGACTATTGGAAGATAAAGTTTACATTAAATAATCACTAATATTTGAGAGTTCAAGATAAGAAAAAAAATTATAACCTCGAAAAAGGGCATTTTATGGCATGTAACAAGTGCACACAACATGATACAATAAGATCGATTCATATTTTAATAGAATAGATTCAAAAAATGTTTTAATGAGCCTAAAGTTTACATTAAGGGAAATAAATAATGTGAAATTTGGATTCTTTTCTTGTATGTAGAAAGACTTGATTTTTACAAAAAATAATATGTTGTTGAATCAAAATTTTAGAACAATAGTGAAATAATTTTGAATAGTGTATGCGAGATTAATGAATCATTTGTTTAGCATAAAAGTTAATCAACACGATAATAAATAATTTGTCTCAGAACATAAATATATAAATGATGTGTTGAAAATATTTAAAATTCCAAATAACAATCTTTCAATCAAAATAGTTGTCTTGGGACAAATATGTTGAAGGAAGATCCTAAAAAATACAAAGAAATATTAGACAAGTTGATGTATTTCATAGTCACTAGTCTTGGTACAATTCATACAAGGAATATAGTTTCTAAGTTTATGTACACCAAGGGATACACATCTACAAGTGACAAAAATGATTTTAAGGTATCTCAATAGAACAAGAATTAGAATTATGGGATATTGTAGGTTATATTGATTTATTTTGTTCTAGTTGGATATATTGATAATAATTAAGTTGGTTTAAATGAGAGTAGAAAGAGTACATTTACATATTATTTTTGTTTATTCTAGTGCGATTTCATAAAAATAATAGAAGTGATCCATTGTTTTTATTTTTAAGGTACAAACCTAAATATATTTAGTAATTTTAGCGATTTGTTAAGCAATTTGGTTAACGGGATTTCTTACAAATTTAATTCAGACTCAAGGCACAACAATGAAAATTCATTGTGACAATAATTTAATAAAATCATTGTCTAAGAATGAAAATTTTCATGTGTCATCTAAACATATTGACATAAGATATGATTTCAACAAACAATTTGTTCGAAATGAAGACAATGATTTGGAATTCTGTAACTCAAAACTTAAAGTATAAATGCTTTTATGTCATTAAGGAAAATGAGCTAAGAGCACAACTCAAGGATTGTGGCATTGATAAGAAGGATGCACATTTATTTTTCAATTTGTTGGACAAGCTTCCTTCAAAGTATGAAAATTGTGTTACTATTTTTCACACTCATTAGTTGACAATGGGGAGTGCCTATACTACACCATCCTTTGATTCATTCATTGAGATGTTGATGATTGAACATGAAAACTTAAACATAATGGGTATTATCAAGTCATCCAAGTCACATTCTTTGGTGGCTAATCATGAGAAAGGGTCCAACAAGAAGCAAAAGCAATCAAATCCAAATCCATAAAAGGATAAAGGACAATCTTCCTCTCCTAAAAAAAGAGTTTCTACATCCTTTCCTAAGGGGGAATCATCTAAGAAGGAGAATATTAATTGTGTAGATTGCAAGAAGTTAGGACATGATGAACACCATTGTTAGAAGAAGGATATTGATGAATTGAAGCATCTTCTTGAGAAGAATAAAATTAGTTTGTCTTATAGAATGCCTACTTCTACTTCTTCCAAACAAGTAGGATTTGATAAGGGAAAGAGTCACACTTTTGGCACAAGTAAGGGATGAACTCTTTGTGCTACTACAAGACATGATTTAGGGAGGTGGCTTCTAGATTTAGGAGATTCTCATCATATGGTACATTCACAGTCTATGTTCTCTTCATTTGAATCTTCCAAAATGCCACTAATTTTGAGAAAAAAAAATATACATATATGAATATAATTGGGAAGGGGTCTATTGATACTGGGGATAATACCTTCAATATGTGTTTTATATACCTCACTTGAAAAACAATCTTCTTTTTATCTATCAAATTACTCATAGTACAACAAGGAAGACTATGGAGTTCAGTCTCGATTCAGTTATCATTAGAGACTAGAGCTATCATTGCTAATGGGGTAGTGGATAATGCATCTCTATTATACTCCTTTTCAGACTTTGTTCCTATTCATGACTTTGATTCTTCTAATGATGATCACACTTCTTATGTGGATTTCGATATTGAGGAGAACTTTGTTTACTTGAACTTGGGTGTTCTCACATGTTAGATCTAGTTCTTGAGCCTTCCATTTCATCTCCTCCTATTGATATCAAATTCACTATTTCTCCTAATGATTCTTGTATTACTATAATTTTGGCTTCTTGTGATTTAATGCATTAGAATATACATTATCTTCTAGATATAGTTCCTTAGGATGATTACTTGATAGTCATTGCGGCCTTGTTTGTGGAATCCTACATTGCAGATTTCAGAGACATCATTGATGATATTCATCTTCTCTTTGATGGAGATGGCCCATCTTTAGTTGTTACAATTATTAGGGTTTAGGCAGATCCAGAGGAAATACAAATTAACAATTATATTCAGATACAAACACAAAAGATGAAGAAAAATGCATAACACAAATAACACAGAGATTTAACATGGTTCACCAAAGATAGGCTACATCCACCAAGCATAGTCATCCAATCTTTTATTATTATCTAGTAAATCAGTACAACATCATTACAATGCCTTATGCATTCTATCTGTTTATAACATGTAATTTTAGGGCAACATACAAAGTCGGCTAACAAAGAATAACCCTAACCCTAAAGGAATATTATCGTAATCTTCTTCCTGTACATGTATTCACATATGATTGTATTATTGTATTCTCATACTCTCGTATTCTTGTATTCTCGTATTCTCATACATGGGAGAAATCTCCCACCATGATTCCCTTCTCACCTTGATAATCTTCAATCTTCTCTGACAATTTCCACCACAACTCTCTTTTTTAGGGCTGTTGAAATTGGTCCATAAACATTGATGAGAAATAAATTTTCGTTGCTTTGAAGAATTCTACACTTCATTAGAATCCACCATCTATTGTCCTCAATCACTACACCTTCCACTTTGACTTGATTCTATATAATGCCTAACCCTCTTGAAGGTCCATGAGACTCAACAAAATAAACTATCCACTATTTCAAACTACTTAATTGTTTGTTGCTCCCTTTTATTTTTAGTTTTGTTTCTTATAAGCATATGCTTGCTTTGGTTTGATCAATTTGATGCTTGATCAAGTGTCATTTGTTATGGGCATTAATTCCCCTAACATTCCATGTTATAGTCTTCATTGCATCTTGGTTAGGAGAAAATCCTCCCCTGATCTTAATTTCCTTTGTCTTGAGGCTCTAGCTTCTATTGCCAACTTGGCTTTGATTGATTTCACTCCTATTTTTCCTTGATTATGGGTTCTTTAGTTCTAGATTGACTCTATTCCAATATTTTATCTTCTATGGTCATAACTTCATCAAATTCTTCTCCTCCTGACTCTTCCATTTTATTTTCTAGTTCTACATCCTCCTCAGTTAATTTGAACTCCATTATATTTGGCATCTCCATCCTACCTTGTTTTGAAATCCTCTCCAAGCTTATAGACACTTCCAAATCTATGATTTTTATTTGAATAGTTTGGCTCTAGATTAGTTATTAAATTCAAATTGTCACTATTTTCCTCCTTCTTGTTTCTCTATTTCTTGTACCCTTGCATTTATTTTTTCTTCTAAAACCCAATGGTCTTCCTCACATGTGACCTCCTTATTAATCTCTTAAGTTTTAATGATGTCCTACCTTGTTATATGGTCATACGATATATTCTTATCCTTCTCAATGGCATCACTCTTTTGAAGATCTATCTTATTTCCCTTTGAGGTTCTTTCCTCCACTAATAGAGCTTCTATTACCCTCTAATCAAGTTCCACACCTGAACTCTTATTTGAGGATTTTTCCTTTACTTCTTTGTAGAGTGACTTTTCTCAATGCAATTCTATTACTTCTATGTATCTTTCTACTTGAATAGCTTTAATTTTAGACCAACATTCCCGTTTGTCATGGCCCTTAGATTTGCAGATTGGACAAACTAAAAGTATATATTCTCTTTCCACCTTTTGGTTCCAAATATCCTAATCCATATAAATTTAAATCCTCCATGGGAGTGGTAGAAATGATATTAGACTAAGGAAAATTATAGCATTGGTTCCATATATTCTATCTTCTATTTTCCTATCTACTTAAATTTGTGTCCCAATCTTTTTCTCGATTTCCTTGAGAATAACCTCCTCCCAATATTCTGATGGAAGATTATCAAGCCAAATCCAAACTCATTCAACATCCATCTTGTGCTTCCATGGGTCAAATTTTGTATTTTATTAGATCCATCCATCATATAAGGTCCATGATTAAGGATTGCACATCTTTATGCTTTATTTGGGAATTCAACAAAGAAGTATCCATTGGGTAATGTTCTTATTTGAAGTTAACTTCCTCATTTTTTTTCAATCCAACCGTTCATCTTTCCATAAGTCGGCCATCCTCCTCTCCATTTATTGAACAAACCTACTTCTTTTAATCAATCTATCAATTTGCTAATTTGATTTCTTACTAAGAAATTGGAATATTTATACCATATGAAGTGCCTATGAGATTTTTCTTACCTTTTTAATGATCCCAATTTGATTTAAGCACAAATTTAGGATGGATCAATTCTTTGATGCTCCATAATACACTCCTATTCTTTTCTCTCCATTTTTTGAGTCCGAGTCACACCACTTATCTTTAACCTCTTATGACTACTCAATTCTTTGTCAGAGTTATCCATTCCTAGAATGTCCTCCATTTCCTTTGGGTTTAGGATTTCTCCCACTTTTATAGTTTACACAATTCCTCCTTTCAAAAATTCTCTCCCTTCCCATTCCCAAGTATCTCTGCTCTAAAAGCATAATTGTTTGCTAATATTAAAAATCTAGCCTACCATAGCCCCACCATTTTGCTCTCTTATTCCCTCTCAATTTTTTATGTATCCAAGTTTCCATTTTTAGTTTAGGCAAATATTTGTCAATCCACCTTCCTACTTAAAATACCCATTGGGTAATATGTTTTCTCTCCACTAAATCACTACGATGCCTTGTATTTCCTTCTTTTAGATGATCCACCTCCTAAAAATCTCCCTAGTCTCTACCTTCCAAATCTCCTACAAGTATGCTTGTGTTGTCAAAGCTACTCACCGTTCTCACTTTTATATTCTACTTTTCTTATTATAGATTTAGTCTAACATTTATTTTTAACTTGTAATAGTGAAAAATTAGGGTTTCCACCATTAGATGTATGAAAATCACTAATTTACCATTACATTCAAAAGAAGGGTGAGATCCAATAGATTTAGTCACAAACCAGCCAAGATAAGGATTGAAAATGCTGATAGGATTCAAGGGGTTAATTTTTTTACCCTCTTTTGTGAGTTGAATTGCTGAAATTAGGCTAAAGTGATGAAAATGAAGGTAAAAGCATGAAAAACAGTGAGCTACAGTTGTTAGATTGAGCCACACACTTGAATCTGAAAATTGTAAGAGATTTTGACCTGCTCCCTGAAAAAGATAATAAAATGTCAGGACCATGACACCCATCTCCATTGTCCTCTAAACTTTTCACACACCAAAGGGGGATTGATTCATCACTGTAAATAATGCCTATCTTGAAGATTTCAACTGTTTACTTGTTTCCTACGCACACAAAAAGGGAAATAGGTTGGGAGTAGAGGTTTTCCTAAGTCAAACCCTGGTTTGGAATTAATCTTGAATGAAATATTATAAATATTGAAATAAAATGATGGAAGGATATACCTTAGATCTGAACTGATTGATAATGATGCTTTGCTTCTTGAATGTAATCACATATCTTTTATGAAATGGCATGAACATGACAAAACCCTAATCACACACACATGCTTGCATATGAATGTTGTAATTTTCTCCATAATGGTTAAGTGAAAGGAATGCAATCTTGAATATTTCTAGAAATACTTCATAGATGCAAGAATGCTTGATTGCTTGGAGATATTGATTTCTTAGTGTCTTAGAGTTGCTTAGATTCAAAATGAGTTGAGAAGGATGCCTTATATAGGGATTTCATAATTGAAATCACCTCTAGATTGACCTAGAATTGATATAATTTCGCATCGACTTGGATTTAAACATTATAATACTGCCATAACAAGATCTTGAAATTCAGGGAGAAAAAGTTGGGATCGATGTGAATCACATTGGTTTGACAATTTTTTTTTCCAAATTTTTAGGGATGCAAGGTATTGTGATTATAAGGTGATCCCCAACTCAATGCGGCAATTCAAGGTGTTTAGATATGCAAACTTTGGCCTTGAAGGTCAAAATAGGACCTAATTAGGGCTTTAATGAATTAATTGATTAAAAGGATAAATTAAAAAGGGGCACACTTCAGGTTAAGGGAGTAGTGGAGTGATAAAAGAGGACTTTAGATTTAATTAAATTTATTAATTAAATGCTTAAAGGGAATTTAAAATGAAGAATGTAACTCACAAAGGTGGGTGCTAACCTAAGTGTGAAATTTTACCACCCAATTAAGGATGTACAATTTACCATGCTAAATTTAGCCCCCACTTTAGTGGATTATGATCTTACAATCACACTCTCAATAAAGTAGAAATAAAAGAGAGAGGAGTAAATAGGAGCATAATCACAAGGAAGTAATACTTCAATAATTTTGAGAAACCAAGCCCCCAATCTTAGGATATTACCTCACACAATCATATGCAAGGACACATAACACAAGGGGTCAATACTAAAAACAAGACCTCAAGTCAACTAGTTGAAGAGACCTTGATAATAAAAATGTCTCAACCACTAATATCATTCTTGAAAAATGCAATCTGAAGAACTCAATTGATCACATAAAAGAGCAAAGCACACATCATCCATGAAACATCAATAGCAAAGCTATGAGCTCATGAGAAGAAGAAAAGAGAGAAGATGAATACACATTAGATGTGTTTTTCTAGATGATCCATGAGAATAATGACAAGAGAGGACATGGATACCTCACCCTTGGATGTTTTTATCTAGGTCATCCATGTTGGGGATGAGAGTAAGAATAGTTTAGCCATGTTCCACTAGTTTCACTCATCCTTGTGCATGTGTGCAAGTGATGTCTGGTTTCAAGTATATAGCACCCCATATAAGAGTTTGTTTCATCTCATTTCAAGCATGCATCAACCTTTTTAAGACAAGTAAAGGAAAATGCCAAGGGTTGAATAACATATGCATGTTGGGTTTTGAGGACATCTTGTAGAGTTTGTTTTCTCTAGTTTTGGGAATGTATACCCCATCTGAGACATATATCAATGTTGTGTCTGGTTTTGGGCATGAAGCATCTCTTATAAGAGTTTTTTTCCTCTGGTTTCTAGAATGAACACACCATCTAAGACATGCTAAAGTGATATGCAAAAATATGATACGATATGGTACAAAGGGAGCAATATGGGTGCCCCCCCTTAAGATATCAACATACCTTTAAGTTGATGTCTTAAGGAAGCTTAGAGACAAGGATACCTAACCTTCAACACCAAGGAGATATCATTTAGTCAACAATGTTCATAAATCCAAGATAAAGAGGGAACTCTCTTATAAGCAAGGATAAGATAGCTTAAAAAGAGGTATCTTGCAACAAGTGTAAAGGGGATCCTTGGAGGAGATGAGATATTTTATCAAAAGAAAGCTTCCTCCAAGAGAAATTTCTTGAACAAGCATAACATCTTCTACCAAGAGAAGGGAAGGAGAACAAGAATGAATACGTTCCCCTAGTGCCAATTGAAAGAGATTATTGATGAAGGATGACACACTTTTGACCCAGTGTGGGGTATGTTGGCAATTGACACTCATTTGATTGGTTTCATATGTTGTCATTGATGGCAACATTTTCTGACTTTCATTCTTTGGTTTGGTTGTTTACTGACAGACACTTCATGAAGAGAAAGATGCACTTAATGAAAGATGTTAGAAGATGAGTTAGGAGAACATGGTCATGAGGAATGAAATGCAAGCCCTAACTATGAGGATGTCAAAGGAGATTGAAGACCGGAAGATGAATGAAGAAAATCTTGGGAGATCTCTATAAGATAGATTGAAGAATGCATCTAGTTGGTTCATGAAAATGATATGTTGAGAACATATTTAGTACAATCCCAAAGTAATGAACAAGAACTTGAAAGACAAGTGATAATTCTAAGAGATGATTTGACTATTGCAAGTGAGTACACGGACAAATTCAAGGTTAGTTCAACACAACTTGATGAATTATTGAAAAGTCAAAGATAGAATGGAGATTCTAGTGGACTTAGATTTGAACAAGGTCAATGCTCTGGTACTACAAATGAAGATCAAAACTAGAAGACACCGGTAAAGAAGCTCAATGCTTACAATTTAATGGTAGATGCTTTGTTTGTAATAAATTTGGTCACATGGCTAGGCAATGTAGAAATAGAGCAAATAAGAACCATAATTCTACTCCTGGTCAATGTTCTAAATGCAATAAGTATGATCATAAGACAAAAGATTACAGAATGAATGTTAAATGTTATGCATGTGGAAACTTTGGATATATGGCTAATCAGTGCAGGTCAAGCAATTATATTGGTTATAGAAAAGCAATTTAGAAGACCAATGTTACATGTTATGCATGCAAAAAGATTGGACACATAGCTAAATTTTGTAGAAGAAAAAATCCAATGGTTAATAATGGATCAAATGATAAAGGGAAAGAGAAGGTCAATGAAATCCAACAAGATCATATCAAGAAATGGGTCAGGAAGTCATATGATCAATCATCAAATGGAAATGATCTGGTTACTCAATCGGTAGAGGAGGTTGTTCTTGCACCGGTAGGAAGTTCATCCGGTAACTGAGGTAGATGCCTTAGGGTAGGAAAAATTTATGATAATACTACTTAAGCCCCAAGAAGAGGTTCTAGACAATGGAAACATTTATCCAGCATGGAGATGTTCGACCGAGATCCGGTATGTTCCACCGGAAGTCATTCATATCAATGAAAGATTAGGGTTTCTTGAAGGTTAAAAGGTTGAATCCACTTCATTTTTTATCACCTTGCATTCAGGGTGATTAAGAGTGATTTAGAGTGAGTCTAAGGTGATTTAATGCGATCAGATATCTTCTTCAGCGATTCCACCAGTGATCTAAAGAGTTCTTTAGGGTTTCACCGACAACTATTTCTCAAGTATTTATCTTTCATCATGGAAATGGGATCATCCTCTGCACCTACTTTTATTGCAAATACTACTCTTGTCAAGGTTAAGGATCGTCCTAGGATAATTTTCAAGCAATGTCTGCATATTATTACCTTGGATGATTCAGTTGGCGCATTTTCCCATGTTTCGGAAGGAGTTGTATATGTGGAAGATGTTAGAGCATACATTCACTACCACATTTAGGATTTGGGTACTAGTGACATCAAGAGAATGTATATGAGTGAGTTGATGGGAGACTCCAGAAAGATTAAGCCCAAGTATAAGCACATTGAGGATATAGGTTTATTGGCATTTTGGATATCCCTGATTTTGAAGATGGGATCATCAGATATGTATTGAGCAGAGTGCATGGAGAATTCATCTAGTTGGAAAGACCTTATAAGATCACAAATGAGTTCATTACGGCCATCACTGGTTTGCCGCAAATTGGTCAACATCTGGAGAAAAAGATTTCTAATGATCAAGTTAACAAACTCACCAGTGCAACTTCAGACCGATGATCGATGAGGGTCAGCACCATTACTGATAGAGACATCAGATTTGGTAGCATGATCATTGGGTACAAGGTAACTCAGTCCAATTGTCTCAATTCTATTTCTAGTTCTTGAATTTATGTCAGACATAAGATCAAGAGGGAAAATAAGAAGTTAGATCTCTATCGATGGATGTTAGATGAGTTATTAATTAACCTTGGGAAGATCAAAGGAGAGAAGAAGGAGACATTCTGGTATGGGAATCTTATTGTCTATATGATGTTGTTTTTCATTAATGAAACTCCTAGTTTTGGGAAGAGACAGTGGGAATTTGATATCCTGGTAGGAAGACAACTGAAACAATCTATTGCTACTTTGGGTAGTCAGTGAGATGATAATGTTTGGGGTTACTTCAAGGCATTCCAGAAGGCAATGAAATCTAGAGAGAGGGTTCCAAAACAAGTTGTTGAGAAATACTCAACTGAGATCTGCTATATGGTTAAAAGGATGAAACCTTGATGGAAGCAGTCAAACCCTGGAAGATATGGATAGAGGAGATGGGACATGAGGTTGATGTTGTGATTTTGGATGCTTAAGAAAAGATGTTAATTGATGCACCTATTAATGAAGCTAAGAAATCCTTTGGTATTGCAAAACATAAAAAGAAAGATGTTCAAACTGAATTTAATCTAAAGAAGAGGGAGAAACAACAAGGAAAGGCCAGCAAATTTGTTGAACAAGTTTCCCAAGACATCAAGGCATTAATGGATGTTGTTCCAGAAAAAAGGAAGGAAGAGGAAAGAGCCTGAAGTCTTTATTAAGCCTATTCCATCAGACTCTGTAACTGAAGATGACACACCTTTAGCATTCAAGAGGGTATTGAGGAAGAAAGGTGAGGAGACTAAGGATGAAGCAAGGAACAACTAGTTAGGATGGTTACAATCAAGGTACCGACAAAGAAAAGAGCTCCAAAGGAAACACCTTCTGCACCATCTGGTACTGCAAGAAGAAAGAAGATGGATGACTCAGACCTTGCTATTGTATGTAGTAATATAACTATTATCCCACCCAAGACTTGTGTAGAATTGGTAGATGAAATCACTAAGGATGGTATGTTGAAAAATGTACAATTCTATTATGAGAATTTAGATAATGATGAGAAGAGAGAAGTTGAGGAAGCAGTTTTATTATATATGGATATATATAAGAAAGATTTGTTGGAAATTGAGAATCAAATACCGACACAACTATATGACAACCTAGATGCTAGGAGATTATCAACTATGGAGGAGGATAAGCATATAAAGATTCAAGAATTATTAACTACTTGTGGATCCATTACTCCAAATGAGTTGGATATGACACTTGAGGTTGTAGACAGAAATTTATTTCACAGCAAGCATAGGATAGTTAGTCCTATGTTAGGTAGGGTTAATGAGATAATCATTGAGACCCACAAGGCATGAATTCAATTCTTTGCTGAAAACCCTAGTTTCTACACTTCACCGAAAGCTAAAAAAGACACTACAGACATCCCGATTGAAGGGAAAGGCAAAGGTATAATGGGTATCTCATCTATAATTTTGAAAGACAATAAGGCATTGGATGTAGAGCCTCGATAGAATATAATATACAGGACACAGAGGTGATACCAGAAAATGTGGAGATACCGACAGATTCATAGAGTGTACAGGTTACAAATGTTGATGACAATAGTTATCTGGTTCAGAATGTACAAGTTGAGGATATAGTTCATAAGGAGGAACCGACAGTAACTGATATTGCACCAAGTGGTGAAGTCACCAATACAAAAGAGGAAGTTACTAAAGTTAATAAACCATCAGAGGAGAAGAAAGAGGAATTTGATAGGGAACCAGTAGTGAGCACATCATTGTTGTCAATTGACACCTCACAGGTAGAGAAAAAAATAATATTTGAGATGAGTTCTACTGAGCTCATGATGATGGCTACTCAAAAGATGATGAAGGAAGCATTTGTGGACAAAGGAATTATTGATCAGACTATCCCAATCTTGCATAGGCTTATCCCAGAGTTCCATTTTGACAAAGGAGCAATACCATCTGGAAAGCTCAAAATAATCATAGAGGACATCTCTAAGGACTTTCAATCTTTATAGCACATATCTAACCGACAGGCATTAGAGAGATTCACACAAGCTAAGAGAGCTACTTTGATCAGATGATTGAATCATAGAAGAAAGAGAAATTACTGATAAATTGAAGTTGATTGATAATGCTTTAAGGAAATGTACTAATATATACAGAGTACATTGTAACACAAGTTTACTTACTACAAATATAGATAAAGAGATTAGGGATTCTCGGGAGAAAATTGTAGGTATAGTCAATTCTTTTGATGGCTCAAATTATTTGACTACATCTATTGATGGCCAAATTTTGGTATTGGAGGCTCAAGTTTCAGCTCTTGAAAGGGAAAAAGAAAAAAATCATAAGGAGAGCTAAAGGGCTCAGAGGATTGGTGAGTCCTCGGTTGGACTCTCTGAGTGTACATAAGAAGGAATGCATTGATTTGGTTGGTAAGCCCACACTGAAAAAGATTAAAGATAAATAGTCATATGCTCACATGCTTAATGGACTTGTATCAATATTTGACACATTCAAATCCACTTGGGATACTTATCTAGAGAATTTGGAGAAAGCCTATCTAGAAATTTTCAAGTATCTTCAGCTCCGGTAAGGTGTTTTGGGACACATTCTTTGTACAAAATTTTATTCTTCATCCCATTTTTTGGTATTTGTTTTGTCATTGATGTCAAAGGGGGAGGTATAGGTGAAAAATTAATTCTTTACATCAGGAGATATGTAGATATGGAGTATTTTGTATAGATCATGATCACAAATGGATATTCAGTTTAGGGGGAGCAGTCTTAGGGTGAAACCGATAGATGGAAACCATTATCATTTTTCACATGAGTGTTGCCATCATTGCCAAAGGGGAGGATTGTTGGCAATTGACACTCATTTCATTAGTTTCATATGTTTCCATTGGTGGCAACATGTTCCAACTTTCATTCTTTGGTTTGGTTGTTTACCGACAGACACTTCACCGACACTAGCACTGACATCGACAGGTATCTTCACTAGTATGAAGGATTCTTTGGGTACTCATATTGGAGGCCGACATAATTTTGGAGATTCAGGAATTGCTAATTGATTTTGATACTTATGTATATATGTAATGAGCTGACATGTATATTCATTTTTGTAATTATCTATGTAAGCTGACATAAGGCATGAAGGATTGTAAGGGTATATAGTTCAGTTGATTAGATAATTTTGTAATATGAGATATGTAAGAATGTATTTAGAGATATAGGATGTTGTAATGCAAAGATTAATTAAGAGGTTATTCTGATAAGGGTTTAGGGTTTCAGAACTGGAACAGTCAGAGATTGAACTAGAACTCTATCAGGCATAGCAGATGCATTAAATGAGTTTAGTTTTATGTTTTCTTATTCAAAGTGAGTGTAGTTAGTGAGATTATTTTGTGATGAGAAGTGTTCTCTAGATTGTAAGCCTTCCTATAAGTGTAGGCCCCCATATTATGTAATATATTTTCATATGGCTAGTGGATTGATATTGTGGGTCACAAATCCATCATGTTTTTTCCTCTTTGAGGTTTTCCATGTATAATTCTCTATGTTATGGTATTCATTTGTGTGATTGCATTATTGATTGATTTACTTCTTTCAATTATATATGTACCGGTTTACCAGTTGGTGAATGCATGTTATAATAAGGTTAAAATTGAACATTCTGGTAGAACACTGATTCACCCCCCTCTTAGTGTTCTTGGATTCCAATAGGGTAAGTTTATGATAGATATACATTGCCAAGTGTAAAAGAGGTTGTATCCAAGGACATACGCCTATTGCATAAGAGAGAATCCTTGAGAAAACAAAAACTTCACACAAGGAATGACATCAAATCATAATAAAATGCCACTCAACACAGGAAAAGTTGATCCTTAGAAAGGATAAGAGAGAGGTCATTGTCCGCCAAGTGTAGGGACTATGAGAAGAATTGCACAACTTCTAAGGAGAGATTAAACACAAGAAAATACACAATATACTCACATGAATGAACATCCAATGCAAGAAAATACATTAATATATATTGATTGCAACTCTAAATAAGAGGTAATCTTCAAAGACAAAGAGAAAGAGTCCTCCCTTTCATCTTTTAAGTTTCACCATTTCCTTTATGAATTGCATTCTTCATAACTTGATGTATTTTCTTGCATAGAGTTATCCTTCATATAGATGCATGCATGTCCCTTGATTAGGACCTATTCTTTGAAGTGGTATGTATTGCATGAATAATCTCTCCTAAGGAAATGTGTGATTCTCCCCCATAATATATCCTTGTCTTCTTGCTTGGGGGGAAATGATGGCTTTTCCCTGATGAATACTAAGAGGGGGGGGTGGGTGAATTAGTATACCCAAAAACTTAAACAAACTCCTAAGCAATTTAACTATAGACTGGTGTAGCAAATTAAACAATAAACCAATTAAAACATAAACAAACCAAATATCAAATAAAGTATTCACCCACAAAAGTGAAATCACCATAACACAAGATGTTTTGACATGGAAACCCAAATGGGAAACACCATGGTGAGTAAAACTCACAAGTCAACTATCTACAGAATAGTAACCAAACCGGTTAAGGTCAGACCAGTTAAGGCCTTACAATGTTCTTCACCAGAACAGATCCTGTTAGGAATCCAAATCTCTATTAGGAGATAAGTCCTATTAAAGACTACCTTATTAGAGGATTTCAAATCCACAACTGTGAACCACCTTGTTAGAGCATTTACAATATGCTTGGCTGGGCCTACTCGGTTAAGGGTTTTAGACTTGTCAAAGATATTAGTAATCAACAAGTGAATGATCTAGGCAATAGTACATAATGCTTGATTAGATCCTTGACAGCTCCTTGTAAAAATGCATTCAAGAATTACTTCAGTCTTCTATATTTTGCAATCTCAAACACTCACGCATATCCACTATGTTCTCTATAAAACCTTAGACATGATATCCTTATATAGGAACTTGATTTCATGTTAGTCCAATAAGATTAGACTACAATTTCCTAGGTACAGTGCATCTAGACACATTTGGTAATACGACACAAAAACACTGCCAAAGTGTCAGTGGATGATAACTCATCACATATTACAATTATACCGGTTAACAATATACCGATTACCAGTTAATATGTGAAGAATAGAAAACTGGAACATAGTGTTATGATCAAAAGATTAACTGCCGTACGGGATCTTTGTTCTACTTGAGATCTTCATACCGCTTGGGGTCTTTGGTCATATTTTGACTAGTAAGCCTTTTTGCACAACACTGATAGTCTTCAACAAACAAAGACTATACATTTAATGACATATAATACCAGTTGAAACAACTACCGGTTGAGAATAATTCATAAATCAAATAAGTGTGTGTCCATCAATGACAATCACAACTAAACATCATCAAAATACCAAAATTCCCTCTCTCTCTTCTTATCTAAAGTATCACTATTCCATTTTAGGGGTATATATTGATATCCTTTCTTCTATTCCATTTTTCATATATTGATATCCTTTCTTCTATGGAGCAGTATGTCCCTTTTGATAAATTCCTCCTTAGGGGACATTGTGATATTCCTTCCTTTCTTTCTCTCGATCCTTGAAGATTACCTCTTCTTTAGAGATGCATTGTACTTATACTAATGTCATTTCTTGCATTGGGTATTTATTTATGTGAGTACATCATGCATTTTCTTATGTTCAATCTATCTTTGGTAGTTGTATAATTATTCTCATTGTCCTTACACTTGGGGGGAAATGATTTCTTTCTATCTAGGTATTCGCTCTTATAAAAGAGGTGTAAGTCCTTGGCTACAACCTCTTCTTCACTTGGAAATGTTCATCTATTATAAACTGACCACCCTCTCATTGGGTCAAAACTATTTCATCATTCATCAAGAATCTCTTTCACCTAGCAATAGGGGGAAGATATGTATTCTTGTTCCCCTTCCTTTTTTTGGAAGAAGATGTTATATTTGTTCAAGAAAATCATGTTGGAAGTAGATGTATTTTGAGAAAAGATCTCTTCTACTCCAAGGATCTCCTTTACACTTGTTGCAATATATCTCTTTTTCAACTATCTTATCCTTTCTTATAAGAGTATTCCCTCTTTAGCTTGGATTTATGACATTGTTGCCTAACGAATATCTCCTTGATGTTGAAGGTTAGGTATCTTTATCTTTAAGCTTACTTAAGACAGCAACATATGGTTATGATAACATCACCCATATCACTCCCTTTGTACTATATTGTACTATGTTTTTGCATATCATTTTTCCATGTCTTAAACGGGGTGTTCATTCTTGAAACCAAAGGAAACAAACTATTACATGAGATGCTTCACACCCGAAACCAGATGTAGAATTTGATATAAGTCTTAAACAGGGTTACACGTGATTGAAACCAAAGAAAACTCTTAGACGGGATGTCCTCGAAACCAGGCATGGATCTGTCATTCCCATCTTGGCATTTGCACATTCACCTCTTGACATTTGCACACACAATATCCTCTTGGCATTTGTATTTACATAACATGTCTTAAACGGGTTGATGCACACTAAAAAATGAGGTGCTTCATACTAGAAACAAGACATAACTTGCAGACACGCATAAGGATGAGTAGTACTAGCAGAATAGGGCTAGACTATTCCTACTCTCCTCCCAAACATGTCTCAACTAGATAAAAAAATCTAGGGTCAAGGTATCTATGTCCTCTCTCATCATTCTTCTCATGTATCACTTGGAAAAGAACATCTAGTGTGAAATCATGCTCTCTCTCCTTCTTCTCATGAACTCATAGCTTTTCTATTAATAGTTCATGGATGATGCTTGCTTTTCTCTTTTATGTGATAGATTGTTTTCATAAGATGAAATTTTTCAAGAATGATATTAGTTGTTGAGACACTTTGATATCGAGGTCTCTTTAGCTAGTTGATACAAGGTCTTGTTTTTGGTCTTTATCTTTTATTGTGTGTTTTTTTGTGCCTTTTACCATTATTTTGTTTTTGTCCTTGTTTGACTTTTTTTGTTTTTGATTTGTTTTTTGTGCCCTTGCATATGTTTGAGTGAGTTAAGATCCTAAGATTGGGGGCTTTGTTCCTCAAAATTAGTGATATATTGTACACCTTGTGATCTTGCTTCACATTGCTCCTCTTCTTCATCTCTCTTTCTTTGACTTTACTATGAGTATTTACTTAAGCTCATACTCCCACTAAAGTGGAGGCTAAATATAGAGCCATAAAATTTAACCCCTTTTCAATTTTGTTCACATCCCTATGCCTAATTCAGGCCTGATTATGATTATACAATGCAAGTTTGGTCTTGTTTTCACTTTGTCCATTGCATAACCCCTTAGTTCGGCCCTAAAAATGGATAGGACTAGGGAATGGCACTTTGGTACTCATTGGGACCATGGCCCCATGCTTTGGTCCCCCTTAATTAAGCCTCTCTTTGGCCCCCTCTTGCCTCTTCAAAAATGAGGGAAATCTCTCCCCATGTCAGCCTATGTCTGAAAATTAATGCATTTTATGATGGGCAAGTATATAAGGAGGTTTCCCCCTCTCATTTGCATAATCACATCATAAGAGGGGCTAAATTATAATTATTAAGCATTCAAACATTCAAGCATTCATCATCAAGCATCTCTAGAGATTTTCAAGGCTGCATTCTTCATTGGTCAATTGTCGAGCATCATTACATCATTAATTTGTAAGCCCTTAACCTTAAGTATATTTGTCATTGTAGATATAATATATATCCTTCCACCATTTATTTTAGTATTGCAATATTTCAATCAAGGTTAATTCCTAAACTAAGGTTTGACTTAGGCAAACCCCTATTCCCAATGTATTTCTCTTCCTTTCTGTGTGCAAGAAACATGTATGAAATTGTATTCTTCAGAATAGCTATTATTTGCAGAGACAAATCAAACCTCTTTGGCATGTGAAAAACTATGATGACCAAGATGACAGGCACACCGGTCTTGACATTTTTGGGGCTTTTTTAGGGATTGGGTCTAAATATACATATACTATTCAGATCTAGGTGCGTGCAAAAATTGGATGACTGTAGCTCACTGTTTCCGTATTTTTACCTTCATTTCTAACACTTTTGCCTAATTTTAGCATTTCAACTCATAAAAGAGGGAAATGAACATCAACCCCTTGAATCCAATCAGTATTTCAGTCCTTATCATTCTTGATCTGGGATTGGATCTATTGGATTCATTCCTCTTTTGAATGTAATGGCAAATTAGTGATTTTCATACATCTAATGGTGAAAATCTTAATTTTTCACCATTACAAAAATAAGTGTTAATGGTTATTTCTTGCACTAAAATGTCCTCATGAATATGAGGTCCTTTAAGAGAGGGATAATGTGAAACAAGGTTGGCTAACCCATTATCACATCTATGAAATGAAAGCATTATGACAACAATTTCCTTGTTCCAAACGGTAACATATGCAAAATAGATAACAATGTGCAAATTTTATGATATTTTCACCAATGAAAGTACTTAAATATGTGATAACAATCAAATATGAAAAATGAAAGTTACAAATTATGCAACCCACAAAACAAATTAACCAAAATAAATTAAGGTTTTTATGATTTAAACCTCTAAATTTATGTAATTTGATTAAAATGATCCCCTATGAGTGAAATATTGAAATTTAGAATGTTCACAAATCATATCTAAAACAATTAGTCCAAATTAGACAACTCATAAGCTCAATTTTGGAATTAAAAATTAGAAATTTTGTGAATTTAACCTCAAAATTTTTTAAATTCAATTCAAAATTAAACTTGTAAATGTAAATTTGAATTTAAAATTGCATAAACACTTATATCCGAGAACATAAATCGGAAATAAGGGTGTAAGGAGTTAGGTTCACCAAAATGTAATAGTGAAAAATTAGGGTTTCCACCATTAGATGTATGAAAACCACTAATTTACGATTACATTAAAAAGAGGGGTGAGATCCAATAGATTTAACCACAAACCAAAAAAGATAAGGACTGAAAATACTAATTGGATTCAAGGGGTGAATTTGTTTACCCTCTTTTGTGAGTTAAATTGCTGAAATTAGAGTAAAGTATTGAAAATGAAGGTAAAAACACAAAAACGGTGAGCTACAGTCATTGGATTGAGCCACACACATAAATCTAAAAAAATTATAAGAGGATTTGGACTTGCTCCCTTAAAAATATCCTTAAATGTCGATACTATGGCTCCTCTCGCCATGGTCTTCCGAACTTTTTGCACATTGAAGTGGGATTGATTCATCACTGTAAATAGTGCCTATCCTGAAGATCATAGCTTTGTACCTATTTCATGTGCACATAAAAACAAAAGGGAAATAGGTTGGGAATAGGGGTTTTCCTAAGTCAAACCCTGCTTTGAAATCAATCTTGAATGAAATATTGCAAATATTGAAATAAAATGATGGAAGTATATAGCTCATATCTGCATTGACTAATAATGATGTTTTGCTTCTTAAATGTAATCACATATATATTGTATGAAATTACATGAACATGACAAAACCCTAATCACATACACATGCTTGCATATGAATGTTGTAATTTGCTCCACAATGGTTGAATGAAGAGAATCTAGCCTTGAAGATCTCTAGAAATACTTCATAGATGAAAGAATGCTTGATTGCTTAGATTCAAAATGGGTTGAGAAGGATGCCTTATATAGGGATTTCATAATTGAAATCACCTTTAGGTTGACCTAGAATTGATATAATTTTGGACGAAGCTAGATTTAAACAATATAATACAGCAAAACAAGATCTTGATATTCGGGGAGAAAAAGTTGGGACCGATGTGCATCACATCTATCCAACAAACTTTTTTACAAATTTTTAGGGATGCAAGGTATCATGATTATAAGATGATGCCCAACATGAAACGATAATTAAAGGTGTTTAGATATCTGAAATTGGGCCTTGAAGGTCGAAATAGGACCTAATTAGGGCTTTAATGAATTAATTGATTAAAAGGATAAAATAAAGAGGGGCACACTCAGGGTTAAGGGCCTAGTGGAGTGCTAAAAGAGGACTTTAGATTTAATTAAATTGATTAATTAAATGATTAAAGGGAATTTAAAATAAAGAATACAACACACTAAGGCGGGTGCTAACCTAAATGTGAAATTGTGCCACCCAATTAAGGGTGTACAATTTACGATATTGCATAACTTAAATTATTTGAATAAATAATATATTCAAATGTTAATATCTTCCATGGCTTCTGCAATGTGTGTCTGAGAAAGTGTACTAAATTATAATATTTTAAAAATAAATTAGGTAAATATTTTCTTACCTAATTGTCTCCCTCTCAATAAAATTACCTTAATTTTATAATAGTATGTGTTGACATTGTGTGTTTGGTTGAGCATATTGTTGACATTGCACCATTGATTGTGTTGGTTGGACATGAACTATTGGTTGTGTTGGTTGAATCATTGGTTGGATCATTGGCTATTGTTGCATGATTGGTTGTTTTTGAATCATTGGCTATTGTTGAATTATTGGTAGTTGATTCAAAATTGGACTGAATGGAGTTTGATCAAATGAAGTTTGACTTGGGATTTGGTCAAAATCTGTGTTTATTGCTGAAATTGTTTCATCATCTCTATCTGAGAAATGAGAGCTTTCACATCAACTGGCTCGATGTTTGGATTTGAACCTTGAAATTTTTGAAGCGTTTTAATCATTTGGGATGTAATCTTGTAACTATTTTTTTCTTTTTGTTCTACAATCTCTTTTTATTAAGCTAATTTTTCCTCCAGTTTTTGTATTTGGATGCTTGTTTCATCATAAAAAGTTTGATTGATGTTACCTTGTTGTTGAGTTGGATATAATTGTGATAGCCTTGGATTAAAACTTGATTTCATTGTGTTATTCATTGGACAAATCATCGGTTGATATGCCAAACTTTGTTGTATCATAGGAGCTTGGAATCTTGTTTCAATAGATATGTCACTATGCAATTTTTTAGGATTTTTTTGATTTTAAGAATGATGTATGCAACTAATGGAATGACAAATGCAAATTATGTGTCTTTTTTTTTTGGACTTTTTGAATTTTGAAATGACAATGATATGTGACTAAGTGCAACCTTAGAAAATGATAATGCAACCTAGGGTGAAATTGCAACCTATGTTTTTTTATTTTGCAAGGTTTGGACAAACTTTAAAATGCAACTCTAAAGATGTGACACTTAGGAAATTAAAATGAAGTCAAGACCTTAAAAGGACAAAGGACAAAATGACAATATGACAAATAACAAAGTCTCACATATACGCTTGGATAGTAAGCTAGGTTTTTCAAAATGATGTTGATAAGAGGACAAATGTTGGACAAAGTCATGACTCCCTAACAATGACTTAGGGTTTGATCTAAAGTTTTGAATTTTTCAAGCTTGGCAAACCTAATTTTGAGACTAAATGCAAGAGGACAATGATAATGACAATGACCTAGGGTATGAACCCAAGATATGATATCAAAGTGACCTCAAGATGTGTTATGACCTAGAGATATGAAATGACCTTATGTTTTTTATTACATGAAAAACACATTTTGAAGGGGCCTCAAAACCCTTTACAACAAATTAGAGAAGTGATAAAACATGATAGGTCCAGCTAGAAAACACATAACAACAAACAGAGATAGCTGACAAAAACAAAAAGATAGCGAGAGATCTAAGAGTAACAAAAGGACAACACAACGACACCCAAGAGATAGTCAAAAGAATAGGCTAACACAACTACAAAAAATTCATAAGAAGCTCCATAGCTTCTTTCTCCAGTTGAGCCATAGAGCCAACAACACTCTTGAAATCATCCAGTTCCTTAGCTTGTTGAGCCATCTTCCTCGTATTTACCTATGTTCTTTTACCAAGTTCAGTAGCCACACCTTCAAGGGTCAAGTCCTTGTCCTCAGGAATATCAACCGTATTCTTTTCCAACTCAAATTGTTCCAGTTTACTAATCAACACTATGAAATTATCAATAGAAGCTTTTAGAATTTTGTGACTTTGTTCTCCAATATTCTTTAGGGTTTCCTCATGACTATAAACCCTCTTTTCTAGCTCATTAAACCTAGCCTCCACAACCTTGAATTGGGATCCATAAGCCTGAGTGATAGCCTTCGCATCACCGATCAATTTTGTTAATTCCTTTAGATATTCAGGTAAATAGATGAGATTATCTGTCCCGACAGCTTCTAGAATGTCCACTTTCTTAGAAGAGTCCACCTATTTAGTCTTCAAAATTTCAATCTCCGAGTAGGCCCATTTTATAACCTTATAAATCTCCATCACTCCATTACTCGCAGTGTGAAGCATAGCTATGAGAGAATCAACTATGAGAGAATCACTGCTATCTTTATTGAATTCTAAAAAAACAACATTATTCTCCAAGGTTTCCACATCAACAATTATGACTTTGTCTTTAGGAGGCAAATTCTCACCTTTCGCCACATTCTTTCCCTCTTTCTCAACACCACAAGTCCATCAATTAGGATCCAAAGGAGGGGGAGTGACCATTGAGGTACCAACCTCCTTCTCTAGGCTGATTTCAATGATAGAAAGAGTATGCTTAATTTTCTTCTTAGGCAGTGGGGTATTAGTTTCACTTGCACTCTCCATACCATTATCATCCTCATCATCTTCTTCAAACCAAATAACCTCCTCCCGAACCTTTTTCCTATTTCCCTTAACCCCTTTGCCGAAAGCCTTTCTGCCAGACCCAAAAGCAATATCTTTATCTTTCCCCTTTTTGGTTCCCTTAGCGGAGGTATCCATGTCAAAATCACCTTCCAACTCCGTATCATACCCCTCATCATCGTTGTCATCTAAGTTCTCAGACTCCTCTTCTGAGGCTAAAACATTAGTGATGGAATGCTGAACAGATGTGCCTTAATATGATTATATAAATTCAATATTAACCCTTCATGCATGGGTGGATTGCTATCTGGGTTAGCCCTAAAATCCCGTATACCAGTGTTCAAGGAACAATATAGGTAGAAAGGAATTGACACCATATCCTTATGGCAGAAGTGATTAAAGAGTACAAAATGGTAACCATAAATTTGAGAGTATCTACCATCAAGAGTAACATATTGCATCACAACAAACAAAAACCATCTCCATACCTTTTTAATCACCTTCGGCGAATAATACGTCTTGCTAGATTTCACCAATTTGGCTTTCTCAGAGTCTTCCTTCAGGAACCGCTTGATGGTTGGCTTTGTGAGATTTCTATCCTTGTAGAATATTCTGCCCTCCATTGGCATCCCAATAACTTCAACAATCATTCCTTCATCAATTTCCACCTTCCTCCCACCTATGGTGATCCTACCCTCCTTCCAATTCTTCATGAATAACCTGGTAATAGTGGGGTTTTTACCAAGAATTTGCTCCATATATCCCATCATTTTCATAGCTTCCAGGGTAGCTCACACTTTCAGTTTCTTCTTTCATTCATCATAGGTAAGTGGTTCAATCCTCTTCCTGTTGCCTCTCATTGAAACCATAGAAAAGTTTCTAACACCCTTCACAATGCAGAATAAAATAAAAATAGGGGCCAAAATATTGAGAATAGAAACCCTCAAAAAAAAAAATGGACACCCAGAAAACGTGCAAGGTCTTGTCCTCATTAAACACTAGCTCATCCTCCAAGCGCCGCTCTTTCCAATTCATTATAGCAACTTTCATTGATAAGTATGTTGTTATCATCACTTATCACTCCCTCTTTTACATGCACTCTATCATAAATGAGGATGGTACGGGCATCATTAGGAAGATACAACTCACCTCTCCTACAGATCATTTGATCATCACGAACAATCATGTTGGCAACCCAATCAACCATGGCATTGGTTTCTCTATAATTATGTGAAATAACACACTGCTGAAAGGAGTTAATTATCTCCTTGGTAGAAGATATAATATTTTTGATAGTCCAAGATGGGGGGGAAAGACCCTTAAGACATCTTATGATGTTTTTTGAATCTCCCTCAAGCCAAACTTTTTTATAACCCAAGGTGGTTTTGGCTACGTTAATAGCTTGGTAAGTTGCCATGGCTTCAGCTAAGTGGTTGGTCTGAGATCCTATGGGGAGCACCACCACTGCAATACAATAACTAGCTTTATTTCTTATCATTCCCCACACCCAGCCGACCCTAGGTTCCCCTTGGCCGCCCATCAAAATTAACTTTGATCCAACCAGTTGGAGGAAAAGACCATTTGCTGCTATCTATTTTATCCTTCTTGTCATTCTTGTCTAAAGAGGAAGAAACATTCCAATTATTGAACATATCCAACTCATCCTTGTTCCTGAAAAGAAGAGATTTACCATCAGCTTTCAGATTTTCCAAAATGGCCCACTTGATTTTAGTAAAAACCATTTCCAGGGAGGAGTAGGAGTCTCTGAAGATTTTGTTGTTTTTCTCTTTCCAAATTTCCCATACCACATGAGGAAGAATAAAATTCCATAATTGCTTGATAGAATTATTCGAGGAGAGGCATCTCTAACAAATGAAGCACTCTTGAATAGAAGCGGGAAAGACCTAGTTTAGATTCCACAATTGCAAGACCTACGACCAAATCGAATAGAAAAAGGAATAGTGGAAAGAGATGTGGTTAACATTCTCTTCCTCATTTAGGCAAAGGTAATAGCTATTAGGGAGATGAAAGCCTATTTTGTAGAGATTATTGGTGGTGAGGATTTTGTTCTGTAGAAGAATCCAAAAGAAGATATTGATCTTGGGGATAAGGCCACAAATCCAAGCTTTAGACCATGGTATGCACACAAAGATGGTGGTTAGAAAAGTGGACACCACCCAAAAAAAATATGAAAAAACAAGCAGCGTGTACGTGGTTCTAAAATTTGAAATCACCATGTACGCATTTAGGTCTATTGTTCCAGAGCCTAAAGAAAGATACTGCATACGCGATGTCTTTAGGAAAGTGAGTGATTATGCACTCATAAGCCCTAAAAAATAGTGTATGCAGTACACGTGTCAAAAAAAGTATTTTAAAAAAGGACTAGGTCTTATTTTTCCCATGACCATGATGTTTTTTCCTCCTTTTCCTATACGAAAATGCAAATGAGCTGCCACATTTCTCCACCAAACACTATGGATCAAGGTTAGTTTTTCTTAATTTTTGTCTTTTTTTCTTGTTTATTCAATTCATTTTATGTTTTGAATTTAATTTCATTTACTTTGATTCAGTTTTTTTAATTTTTTGTTTCAAAAACCAGCTTTTGATAATCCACAACAACAACAAAAAAATGCACCTCCTAAAAACCATGAATAAAACCCACAAGATACACCTCCAGTTCCTCCTTTTTACCATACACCTGAAACACATGAGAAATTGATTAATTAGTTAGGGTAAAACACATCTAAAATAAATAGACTGATTAATAAATTGAAAACATCTAAGTTTGAGCATCGTAAATCCCTCGCCACTAGCCTAGAAACATTAGCTAGTGGTGCCACAGTCATTTCCACACAAATTACAAAATGCAGAAACTTTAGGGATATGTGTCATCAATACTATGTTGGTGGGTTATCATACAAGGGAGTGAAAAAAAAAAATTTAGTAAACAACAAATATGTGCCCTTTTTGTTGATCCTAAAACTAGTCAGTCGTTACCTCTTAATACAAAGAGGTTTCCCATACATTGGTGTACCAATTTGCAGATGAAAAATCTTCTTTGGAAGAGGTGGTGGATGGTCTTTGATGATCCACCTTGTAATAATTATGAGGTGCCATTGTATTTTTTGAGAAAAGTATACTGTGAGTTTTTCCTCAATGTGCGGCCAAACTATTTTGACATAAGAGAGTTCCATGGTAGAGGTGGCGGCTCTGCCCAAGATAGACCTAGATCCAGTAGGCGAGTAGCCCCAGAGAGTTGTCGCCCCCTAACACCCAAACCCAAGGTGCATCAGGTTGTCCCAGTAGAGTTGAAAGAGTCGATGGAGCTACAAATTCTTCAGGTGGCCACATAACTTACTAGTGCCATCATCTAACATCAGACACAATTATCACACCCTCTTGTACTGGATGATGAGCCATTAGTTTCTCCAGGTGGTGACAAAGAGCCCATTCAGCATTTGTGTGTTAGTTTCTTGAGGATATGCTTAAGGATGGATGACATGGCCACTGCAGATAGATCCACATCTCATTCATGCATGATTTGCGGGAGTAGATGTCAGATCCACATGACTAAGGATGTGGCATTGAGACAAGAGTTGATGGACATGTTGTTTGGCCATCAGCCACAGACACAAGTGTGTTGATTTGAATTCATAGAAGTTTATTTATTAGTCACTTTAAATTTGTAATTACATAAATGAATTTTCATTTATACATCGATTTAAATTGATACAAATAATATGCATTTTAGAATGTAGCAGCAGTATCCCATACTCCTCTCGCATTTACTACAGCTGCAACTTCGATGCTTGAGATATTAATTTTGTAACATGTGAAAATAGAATAGTACACTTTGAATTCAAACAAATTACAAGATATACTAACTATCTTTAATGCTTGGTTTAATTTTTGGTTTGTAGGTGTTGACAGGGGACCAAATGTCCCAGATTGATGACATCACACTCTCAGCGATCGATTTTGGCCTACAAGGCTATACAATATCATATTCTGTACACCCTTTTTTATGTATTGTTTTGATGGAATATGCAAGTCATTTCATTTTAGATTTTTAAAATTATGTTTAATATATTATTTGTACTAATATCTCGTGTTATTTTTTTTTTTTTTGGGTACCCCCTACGCATCTAGGCCTCGTCCTAAGAAAATGAATTCCTCGAAGGCACCAAAACGTGGGAAGAAGGTAATTAAACACATTTTTAGTTGTACAATTATTTGAAAATGTTGAAGTTGTCTTAGTTGGGATTTGTAGATTGATTAGTGTTTTTTGTCTATTTTACATGTATAATGACCATTGAGCTATGTGGATTTGTTGAATGCACCTGATTTGCCCGTGGATCGAGAGAGGGAAGAGGTATGTATCTCTACTTTATTTTCTTGATTTCATGATTATATGCACGTGTACATGTGAACTTGTGATAAATTATAATCTTATAATTTTTTCATATAGGAAATATCCATAGCTTCTTCATCAATGGTGATGCCTCCTCCGTGCACTGGAGAAGCATCTCAGGATCCGATACACTTTTGTTTGATATATTACATTAATTGTTTTTAACCTACAATACTTATCATTATATTAACTGTATTTAATCTTTGATCATTTTTTGTATAGGTAATAGTGGCATTTTCTCCATCGATGGTGAGGCATCCTTAGTCCATTGGAGAAGCATCTTAGGCACCGGTACACCATTGTTCTCTATATTATAGCTTTTAAGTTTTTTTGATGTATTTATATTAGTACATTATGTTAATTCTACATTTAATCTACAGTATCCCCATTCACGGTTTGGCTATAACATGGATCCTTTTAAGTTTGTCTTTAAGAAAAATCCTAAGAGTGACAAGGAGAGGAGAGTGAAGACATTAGCTTCTTTAAGGTGGTGAAATGTGAATGAGAGATCAAGAGGAAAACTACCCTTTCCCTCCAAGGAGAGATGAGAGTTTCACTATGGATTTCCCTTCAAACACTTTTCACCTAATTAGATTGGAAGAGGAGAGGAGAATTCACTAGATTCAACCTCCAAAGATGAAGATAGAATTCTGAGTGAAATGGGAATGATAAGTTAATCCCCTCTTCCTATTTGAAATGGAAAGGAATTGATTGAATTATGTAGTGAAAAAAGTGACAAAGAACTGATTATAACTTAATACTGAAGCGTAGGATCAAGTTGTGCACCTGGATCTAGTAGTAATATGTCAAGATGAAGTCACCCTATGAATTTGAGGAAAAATTGCATGGACTGTGGTAAGAATGTACACGATCCTCTAAAAAATCCGCGAAATGAAAAGGGTTTTTCCTCCTCTGCAAATGGAGCCCAAATCCTAAAGTACAGCTGGGCACTTGCAACCTACACACATAAAAGAGAGGAAAATGGGTTGGGATTGGGGGTTTGCCTTTAGGTGAAACCCCAGTTTTGGAATTAACCAAGTAATGAAAGAAAGTATTTGCAAGTAGATGTAAATGAAAGACTGAATTGTAAATCACCTCAAGGGAGGTTGTGGTAGCAATGTTGATAGAAATGATTGTGTGGAATTGAATGTTGGAATCAATCTCCTCTTCAATGGTTGAATCCTTGATTTGAATGCAACACCTAGCCTTGAAGGGAGACTTGAGAATGCTCAATGCTAGAAAAGAATATTTGAATTCTCTTGAATGCTAAATCCCTTATGCAACTTGACCAACTTCAACTTTATCCAACTTCAAATTATGCAAATGAGAGGACAAATTCCCCTTAAATACATGTCAATGAATTTTATTTTCATCATAGGCTAACATCAGGGTAGTTTCCCGCTCACTACACAACCTACAATGCATTCTCTAGGAAAGGTCCTACCCCAGAATAGGGTAGGGATAGGGGCACCATGCCCTTATGCTTGGAGGAAAAGGGTGCCACACCCCTTTCCTACCCCTTTCTCTAATGAAGAGTGTAGATAGGGTGGTGCGAAAGCCAAGAAAGAAGTTGATTCCGAGGGTTGAGAAGTCTTTGGTCTCCAATCAGGCTAGAGGATTCAATCTCATGTGTGTGAGGACCCTAATGCAGTTGAAAATTGTCAGGGTCACAATTTTATGACACTATATTTAGCCCCCTCTTTAGCGGGAGTATGAGCATACACCAATACTGTCACTAAAGTAGAAGGAAACAGGTTTGAAAGACTTTTACCATGTCAATGAGGCAAGATGCGCCAAACCCCCAATGGACTTAGGATCTTACAACTTCGATTGACAAAGTAAAAGTGAAGATCGAGAAGGGGAGAACCATGACTGCAAGTAGAAAAGTTCCCTTCAATATGAGTCATGAAAGTAAGGATACCAAAGATTACAAAGAAAAAAAAAGTTCCCTAAGTAATTCTAAGTATCAAGAAGGAAAATGTGAGCGAAGTGTATGCTATGCCCCCACGTTAAAGCGATCGCACGCACCTTATCAGGAGAGATTTCTTTAAGGTAGGAGACACCCAAAAGAAAGAGAAGGGAGGAGCACGTTATCACAAGGAATTAGCCCCAAATTGAGGAATAAACCCAAGGATAATGAACACAAAACATGAGGTAGTGCCACTTTCCTCGGGGTCAGTATGTTGTATGATAACTCATGTATATCATGTATGTATATGTGCATATAATAATCATCATTCCCCAAATAAGGACACTACCTTAGAAGAAAGGGAAGAGAGGATGTCTTTTGAGTCAACATGAAAGAGACCAAGAAAATATCTCAATGCTTTGCATCGTCCCTAAGTAGACATTAAGGGGATAATAGAAGAACAAGGATACACATAGAAGAATAGTCACAAAAGAGCAAGAAAGGAGAGAGATAAATCTACAATGCTAATATTGCTAATCTAGCATGACATACACCTCCCGATCTTATAGATCAATATTTTAGGAAGGTGAGCAACACATGAGAGGAGGAACATCGAGCACAGTAGATGGAGCTATCACAAGATCCAACCAAGGTCTATGCTCATGTTGTAAGTCACTTTGTTTGATTCTAGGAGCTAGGATTAGGGTTTGTGAAAACTCATTTGATAAATGCTTGTCCACATCAACATATTCATACTCACTATTAGAAGCATTAGGAGTTGTACTACCATTATGAATAACATTTTCACCCATTTCTTCATCAAAGTTTAGAGAAAGAGGAGAAAGAACATGAATAGGAGAAAAATCATCACACAATATGTGCAACTTATGATTCGGAGATGTAGGTTGAACACGTTTCTTGGGAGAAAATAGAATCATGTCAACTATCAGAGTCTAAAGAGATTGAGTATTTTGAGGGATAGCTTCATGAACTTGAACTTGGCATCTTCATCAGTGTTCTCTCGCACAACAATTTCGTCGAGTCTCAGTGGAAGGATAAGAAGGAGAAGGAACAATTGAAAAAGTAGGAATGTTTTTCTCCTTGATAGTTGAAGTTTTAGGTTGAGGTCTTTTTGGTTGAACAAGAGGAGAAATGGGCCTCTTCTTTTGAGAAGAGGAAGGATGTGGAATTGCACCATAGAAAGGAGGAATATTAGGTGTAGGAAGGAGACCAGATCCATCATGAGGAGGAGGTATAGGTCTAACCTTAGGAGGTATATTGTTGTTCTCCTTAAGAGAAGGTAAAGTTACATCCATAGGAATAGGTTGATGATCTTTCTTAGGAGGGAGATTAGTTCTAACCATGAGGGGAAGAACCTCATCTTGAATAATAATAGGAATGTCAAGTTTTGGGGATCTAGGTTGAATTAAGGATAAGATCATATATTTCTTCCATTTTTTATAAGATTAAAAAAGAGCATCGCTCCTTGATGGAAGAGATTGAAATTGTTTAGGCCAAAAGAAATCAATAGGAACACTGGGGCTTTTTTCGGATAGACGAAATAAGCTATGGTTCATGGTTATGATTTCTCAATTGTGAGGAAATTTCAAACACTTGTGTATTGGAGAAGCAATAGCCTTCATGGAAGATAGCCAAGGATAGCCCAACTTCACATGGAATTGCTCAGAAGAGGGTATGATAACAAAGTCAACATCCATGGATTTAGTATGAACTTCAATAGGAAGGGTGATAGAACCATTGGTAGGACAAGAGAAGCCATAAAATAACTTCACAACCATATTAGAAGCATCATATATTGGTTTATGCAATCATAAAGTGAAAAGATACTCTTCAATTATGACATTAACCATGCAAGAGGAATCAATAAGGACACCATGGCAAGGGACATCCTTAACCTTCACAAATATGTATAAAGGGCCATTGGGTGCTCTAATGGTCTCGCTAGGGTTGTAATGCAAGGATCCTTAGGCATATCTTGTGTTTCTACCATATTAACCAAGTTTGGAGCCATAGAGGTGAATTCTTCAGAAGAGAAAGAATTAGGCACAATCTCAATAACGTTGGAGGTATGGGAAGGCAAGGGATCAGTGAAAATATTAATATTTTGATTAGGAGGAGCTATTGATTTATTCGCTTTATCATTCACACCTATCACAGATATAGTATTATTATCAATGAAATCTTGAATCTTATTCTTCAATGTAAAAAATTTCTCAATATCATGACCAGGTTGACGATGAAATTGACATATGGAATTGTTATCAAAATAAGGGGATGCAAGTTTAGAGGGATCAATTTGTTTTATAGGAGGAATTTTAAAAACATTTATGTGCAACAACTGAGACATAATACTATGTAAAGATTCATTCCATGAAGTAAATTATCTTTCTCTTTGGAAAAATTTATAAATAGAAGGCACACCTATTATAGCATTCACATTATGGTTGTTGATTGTATCATTGAACTTCATGAAGTTTTTGTTGGTTTGAACTTCACAAATAGTTGTTGACCACTCTCCCCCTTATCACTTGGAGCCATAGGAGTAGATTTATCCATTTCACTCACAACTAGTTGATAATTGTGGAGTGTTCCATAAAAATACGAGAAGGAAGTAAACTCAAACAAAAGAAGCTTTTCCCTGATATCTTTTTATAAATTAGAAATGAAAATTCTTTGAATATAATTATCAGGTACATGAAAAGAAATTTGAGCACACAAATTCTTATATCTACCAATGAAATCAATCACTTTTTCTTTAACACCTTGTTTACAATGCATTAAATTAGTCAAAGTGATTTTGGGACCAATGTTGTTTTGAAATTGTTGGATGAAAGTATTTGCGAGTTGTTGAAAGGAGATCATAGAATAAGAAGGCAAAGATCAACACCATTGTAAAGTCTTATCTCTCAGCGTTCTTGTAAAGAATTTTGCAAGCAATCTTTGATCATAAGAAAAATTAATATACAAGGTTTGAAATGTTTTGACATGTGTAAGCGGATCACCTTGTCCATTATAGAGTTCCAATTGAGGGATCTCAACATGTTTAGGTGGCATGACTTTAACAATATCAAGAGAAAGTGGGCTCATAAAATCAAAGGTGGGGACACTAAAGTTGGATTGACTCATAGAAGCAATTTGTTGTTGTAAGGAAGACACAGTTTGAGAAAGATTGTTAATTGTCACTTCGGTAGAAGAATTGATGTTCGACATAGTTGATTGAGAAGGTGGTGTGATGTTATTGAAAGAAGGCATCAACTAAGAATAAGGTGGTGGGACATTATGATAAGTAGGCATAGGCGATGATTGGGTAGGAAAAGGGACACTTAAAGGAGGGAAAAATTTGTTGAAGGAATTGCCTTCTTGTGTCACATTGATTGGTTGAGGAATACTTATGGAAGGCATAGGAAAAGATGGAGGATTAAATGAAGAAGAGGGATTGCCCCCATGACCAATGGTTGTAGGAATGACACTTTGAGCTGAAGTAGCCATGATATTGGAGGTAATAGTAGGAATACTATTTATGGTGAAAGTGGATAAACAATATTGAAAGACTAAATGAATTCAACCACAAAAACCCTAGCCTAACAACAACAAAGATCCACCATGACATATGAAGATTACCTAAGACAACGCAAATCAAATGAAATCACAAAGATTATACCATCACATGTCCAATAGGGTTTGAATCTTCATTGATCTTGCTTGATATATTTGCTCTCTGATTTTATGTGTGCACAAGAGCTCAACAAAGAATAGAAATGTGGTTGGAAGTAGGCTTGATTGGATATGAAAGTTTGAATGATAGAATACTTGAAAGTGCTAGTAAATGTATAGAATGATTAGGAGAGATAATGAAGGAATCATCTCCTTATATAGAAGACACTATAAGAAATGGAGTGATAAGATTGAGAGGTGTAAAAGATAAATGGTCGGCTAGGATTAGAGGGTAGGTAAAAGAAATAAGAAAATAATGAGAGGGTAGGTAGTGTAGGAATTAAGAGATGAATGCCATGTGTCATAGGTGGAAAAGGCTAATGAATTAATTAAATAAATAGAGATTTATTTAATTAATAGAAGAAATGGGATCAATTAAATAAATAAGATATTTATTTAATTAAGGAAAAGGATAATTTAAATAAATAAAGATTTATTTAATTAATAGAAGACTTAGGCTTAAAATAATTAAATTTATAAAAATATTTATTTAATTAGACTGGACAATTTTAGGTGTCTACATTTTGCCCCTCTTTGAGACAATGCAGCTTGTCGTGTTATTTCAAAGAAGATTAGATAAACTGATACAAAGTTGGCCCAAGATGGGAATGATATGCCCCCTCAAGAGATTGGATGAAAATATCTAAAAAGATTGCAGACAATCTCTCGATAAGAAAGAAAGGCTAGAAATGACTAACAAGACAGGATAGAGTGACAGAGTCACGAGATAAAGAAGACTGACTCAGGAGGCTAGGGCTAGGGTAGTCTATAAGATAGACTACGAGGGAAAACATCCTCATTGTCATCCACACACCTAAGAGATCAGAGTGCAGAGAGAGCAGAGAGTAGTTAGCAAAGATGGCATTGGTGCATAAATTTGATCACATTCACCGATATCAGAGGCTAGTATATGCAGGAGAGCTAGTAAGTACCACAAAACCTCCTTGTAACTTGTTGCATTAATTCTTGTCATAAATGCATGTCAAGTAGGATAAAAAATGTGCGTTAGATATGTTGCAAAAAAATTTCAAGCAGAGGGAAAAATGTTAAGGCACGTCTGTGTTGGTGCCAAGCGTGTCTACGTTTGTGCCAGGGACATCGATGATTCCAGTAGCATTTATGTCAGATGCAAGCATGTCTATGTGTTTCAAGTGTGTTTGTGCAGGATAGGTGCATCTGTGAAGAGCGGAGGCACGTCTATGTGTGGTTCAGGCACGTCTGTGCAGGATGCAAGCACGTTTGCATCTTCAAGGTCAAATCGATAGTTCTGTGATAAACATATGCTGTCGATTGGATAAGCTACTGAGAGGATACACTCAAGAAGGTCCTCTAGAGAAGACTAAGGTAGCAGATAGGGCTAGGATTGACAATTCTGTGATAGAACATACATTGCCAATCAAGAAACTACTCAAGAGGATACACTCAAGTAGAGGCCCTAGAATAGGATAGATCAAGGCATTTTGTGATGAACAGGGAGTACCACTAGGATAAAAGAGAAGCAGTTTGTGATGAATAGGGAGTACTACTAGGATAGAGAGCAGCACTTTGTGATGAATAGGGAGTACCACTAGGATGAGAAGCAACACTTTGTGATGAACAGGGAGTACCACTAGGATAAGAAGCAACACTTTGTGATGAATACGGAGTACCAATAGGATAAGAAGAAACACTTTGTGATGAATAGGGAGTACCACTAGGATAGAGTGCCATATGATAGATATAATCACTAGGGGAAAAATCAACACTTTGTGATGAACAGGGAATGCCACTAGGATTGACACAGTTGATTTTCTTGACTGCAAGAGGACCTACCTATACTGGAGTCACGAGAGAGATTCCCTTCGACTCTGAGTTTACAACTAGAGTGGACACTTGAGGAGAGAGCAGTAGTTCAATATATGGGCTTGCAATATATTTTGTATGTGCCTGAGTTTCAGGCGAACACGGGATTGCTGACTATGCTAGCTAAGAGATGGTACTCAGAGACTTGTATGTTTCATTTGCTGATGGGTGAGATGACAATCACCTTAGAGGATGTATCCAGGATACTGGGGATACTGATCAATGGGGAGTTGGTTCCTTACGATCAAGATGAAGACAGGGATGCATTGAGATGAGTATTTCGGGATCCAAAACTAGAGATGAGGGTAGGACACGTGGCTTGGGACACCATGACAGTTACAAGATTAGCACTATTGATAGTGTTTGTAGGAGTGTTTAGTAGATTCCTGTGTTTAGATAGGGCGACACGAGGGTTGGTTGTGGCTTGGGGCAGGACTCTAGAGATATTGGTGACAGAGCACACCAAGTTTGCATGGGGGCCATGTCTGCTAGCACACTTGTATTATGAGTTGCATCAGTTTGTATATCATGGATTAGCAGGATTGGGATGCGGGGTGACACTATTGCAGGTATGGGCATATGAGCATCTATCAGTTACACGACTGATACATTTCAAAGGTAGAGGACATGGGCGTAGCTATTTACATCTGTATGATATGATTATGTCACAGCCACAAATTGGGACACTGGAGTATTGGCGTAAGGTTTTGGACAAGATAGACAGTGTGGTATGGAGGCCTTACTTAGAGTGTGAGGAGTGGGTAGATGATGCAGTGGAGCTGTTGTATGTGTTTAGGAGCAGGTATTGGATTGGTCGGACATTGTATGTTATTGAGAGGTAGTTGATAGATAGGGTGTGCAGGTAGTTTGGCTGGATACATCAGATGCCACGGGGTTTAGGGATGTATGCACAGATAGTGAGGGATCAAGTGCATTTGGGGCCATTTCTTTCTTATGATCAGGGTGTGACATAGATGGTAGAGATGGTTCCCCTGCCTTTGGATATATGGGCAGATATAGAAGATGCAAGGATGGATGTAGAGTACACTGCATATTGGGCAAAGTATCCGTTTCCATGGTTGACGAATCCAGGGGAGCTGAGAGGGGGAGATAGTGGAGGTGATGGAGATGATAGTGGGGATAGCAGAGGTAGAGGCTGACGACGGAGGCGGGGTGCGGTGGTAGAGAGGAGAGTGGCTCTGAGGAGAGAGGGCGGAGAGGAGAGACAGGCTCAGTAGGCTCACATAGTCAGGGGTAGAGGTGGATTTTCCTCACTACCACTTGGGTCATTCTCTCCTCACTATTAGTCCTAATGATCACATGGGGAGACAGGTCCTCTAGAGATTAAACAAAAAGAGCCTATTGCTCAAGACACAAAAGACACTGGTTCAATTTTAGTGCACCAATTGAAGTGTTTGGTAATCTATGAAAACAAGGCACACAATAAAGATAAAAAACCATTACCAAAATTCTGTAACAAAGTTTTGTTAGTAGTTTTTCAATAATACCCCTCCTGCAAGCACACAAGTTAGGTAAATTTTAGATCCAAAAGACGTTGTGAAATAGGGGGCCTTCAACAATGCATTTTTTTAAATAGATTCAAAGATCTGATTTTCCATGAGTTATTTTGCATCATAAAAAACATACCACCTGTAAAATTTCAAGACATTTCCAAAAATGTAAGAAAATCCAAAAAATTTGCTAATTTGCTCCAAAAATTAATTTTTTACGAAAAATCATTAAAAATTCATATAAAATGCAAAATTGATCCAAAAAATATGAAATTTTTATTGGAAACTCTTGATAGAATTTAAAAGCACGCATAAAAATATTCCTACAAAAATGCCAAGCAGTTTGTGAGATATGAGCAAAATAATACAAAACCCTAATGTTTAAAGATATGATTTTTTAGGAATTATTTTGCATAAACATTAAAATAAAAAAGAATAGGTCCCATGTATAAGTCTAAGAGATTTCCAAAAATGTAACAAAATCTGAAAAATTCTCTCATTTTCTCTCAAAATTTATTTTTTATGAAAATACATAAAATATTCATGGAAAATGCAAATGTACTCCAAAAAATCTGAATTTTGGATTGAGAGCTCTTGATATTGTCTTCAAGTTGCCAACAAAATTTGGTACAAAAATTCCAAGTTTTTTGTGAGATTAGATCAAATCTCTCCAAGATCTTGATTTTGTGTCCAAAACCCTAGCTGCACAAGGTTATTCTCCAAATTGTTTTACAAAACCGCAATATAGGGTTAGAAAAATCTGCAAAAAATATAGATCTAACAAAAATCCATGTCCCACAGGGCATGCCAAAATGTTTATGGTAAAAATGGAAACAACAATATTGAAAAACTAAAATAGATTCAACCACAAAACTCTAGCCTAACAACAATAAAGATCCACCATAACATATGAAGATTACCTAAGACAATGCAAATCAAATGAAATAACAAAGATTATACCATCACATGTCCAATAGGATTTGAATCTCCATTCTTCCTATCTCCATTGATCTTGCTTGATATATTTGCTCTCAGATTTCATGTGTGCACATGAGCTCAACAAAGAATGGAAATATTGATCGCATATGAAAGTTCGAATGCTAGAATGCTTAAAAGTGCTAGTAGTTGAATAGAATGATTAGGAGAGATAATTAAGGAAGCATCTCCTTATATAGAAGACACTATAAGAAATGGAGGGATAAGATTGAGAGGTGTAAAAGATAAATGGTCAGCTAGGATTAGAGGGTAGGTAAAAGAAATAAGAAAATAATGAGAGGGTAGGTAGTGTAGGAATTAAGAGATGAATGCCATGTGTCATAGGTGGAAAAGACTAATGAATGAATTAAATAAATAAATATTTTTTTAATTAATAGAAGAAATGGTATTAATTAAATAAATAAGATATTTATTTAATTGAGGAAAAGGATAATTTAAATAAATAAATGTATTTATTTAAATGAGAAATAAGGCTAGAAGAGGATAAATGAATTAATTAAATAAATAAAGATTTATTTAATTAATAGAAGACTTGGGCTTAAAATAATTAAATAAATAAAAATATTAATTTAATTAGACTGGACAATTTTAGGTGTCTACAAATACTAGTCATAAGAGTAGTCAAAGGAATAGAAGGATTGACTTGTGTTGAAGGTTGTGAATAACCTAAGGTTTTAACACAACTCTTGATAGGCATGAGATTAGAATCAGTAATATGTGCAATGCCATGCAATATATCAATTCCATTCTTATCAGTTTGAATCATGCGCTTAAGGCCTTTGATTAATGGACGAGCTTCACTATTAGGGTATTCTTGGGACATCCATTGTTGAAAGTTATGAAATTGATTGTCCAATGTGGAAAGTTGATCTATAGAGACCCTAGTTAAAGCTTGTTCTTCATCATGAGATTCATCAATGGGGTGAATAGGGACATGATTAGGATGAGAAGAATTAGCATGATCCTCATTAAAGAAGTCACCCAAATTAGGCTCCATCTCCTCGGTAATTAAACCTTGGGAAGCCTTAATTCTAATGCTTTGTCTAACGGGGATAGGATTATTGGCATGATAATGATTTTTGTATTGGATGACTTTATGTGTTTTCATTGATGGCACATACACACACACACACATATGTTCATATTGTCATAGTCATCTTAGTTAAGTTAAACCGGTACTACTCCTAAGTCTTTGTATTGAAAACCAATGTCATATGTATAGAGAAGTCTAACCGGTATGAAGGTATCTAAACTGGTATATGAAGTAAAGGCATTTGGTTTTGGTCAATTCCATTGACACCAATTTTGGGATACAATGAAGAGAGGCAAGGAGACACATGAAGACAATCGGTCTATGAGTTGGAAGCGGCTAACACTCAACTGGTATCAATGTTCCAACCAGTTTCACTGATTGTGTGATGAGTTGTCACTGGTCATGATGAGTTATCTCTAACCAACATTTTTGGTGATGATTTGTGATGTGTTATGGAAGATTGTCCAGATTCACTAAACCTAGGAAGTTGTGATGAGGTTCTTGAGCCGACATGAAATCTCATGTCTATTAAAAAATATTGTGATGAGTTATTTAATAATGCAAGATACAAGTTGTGTTATGAGTTAGAGTTGATGTTATTTATTGAAGGAGTTACAGAGTATGTCGGTGATGCAGTATTGAGTGAGCAGAAAAGGATGTATACAAGTAGAATGTGCTATTGCTAGATCATACCACCTGCTGTTTTCTAATCGCTACAACAGTTAAATCCCCTAGTCGGGTAAGCTCTAACAAGCTTCATTGTAGAAATCCTCTAACAAGGTGATTCATTAACTTGGATCTAAATCCTCCACTAAGGTTATCTTTAACTAGGTATTTCTCCTAACAAGGCTTTAGGATCTTTAGTAGGATTAGCTCCTAACAGAGCACTTTGTAGACCTTAATCGATCAATTACTTATTTCTACAGATAGTTAACTTGTGAGTCCCATCTTACCATGGTTTTTCCCAGTTGGGTTTTCCATGTATAAACACTTGTGTTATGGTGAATGTTTTACTTTTTGTGAATGCTTTTATAACACTTTGGATTGCATGCAAAGTCTTAAGTAAACTGGTTAATTGTTTTTACTAGTCTGGGTTTAAAGTGTTAATGTTTTTGCTATCACTGATTCACCTGCCCTTTCAGTGCTTTATAAGTCTATCAATTGGTATCAGAGCCTAACTTACTTAAGGCTTAATCACTTGGAAGGAAACCCTAAAGCCATTATGGGGGATATGAGTTATAGAGAGATAGCTAGAGTGCTTGATGCAACTAGGGAAGAGCTTGAAACCCTAAGAGGTAGATTTAAGGCTTCACAAGTAAAAATGAGAGAGATAACTAAGCAATTATTGGAGATCTCTAGCAACAGTTCCTCAAATGAGGCCAACATTGATGCGCTGGCTGAAGAAGTAGAAAAATTAAATGGTGAAAAGCTAAACCCGAGGAGAGAACTTGAAGCTCTTACAATCCATATGAGTCAAGAACTTGAAGCAAGAAGGGCAGCTAAAGACCTGATTAAAGAGAAAGATCATGAGATTTCTAAGATCAAGCAGGAGAATGTAGCTTTACATGAACACTAGCATGAGGAGAAGGAAGAAAATGAAACTTTACAGTTAGATCTTGAAATGGCAATGTCTCTTAGAGAGACTCTTACAAAGAATAATGAAGATCTTACCAAAGAGCTTACTGAGGCTAAAGGGAAACTTGACAAATTCAATAAGAGTTCCTCTATGCTGGATGAACAGATCCAATCTCAGAGGATGAAAGGTGACACATCTGGATTAGGATTCAATACATTTGAGAAAGGAGAATCTTTTGGTACCAAGAGAAACATGTATAAAGGTAAAACAGCTCCTAAGGATAAGAATCCTACCAGTAAGAAAGCTTACAAACCTAGACATACTGCTAATGTGTGTAGAAGAAGATCTAATGAGAACACAGGCTATAATGCTAATACTAGATATGCATCTAGGAGATTTGAAGGTCATTGTTACACATGAAACATGTATGGACATAGATAAGTTGAATGCAGATATGGAATGAACAATCTGACACCTCACATGAATCCAAGACCTATCGGTGATTGAGAAGAACTTATGACAACTGGAGAAACATGAACTGGCAAAAACCCTATGTCAACCAGTTCAGTCCATATGAAATGGATAAGGTAACCAATGTGATTTGCATAGTTTGTAGTAACCATGGACATGTGGCTATGAACTATAGAAGAAGGACTGTAAGAGGTAATGCAGGACCTTGGAGAGCATCTGGGATGGCATGCTATCATTTTCACAACCAGGACACATTCCCAAGTTTTGCAGAACTAAGAAGAACAAACCGGTAAACCACTCTAAAGATTAGAAAGATAAGTAGAAGGTTGATGTTGAAGAAACCAGAGTGGAGATGAACAAAATTTGGAAGAAGAAAAGTGAAGACAAGCCATCAGAAGAATCAAATCCTTCCCCTAGTGTGGACAATTCTGCACTAGTGAACTGATCTTTTCAACAAGCCTAAGGGGAGCATATTGGTAAATATACTTTCAGACCCCTTGAAGAGTGTATGGTAAGAGAGTTTTGCATTTCGAGTTGTAATATGAGAATTTTTTTATATTATTATCTATCGGTTTTCTAAGGATTACCAACCAGTTATATACCTATCGCTATAGGCAAGTTTGTTAAGTGGTAATTAGGGTTTGTTACCCTATTGGTAGTGTAATTAATGCAGTGGGTAAGTTAATAAAAGAAAGTTTCACTAAGTTATTTTTACCCTAATTTCATTCGAAGAAGCATTTTGAGAAATTGAAGAGTGAAACAGAGCATTGTTAGCTGATTCAGAATAAATTTGTGCTACAGATCAAAAGTTGAATTGGATTTGAAGATAAGGAAAGATGAATCGAGTGTGCATACTAGAGAACAACTAAAAACCCTACCACCATGAAGGGAATAAGGTATTTTTGTTAATCTATCTCTCAAATCAAGATTATCTAGAATGACATCATCATCTACACCAATAGAGAGTCTTTTGATTACTACTAAAGCTATGGAGTCAATGGAAACAGATAAGATAGAGTCTTTTAATGCATTGTCTCAAGTTCCACAAGGTGTTTTGATCAAAGGTGATTTGACAAGTTATGTAGATTGTGAAATTGAGGATCTAGAATCATTGGCAATCTATTCTCAACTTAAATCTTTGTGTGATAAGAGCGGGAAAATCAAACCCAAATATATTAGGGTTTATGAAAAGGGTTTTCATAATGTAGCCTATTTTCTTGAAGATTTTGAGGAAGAACATGTCAGGATTTTCCTTAGTTGTGTACATGGTGGGAACATGTATCTTGATAGATCTCACACCATCACAAAGGAGGCTATTCATGAAATAACTAGTTTCTGCCAAACTGATGAAGTACCAAAATTGAGGACAATCTCAAAGGAGACTCTTATTGCATTGACAAAGACCACTACTAATGGTCATTCTATATCAATCAATAACATCACAGATCCAGGAGTCAGGTTTGCAACAATGGTTATTGGCTATCAGATATTCCATTCTAGCAAGATGAACAATGTACCATCTGTTGTTGTGCATGTCGCCTACAGGATGATGATAGAGAGTGCATATTATGATTTGTGTGAGGCAGTGAGAAGTCAATTGAAGTTGAACTTAGAATCAATTAAGAAGGATAATAGTCAAAAGTTTAAATATGGTCAACTATTGATTGGTTTATTTTTCTACTTTCAAAATTTCATTCTAGGAATTATTGACATACAATGGTCTAAGGACATACCAGTGACAATGCAAATCAAGAATAACATTAAGGCTATGAAGAACACATTTCCTGTTGCCATGATTAGATATTTTAACGAGTTTAAAAAGATGATGAGAATGAGATTAAGGTTATCTGATGAAGTGGTGAAACACTTTGAAAAAGACACCTGTTTCATTGTAACCATTGAATTTTTCCTTATGGAGGCCATTAAACCCAGAGAAGAAGAAATGGAAGAAATGAGCTATGAAGTCAGCTATAAATTACTAATCAGTTATGACAACAACCTTTTGGCATCTCCTAAGGACACTAAGAAGAAAAGACTAGGAACTTATCAGGAAAGGATTGCACCTGCTCAACCCAGTAGTGCCAAGGAGAAAAAGAAGAAAGTTGATCAACCATCTTCTGTGACCACTGGTACAAGGGTAACTAGAAGTATTCAAATCAAGAAGGAACCAGTACCCAAGGTATATGCAAAGAAGCAAGCTGCAACAAAGAAGAGAGGTAGACATCTCATTATTCAAGTAAAATCCAAGGAAACTGATACTGAAGAAGAATCAAAGAAGATGAAATTGACTGGTAAGAATTCCAAACCAATAGGAGACATTTCTCAACAAAGTACTTCTATTAATGTTACATCATTCAAACCAATGAGTGATTTTGAGAGGACATTAAAAACATTAGGGAGGAAATGGTTTGATAATGTAAAAGAATATTTTGATTCATTTGATGAAGGTCGGAAATAAGAAATTGCTCAAGAGGTAATCAATTACCTATGTCAATACAATCAGTTGCCACAAGATATTCAAAAGGACATTTTTGATTCTTTATATTCTATTCTTGAAAATAAATGGAAGTTGATTTTAGAAAAGGACCAAGAGATTATTGATAAAGTTTTTGTTCAATATTTTCCTGAGTTGTCTCATGAGGAATTATTAGCATTACTTGCTAAATACAAAGGACAGTTTCATTCTAAGACAAGGAGACTGAAATTACTGGATGGAAAGACTCAACTTGTTGAAGATGATACTCATCATATAGCTCAAGATATTCAAAGGATGAATTCACTATTGAAAGGTTATGAAAATAAACCTAATCAGACTGAGACTGGAGCTCCATAGAAGCTAGATGTTGAAGAGTTTATTACACCAGATGTAGTCTATCCTATCAAGAATAAGGATGACACAAGTTCTCCACCGATTATATTCTTTATGGATGATACTGAAGAAATTTAGTATACTGTTGACACAACTGGTAATGTCATTGAACCAGTTAAGGAAACTGAACAACAACTAGATATTGTTGAGCAACAATTAGCAGAGGAATCACCGGTTAATGAAGCAAGTGTGAATATTCAACCATCACTGGAAAAAGATCATAATGTTGAAAGTCAACTGCCATTGGTCACTACAACCACATAGGAGGAACAAATAGAGACAGAGAAAAAGAAATTGTACAAAAAGGATGAAGAGAAGATGACTGAAGTGAAAAAGGAGAAGGAGAAAACAATAGCTGATGATGATGATGACTCAATAAGCATACAAGGTCCAATTAATGTGGACAAATTGAGCACATCTGAACTAATGGAGATTGTTACTATTATGCAATCTTGGGCTCAAAAGAAAAGGTTAAAATAATATAGAAAAGAAGTAGAAACTATACAGACTATTGTTGACATTCTATCAAGTCTCCTACCAGAAACTGACTGGCAATTTGTCTACCCCTATTGGCAAACTTGGATAGTTGGTTGCTGATGCTACTGACCAACTAAAATCACTTGAAGAATTAGTACATACCTTAGCTGAAAATAATTACAAGAAGAAGAGGGGAGAGGAATTAATGTCATATATTAATAAAGGCAAGATTGCTTTATCTGTAAATAAAGATCTTTTGAGAACTACTATTGAAACTAGAGGTAAACTTTTGGACAATACATCTAAAGTTTCATTTTTCTATTTTGTTTTGAAGAAGAGGTGAGAAGATATAGAAAATGAACTAGAGAGGATAAGTAATGCTTATTCTCCAGTACATGGTTCGGCTTTAGATTTTGGCACATTGGTTAATGCTTTGCAACATCTGTTAGATGTTTATGATTTTGAATAGGTTAAGCGAATTAGATCCTTGAAAGAATTGAAGAACCCGTTGATTCCAAAAGTTGAAATCCTACAAAGCACATATAAGGATTCTGAAGCAGTTTTGGCTACCCCAGAGATGAGAACAGTGGATGGAATGGAAGAATTTGATGCACAAATTATGACAACTATTGAGATCACTGAAACATTGTTAGAAACATGGGATAATGATTTTGCATACATGAAGATTCATTCTAGTAACATTTTCTTAAGAATTGCATTGTACTCACCTTGAAAAACTCCTATATTTATATATGTGTAATTTTTTATGCAAATTTTCATGTAATATATATGTATTTTACTTTTCAATTTGGCATTGTTGTCAACGGGGGAATAGAAATATGTATGTGATGTGAAAATTTTGTATGTACTATTAAGGGGGAGTCTGTACATTTTTGTAAGCACACTTAGTTGTCTAAATTTTTTCTAAGTGTTGCCATCAATGCCAAAGCGGGAGATTGTTGGCATGATGATGATTTTTTTATTGGATGACTATATGTGTTGTCATTGATGGCACATACACACACACATATGTTCATATTGTCATAATCATCTTAGTTAAGTCAAATCGGTACTACTCCTAAGTCTTTGTATTGCAAACCGATATCATATGTATAAAGAAGTCTAACCGGTATGAAAGTATCTAAACCGGTATATGTAGACAACCGGTATATAAAGTAAAGATAATTGGTTTTGGTCAATGCCACTGACACTAGTTTTGGGATACAATGAAGAGAGGCAAGGAGGCACATGAAGACAATCGGTCTATGAGTTGGAAGTGGTTAACACTCAACCAGTATTGGTGTTCCAACTGGTTTCACTGCTTGTGTGATGAGTTATCACCGATCATGATGAGTTATCTCTAACTGACATTTTTGGCGATGATTTGTGATGTGTTATGGAAGATTGTCCAGATTCACTAAACCTAGGAAATTGTGATGAGGTTCTTGAGCTGACATGAAATCTAATGTCTATAAAATGACATTGTGATGCATTATTTTGTAATGCAAGATACAAGTTGTGTTATGAATTAGAGTTGATGTGATTTATTAAAGGATTTGTAGAGTATGTTGGTGATGCAGTATTCAGTGAGTAGAAAAGGATATATACAAGCAGAATGTGCTATTTCTAGATCATACCACTTTTGTTTTCTAATCACTACAGAAGTTAAATCCCCTAACTGGGTAAGCTCTAACAAGCTTCATTGTAGAAATCCTCTAACAAGGTGATTCATTAACTTAGATCTAAATCCTCCACTAAGGTTACCTTGGACTAGGTATTACTCCTAAGAGGGCTTTGGGATCTTTAACAGGATTCGCTCCTAACCGAGCACTTTGTAGACCTTAATCAGTCAGTTACTTATTTCTATAGATAGTTAACTTCTGAGTCCCATCTCATCGTGGTTTTTCCCAGTTGGGTTTTCCACGTATAAACACTTGTGTTATGGTAAATGTTTTACTTGTTGTGAATTCTTTTATAACACATTGGATTGCATGCAAAGTCTTAAGTAAACTGGTTAATTTTTTTTTCTATCACTGATTCACCCCCGCTCCCCTCTTAGTGCTTTATAAGTTTATCAAGGATAGGTAGGACTAATAGTGGTAAAACTCATGCACTAGAGGGAAATTTTGAATTTTGAATTAATGCAATATTTTAAGAAAATAATGATTACACAATTTGAACTTTGTTGGGGGAAGAGGATGACACAATTTTGAAAAATGAAAGGAAATTAGAATTTTAAAATTAGGGCCAAGGGAATACCACTTAATTTTAAAATCAGAATTTTTAAAAATAGGGCACACTATAATTAACTTCTTAATTTAAAAAAAAATCTTTAAATTTGAAATGTTGAATTTTGGAGGTATTTCCAATTCTAGAGTGATAAAAAATGACAAAATCAACCAATCTTCTAGATTTAGGCTATTAAATACAGTCATAATAGTGTCCTGAAATTTCGAGAAAAAGGCCGAGGATCGTGGCGAGAACGCACATGGTCTGACCAACTTTTAAAAAAAAATTCAGGGATGAATGTTACGATGATTTTAAAGCTAACCCCACAAATTTGGTGAATTTTACGATTTCTAGATGGGCAAAATGAAGGTGCAAATGTAAAAATAGGACCTTATTAGGGTTTTGGAGAAAAAGAGGAATTGAATTGTAATTGTGAAAAAGGTCAAACCAAATGGATAGGGACACATTGGAAAATGTTTAGAAATCTGAATGTTAATGAAATTGATTTGAAATTTGGACAAAATCCAATTAAATTTAAAAATTAGGGTTTTATGACCTAACCACTTAATTTTGAAATTTGAATTTTTGGAAAAAGGAGGGAAATTGAAAATTTGAATTGTAGGAATGAAAACAAGTTTGAGAACAATAAAAAATCTGAAAATTAAATGGAAATCCAATTTTTGCACAAGTTCAAGATGATTTTTGAAAATTAGGGTTTTAACAAGTAACCTCTTAATTTTGTAAATTTTATTCCCAAAGTGAACAAGACAATGAGGAAATTGAATTTGATAAAAGAACAATTTTCAGATCTAAGATAACCACAAGCAATTTTTACAAATCACAAGTTCAATTTTAATTTGAAAAACTAGGGTTTTTAATGATTTAACCACTAAGTTTGTAGAAATTTGAAACTTGCAAATGAAAAAAATGCAATTTTGTTGAAAAGAAAGCATGCAAGATGTCGGGTTCACCAAAATGTAATGTGGTGAAATGTGTGAATGAGAGATCAAGAGGAAAAATACCCTTTCTCTCCAAGGAGAGATGAGAGTTTCACTACGGATTTCCCTTCAAACACTTTTCACCTAATCACATTGGAAGAGGAGAGGAGAATTAACTAGATTCAACCTCCAAAGATGAAGATAGATGAAGACCGAAGCATAGGATGAAGTTGTGCACCTAGATCTAGCAATAATATGTCGAGATGAAGTCACTCTATGAATTTGAGGAAAATTTTCCTGGACTGTGGTGGGAATGTACACGGTCCTCCGAAAAATCCACAAAATAAAAAGGGTTTTTTTGCCTCTGCAAATGGAGCCCGAATCTGAAAGTACAGTTGTGCACCTATAACCTACACATAGAAAAGAGAGGAAAATGGGTTGGGATTGGGGGTTTGCCTTTAGGTCAAACCCTAGTTTTGGAATTAACCAAGTAATGAAAGAAACTACTCGCAAGTAGATGTAAATGAAAGATTGGATTGTAAATCATCTCAAGGGAGGTTGTGATAGTAATGCTCATAGAAATGGTTGTATGGAATTGAATGTTGGAATCAATATCCTCTTTAATGGTTGAATCCTTGACTTGAATGCATCACCTGGCCTTGAAGGGAGACTTGAGAATGCTCAATTCTAGAAAAGAATGCTTGAATACTTGAATGCTCTTGAATGCTCGATCTCTTATGCAACTTGACCAACTCCAACCTTATCCAACTTCAACTTATGCAAATGAGAGGGAAAATGCCTCTTAAATACATGTCAATGAATTAGATTTTTGTTATAGGTTAACATCGGGGGAGTTTCCCACTCACTGCACAACCTACAATGTGATAGTTCTGATACTAAATATGATTAGTACAGATGCCAAGCTAACAATATGAGAGGGGGGGGGGGTGAATCATTCAAACTTAATCTTCAATAAAAACAATAGATTCCTTGGTAACCTTATCAGAAAAACAGTAATGCATGCAGACCCATAAATAGATAAGATCACAAACATATAACACCAGATTTAATGTGGAAACCCAAATAGGGAAAAACCACTATGGGATTTTGGACCCACTAAGAAATATACTCTTCTAGAGTATGCTCGGTTAAAAGCAAATCCTGTTAAAGATTACAAACACATTGCTAGATGTGACCCGGTTAAGGGATTTCCCTCAGATCTGTTAGGATCTTCACCTTGTTAGAAGTGACCTTGTTAAAGGATTTCAAACACTCAATAAGAATGTCACCTTGCTAGAGGATTTTACAAATAAGACTGTTAAGTCCACTCGGTTAAGATATTTTTTGCTACTTCTCAAAATAACAGTAATAAAAATATGTCTGCAACTTCACATCTAAAAATGTTGAAGTAGATTCTTATTTGCTCAATACAATCAATTCATAGGACTTATCTTGTCCCTCTGCTGGGCTCTATACTTTGTTATCAAAATAGGCCTTCAACCTTTTGTGCTCAGTAATCACTGTGTAGAATCCCTGTGCATACACTTGCCCGCATACATTGTTTATCAACAGTTTCCTATTTATAAACAATCTTCCAACCGCTTAATCTCCTTGATCACATTTCCCATGATCAATCATAGCCATCAGATCTTCAATCTTGTCCAGGTTCAATGTATCCTTCAATCTGAAATTGTTTTACCCTGCCTTGGAACTTTCATTTTCACCTTGGAACTTGTGTTAGGGTATTGTGGTTCAATCTGAGCTGTAGATCTTCCTGCCAATCTTTCTTTACCATAGATTATTTAACAATCTTCATACACGACTTACCAATAATTTAATCCACTCCAGCTCATTAGCTTCCTTCATTAAATATCACATGTAAACATTTAATGCATTCTATTATAGCTTGGTTGTAACTTGGTAAATACTATACTAAACTTCACTCGGTAGACATTCTACCTTCATTAACCGATAGCGATAACCTTAGGGTTTACCGACTATGTTCTTTGCTCGGTAACATAGTATAGTATTACCCTTTCAAACAATAGCATATGTAGGATATCAAAACAATCTAAACATCATGATCTCATCATTGTCTAACTCAGTAATAATTGCCCATTGAATAACTTATCCCCTTATTCATCATATTCTTTCTTTGTCTTTTATCGACATCTTTATACTCATCAAATCATACTTCTTAAGATATGGCAACATCATACTGAATTATAAAATCAATTTCTTGATATCAATGACAAAATAAAGATAGTAATCATCCTTAATCAGTTATATCCATAGTCATCAACAACCTTCTCAATATCCTTATTGAAATGCCAACAATCTCTCATTGTAATTGGAATGTCAACCTTCTTCTTCTCTGTAATAATACCAACAATCTCCCCCTTTGGCATTGATGGCAAAACCAATTGATTTGACTTTATTGATTCGGATTCAGATTGTTGTGAAATTCTGAAATGCTCTCCCTCTGTCATTAGTCTTCTCCCCGGTTCTGAAATGTAGTCTTCTCCTTGAGTCAGTAGACTTCTCCCCCATACATTAGTCTTCTCCCCCTTTGACATCAATGCCAAAAATGAAAAGAACTAAAAACATAATTTCTTCCTTTGAGAAGTGAATTCCATGCTATTATGTATCAATTCAATCTCGGTCAGAGCATTTTGTCTTCAATTCCTATTCCCTATTTATTTTTTCCTGCACACCTTTAGAAAACCTCCTAAAGTGTGTAAATTAGCATCAACTCCTAAAAGATATTCTGTAGAGTCATCAAATTGATGCTTTCACCGAACTCGGTCAGTGAATGGAAGATAGGGGTAGGACCCCTTATTGACTTCTGAGATACTCAAAAGTGTCCTTTGGCAATAGCTTGGTGAAGATGTCTGCAATTTGTTCCTTTGTGCTAACATACTCCAAAACCACTTTCTTCTCTTGAACTTCTTCTCTAAGTTAATGATACTTGATAGAGATGTGCTTTGTCTTAGAGTGCATAACAGGATTCTTTGAAATGTTAATAGCACTAGTGTTATCACAGAATATAGTTACTAGCTCGGTAACTTGCTCATTTATACCTTCCAATAGTTGTTTGATCCATGCTATATTGGTGCAATTCAGTGTTGCAACAACATATTCAGCTTTTGTTGTTGACTGAGAAACACGTCCTTGTTTCTTGCTAAGCCAACTCACTAGTCTTTCTCCTAAAAAGAAAGCTCCTCCACTTGTTCTTTTCCTGTCATCAATGTTGCCTGCCCAATCAGCATTAGTATAAAATTTTAAATCAAAAATATTTCCTTTCCAATATACTAAGCCATAATCTTCAGTGTCTTTTAAGTATCTGAAAATTCTTTTGATTGTCGTCATGTGTGTTTCCTTAGGATCTGCAAAAAATCTTGCAACAATACCTACTGCATGTGCTATATCTGGCCTGCTGTGAACAACATATTGCAACTTTCCAATCATAGATCGGTAAAGTGTCTCATCAATAAATGCAAATTCATCATTCTTTGATAGTTTACAGTTGGTAGTCATAGTAGTACTTACTTGTTTTGAATCCTCCATTCCAAATTTCTTCAAGATTTCCTTTATGTACTTGGATTGGGGAATGAAAATCTCATCTTTCATTTGCAGTATCCGCAGACCTATAAAATATTTTATCTCACCAATTAATGACATCTCAAATTCTTTACTCATTTCATTTCCAAATTTCTTGCATAGAGAGTCATTTCCACTAAAGATAATATCATCAACAAATATGGTTGAGATCAGTATTCCATTTTCATCATTCTTCATGTACATATTGTTGTTTTCACTTATTCTTATAAAACCAATTTTGATCAAATATGAGTGCAATCTCTCATACCATGCTCTAGGTGCTTGTTTCAGACCATATAAAGCTTTGTTCAATTTACATACCTGATCATTATTTTCTCCTTCAACAAATCCTTCAGGTTGTTTAATGAAAACTTCTTCTAATATACCATTCAGAAATGCAGATATGACATCCATTTGATATACCTTGAAATTATTGTAAGCAGCATATGCCAACAATGTTCTTACTCCTTCAAGTCTTGCCACAGGTGCAAAAGTCTCACCATAATCAATTCCTTCTTCTTGGGCATAACCTTTGCAAACTAGTCTTTCTTTATTCCAAATGACCTCACCTTTTTCATTTATCTTGTTTCTGAAGATCCACTTTGTACCCATTACATTTTTGTCCTTCGGTCTTGGGACCAGTGTCCATGTGTCATTCTTCTTGATTTGATCAATCTCTTCTGTCATAGAATTTATCCAATCTTCACTATTAAATGCCTCTTTCACTATTCTCGGTTCAAATTCAGATATTAGACATGTGTTCTATCTTAGTTTGTTCTTTGTCATCACTGGATCACTCTTATCTCCTATAATATGACTTGGTGCATGATTCCTTCTGACATACTTGGCTAATACAGGCTCGGTAGGCTCTATATGATCTTCTTCATCACTCGGTAACTGAATATTCTCTTCATTTTCTTTAGCAGTCTTCTCAGTAGGACTTCTCGGTTGAACATAGACAAATCCTTCATAATCTTCTGGTTCTTTGGAGTTTCCTTCATCATTTCTTTCTGTAAATTCATCAATTTTCACATTTGCACTTTCTACTATTTTGTTAGATGATTTGATCAGACATTTAAATGCTTTGCTTCTAGAAGAATAACCTAGAAATGTTCCTTCTTCACTTATCTGATCAAACTTACCATTTCTATCATCTTTGTGAACATAACATCTACTCCAAAAGATTTTAAAATAACTTACATTAGGTTTCTTGTCATACCAAATTTCATAAGGTGTCTTCAAAGTTCCTTTCTTCAGTTGTACTCAGTTTAGGGTGTAAACTACTGTGCTTATTGCTTCTCTCCAAAATGTTTGTGGAACTTTCTTTTCAGTCATCAAGGTTCTGGCACAATCCACAATAGATCTATTCTTTCTCTCAACTATCCCATTCTGCTGTGGAGTTCTCAGTGCAGAGACTTGTCTTTTTATACCATGATCACTACAAAATAAGTTGAACTCATCAGAAGTAAACTCTCCTCCTCTATCTGATCTAAGACATTTTAGTTGTCTTCCTGTTTCATTTTCAACTCTAGCCTTGTACCATTTAAACATTTGAAAAACTTCTGATTTTTCTTTTAAAAACATTACTGACATCATCCTTGAGTAATCATCCACAAATAATATGAAATATTTATCACCATAATAACTCTGAACTTTCATAGGACCACAAAGATCAGTATACACAATATCTAAAATTCCCTTAGAAGTTTAGGACTTACTTGTAAAGCTTGATCTTGTCATTTTACCCATTTGGCATCCTCGACACATAGCATTCTCAGGTTTTTCAAGACTCGGTAGACCTCTTACTCGGTGCTTCTTACTTATTTTGATTAGGTTATCAAGATTAACATGACAAAACCTTTTATGCCATAACTAGGTATCATCTATCCTTGCATATAGACATTTATTCTAAGTTGAATCAAGATGAAATGCATTACCTCTTGTTTGTGTCCCGGTAGCAACTAACTTTCCATGCTTGTCATGAACTTTGACAATTCCTTTTTCAAACTCTATTTGGTAACCTGTGTTGTTTAGCTGTGCTACACTAAACAAATTGTATTTCAAACCTTAGACCCAATAAACATCATTACATTTAGCATTGTCAAGAAGTTTTATGGATCCTTTACCTCTTACCGGACATGGTGCATCATTACCAAATCTTACATAGCCTCCATCATAATCATCTAATTTAATAAACTTGTGTTTATCACCTGTCATGTGATGTGAGAAACCACTATCTATGATCCAAGAATCATTAGTATTTATATGAGATATTAAAGCTTTTTCTTCATACCTTCTTCATCTGATCCATCTTTGATAGCCTCATAAACAACTTCCTCTGTATTAGTTTCATCTGATTTATCATCATTAGATTCCTCATTAGCTATTAGGCATGTCTTTTTATCTCTTCTTTTGAAGTCTTAGTGTCCTCTGTAATGATTATCTTTCTGTCTATCATCTCGGTAATTTCTCTTTTCACTAGATTCTTTGTCAGGACAATTAGAAGCCATATGTCATATCTTATCACAATTGAAACATTTTAAAGGTAGCTTTCCTTTATACTTACCTTTTCCTCTCGGTAGCCTTCTAGCTAATAGTGCTTCAAACTCTTCTTGCTTTCTGATTTCCTCATATAGTTTGTGTACCTCCTCCATATTTTTGCAAAATCTTTCACTTACTCCACTGTGATTCCCTTCAGAGTACTTATACTTTCTATCATTGTAATCATCAGTTCCATCAATATCAAAAGAACTAAATGCAGATTCAACTTTATTTACCGATGACCCACTGTTATCAAAGTTACTTAACTCAAATGCATGTAGCTTACCAATAGTAGCATCTAAAGAAACTAGCATATTGGGTACAAACCTCAATTCATTGATTATAGAGACTCAAATTGCATAGGCAAGTAGAAGGGTTCTCAGCATCTTACTTGTTACATCCTTTTCTTCAATAGTTCCTCCTGCTCCTTTGATTTGATTTACAATCTCCTTTAGTCTTGTACTATACTGGGTTATGTTCTCACCTTCATTCATCCTCATAGATTCAAGTTGTCCTCTTAGACTATCCACTTTTGCTCTTTGAACATATTCATCTCCACCATACACAGATATGAGCTTAGTCCACATTGCCTTTGCATCAATACATCCTTCTAGATCATTAAACTCTGAGTCAGTCAATGTAGATGTTATTTCAATCATTGTTTGAATATGTTCTTTCTTTGCCTTTATCTCTTCCATTGTCAATGGATAGGTGCTCGGTGTGATGAAATCATTCTCCAGATAATAGACATCATATTCTCCAATTTCTGATAGATGCAGCCTCATCCTTTTCTGCCATGTAGAGAAACTTGACTTATTCAGCTTCGGTGCATCCCTCTTATACATCTTTTGGATCTTTAACTCAAGTGCCTTTAAACTTTTCTTCTAGAGTCCAAAGCTCTAATACCAATTGATAGTTCTAATACTAAATATGATTAGTACAGATGCCAAGCTAACAATATGAGAGGAGGGGGGGGTGAATCATTCAAACTTAATCTTCAATAAAAATAACAGATTCAACCTCAGTAACTGCAGCATCCTAAAATTGTGACACTTGCAATTTCGACTGCATTTGGGTCTTCACGATGGTGACGCAACACTGAACCTGAATGGAGACCCCGAAACTTGTTCATGACATCAAAAACTGCATTTTTCAGCACCCTGGCCTGATCCTCCTTGCACCCTATTGTCCCTAGAGGTGGGACCATGGCGCCCAGCGCCCTGGTCCTTCAGGACTAGAGCGCCCAGCACCCTGGTCCCCCAGGACCATGGCGCCCAGCGCCTTGGTCCCTGGCCCTATTTTTGGGCCCGGTCTCTTTTGGGTCTCGGGTCTTTATGTTTGCAAATTGGAAAATAATCTTCCCAGGTTGGCCTAAGGTCGGAAAAATCAGTCTTTTAACCCTAATTGACAAGTATATAAACTACATTTCCTCTCTCATTTTGGTAGAGGAAAAAAAAGGCAGAAACGATATTCAAAACATTCAAGCATTCAAGCATTCAAGCATTCCTTCAAGCAATTGATCATTCTAAGTCTCCATTCAAGGCTAAGTGTTGCATTCAAGACAAGGATTCAACCATTGAAGAGGAGATCACATACAACATACAACATACAACAACAATGACACCTTCGCATGTAAGAATACAAACATTCTTACAACAAGGTATCAGTACTTTATTACATTACAATCATTTACATTTACAACATTTCTCATTTCTTGGTTAATTCCAAAACTGGGGTTTGACCTAAGGGCAAACCCCTAATCCCTAACCCCCCAATCGTCCTCTCTTTTTTTTGTGTAGGTTGTAGGTACACGGCTGTAATTGAAGATCTGGAATCCTTGTGCAAAGATGAACAAATCCCCCTTCGTTTTGCGGATTTTTCGGAGGACCGTGTGCATGCCGGGCGCCATCGTCCCGTCAACTTTTTCTCAAATTTGCAGGACAGTGTCGTCTCGACATTTTACTGCTGATTCCAGATCCGTAGCTTCATCCTATATTCCTATCTCTATTTATAAGCGAATCTTTCTCACTTTACATGCATTCCTAGCTCAATCCTTCTATCTACATTCTTTACAAAAGAGGGTAGCCTTGCTGTCTTAACCCTTGAAACTCATTTAGAATCCAATCTTGCATTGTGTGGGATTGGATCTTGTGGGTTTCAACCCCTCTTTTGAATGTAAAGTCTCCCCTAAGTGAAAACCGTCAACCCTAGTGACCCCCTTTCTCTCTCCTTGGAGTGGTGGGGGGAACACTTAGGGTTTGCTTGCGATTTTCTGCTTTACAGTAACCTTATCAGAAAAACAGTAATGCATGCAAACCCATAAATAGATAAGATCACAAACATATAACACTAGATTTAACGTGGAAACCCAAATAGGGAAAAACCACTGTGGGATTTCGGACCCACTAAGAAATATACTCTTCTAGAGTATGCTCGGTTAAAAGCAAATCCTGTTAAAGATTACAAACACATTGCTAGATGTGACCCAGTTAAGGGATTTCCCTCAGATCTATTAGGATCTTCACCTTGTTAGAAGTGACCTTGTTAAAAGATTTCAAACACTCAATAAGAATGTCACCTTGCTAGAGGATTTTACAAATAAGACTGTTAAGTCTACTTGGTTAAGAGATTTTTTGCTACTTCTCAAAATAACAGTAATAAAAATATGTCTGCAACATCACATCTAAAAATGTTGAAGCAGATTCTTATTTGCTCAATACAATAAATTCATAGGACTTATCTTGTCCATCTGCTGGGCTCTATACTCTGTTATCAAAATAGGTCTTCAAGCTTCTATGCTCAGTAATCACTATGTAGCATCCCTATGCATACACTTGCCCGCATACATTGTTTATCAACAGTTTCCTATTTATAAACAATCTTCCAACCGCTTAATCTCCTTGATCACATTTCCCATGATCAATCATAGCCATCAGATCTTCAATCTTGTCCAGGTTCAATGTATCCTTCGATTTGAAAACATTTTACCCTACCTTGGAACTTGCATTTTCACCTTGGAACTTGTGTTAGGGTATTGCGGTTCAATCTGAGCTGTAGATCTTCTTGCCAATCTTTCTTTACTGTAGATTCTTTAACAATCTTCATACACGGCTTACCAATCATTTAATCCACTCGAGCTCATTAGCTTCCTTCATTAAATATCACATGTAAACATTTAATGCATTCTATTATAGCTTGGTTGTAACTTGGTAAATACTATACTAAACTTCACTCGGTAGACATTCTGCCTTCATTAATAGATAGCAATAACCTTAGGGTTTATCGACTAGGTTCCTTAGGGTTTACTGACTAGGTTCTTTGCTCGGTAACATAGTATAGTATTAACCTTTCAAACAATAGCATATGTAGGATATCAAAACAATCTAAACATCATGATCTCATCATTGTCTAACTCGATAATAGTTGCCCATTGAATAACTTATCCCCTTATTCATCATATTCTTTCGGTGTCTTTTACCGACATCTTTATACTCATCAAATCATACTTCTTAAGATATGGCAACATCATACTAAATTAGAAAATCAATTTCTTGACATCAATGACAAAATAAAGACGGTAATCATCCTTAATCAGTTATATCCATAGTGATCAACAACCTTCTCAATATCCTTATTGAAATGCCAATAATCTCTCATTGTAATTGGAATGCCAACCTTCTTCTTGTTTGTTATAATGCCAACACAATGCATGCTCTAGGGAAGGTCCTTCCCCAAAATAGGGTAGGGACAGGGGTGCCATGCCCCTATCCTGGGAGGACAAGGGCACCATGCACCTATCCTAGTGAGCACAGGGGTGCGATGCCCCTATCCTATGCCTTTCTCCAGGGCAGAGTGCAGACAAGGTGGTGCAGAGGCCAAGGAAGAAGTTGATTCCAAGGGTTGAGCTATCTCCGGTCTCCAATCAGGCTAGAGGATTTGATCTCACATGCATAAGGACCCTAATGCAGTCGAAAATTGCTAGGATCAAAATTTTATGACACTACAACTTCGAGAACAGTCGATGAGGTAATCTACATTTCAATTGCAAAGGAATTATAGTTAAATGGATAGTTAATTGTGGACTATTTTCTACAAAATAATTCTAGCTTGGCTTTTGAATTGTGGTTTTGTAGCCATCTACAGAGCTACGTACTGCATCAAAGAGGCTTGATTTTGATGATCCACCACAAGTTTAGGATCATATAGTGTTATTTGTGGTCATATAATGACCAATACATGTAGATATATTCTACATTTTTATTGTATATCGATTTGGACATGGCATATGCCACATTTTTGCAATACTTGTATTGACTTGGAAGACATGTCTTATATATATATATATATATATATATATATATATATATATATATATATATATATATATACATAAATGTTGATATTCGATCCAATAAATGTGTACTGAGTTCATTATTGTGTATTTGTTGTATTTTGTGGCTGACCTTTTATAAAGTTAACTGATCATTTGCCTATGTAATCAACAATATGAATATAAACAACAAAAATCTATGATATAAAACATTGCAATCATGGAATATGATTTGATAAAATTTCTAAAATGTTGAATTAACCCTACAAAACTCCATGTATTCAGTTCATTATTGTGTATTCATTGTATTTGGTGGTTTCCCTTTTATAAATTTAAATGAATATTTGCCTATGTAATCAACAATATGAATATAAAAAACAAAAAAATCAACAATATGAATATAAACAAAAATATGTGTGTGGTGCGAGAGCACCCTCATGCTCACAATGGTCAAATTTTGGTTCTCATGTTTGGGGTCATTTGGATCAAAGATGTGAAAGTTGCTCAATTATTGTCAAAGTTGTTCAATTATCGTCAAAGTTCTCAAAGTTGTCAAAGTTTGGCTTCATTTGGATAAAATATGTAAAATTTGCTCAATTGTTGTCAAAGTTGCTCACTTGTTGTCAAAGTTGTTAAAGTTGCAAGATAGGCTAGAATTGATTTGGTTCATCATGTGCATAAATTAACGTCACAATTGAGCCAATGTGGGTAGGTTTATGCTAGGCATGCTCCTCTCATACATCCCAAAGGGTAAGAACATCAAGAGTCATACCCTACCGACGCGATCTCTCAAGTACTCTAAGTCCAAAAAATTATCAAACTTTGATGGATTGTTTTTTCCAATCCATGACACATATGATCAATCCATTTGAACTTGTAGGCTCGTATGAGGCTCTTTTACAATGGCCTATCTCAGTTTTTGACGAATCAGAGCCATTTTTAATTGGTAGCATTTTTTTGCCTGCTGCAAAAACTGTTAGTTGCATGCAATGCAAAGTTGAAAGATAGGCTAGAACTGATTCCGTTGATCGTGTGCACAAACCCACATCATGAGCGTGTCTAGGTGGGAAATTTTATACTAGGCATGTTCCTCTCGTGTATCCCAAAGTGTCAAAACGTCAAGACTCATACCCTACCGACGTGATCTCTCAAGTGCCCTGAGTCCAAAAAATTGTCAAACTTTGACAGACTATTTCTTCCAATCCAAGACACATATGATCGATCCATTTGAACCTGTGTGGTTGCGTGAGGATCCTCTAAAATTCCCTATCTCGATTTTTGAGGACTCAGAGCTATTTTCAATTTGTAGCTGTAGCGTCCTAAAATTGCGACACTTGCAATTTCGACTGCATTTCGCTCTTCACGATGGCGACGCAACACGCAACCTGAATGGAGACCCCGAAACCTGATTATGACACTGAAAACTGCATTTTCAAGCACCCTGGCCTGAACCTCCTTTGCACCCTGCTGTCCCGGGAGGTGGGACCAGAGCGCCCAGCGCCCTGGTCCCCCAGGACCATGGCGCCTAGCGCCCTGGTCCCTGGCCCTATTTTGGGCCCGATCTCCTATGGGACTTCGGGTCTTTTTGTTTGCAAATTGGAAATAATATTTCTTGGTCGGCCTAAGGTCGGAAAAATCAGTCTTTTAACCCTAATTGGCAAGTATATAAACTACATTTTCCTCTCCCATTTAGGTAAGAGGGTGATATGTGTACAAGCGTGGAAACTATACTCAAGCATTCAAGCATTCCTTCAAGAAATTGATCATTTCAAGTCTCCATTCAAGGCTAAGTGTTGCATTCAAGACAAGGATTCAACCATTGAAGAGGAGATCACTTACAACATACTACTACAACATACAACATACAACATCTATACCTTCGCACATAAGGATACAAACATCCTTACAACAAGGTATTAGTACTTGTTTTACATTACAGACATTTACATTTATAGCATTGCTCATTTCTTGGTTAATTCCAAAACCGGGGTTTGACCTAAAGGAAAACCCCTAATCCCTAACCCCCCAATCGTCTTCACTTTTTTGTGTGTAGGTTGCAGGTACGCGGCTGAAATTGAAGATCTGGAATCCTTGTGCAGAGACGAACAGATCCCCCTTCATTTCGCGGATTTTTCAGAGGACCGTGGCGCTCGGGCGCCATCGTCCCGGCAACTTTCGCTCAAATTTGTAGGACAGCGCCGTATCGACATTTTACTGCTAATTCCAGGTCCGCAGCTTCATACTGTATTCCTATCTCAGTTTATAAGTGAATATTTCCCACTTTACATGCATTCCTAGTTCAATCTTTCTATCTACATTTCTTTACAAAAGAGGGTATCCTTGCTATCACAACCCTTGAAACTCATATAGAATCCAATCTTGCATTGCGTGGGATTGGATCTTGTGGGTTTCAACCCCTCTTTTGAATGTAAAGTCTCCCTTAAGTGAAAACCATCAACCCTAGCGACCTCCCTTCTCTCTCCTTGGAGTTGGAAGAGGGGAGAGCAACTAGGGTTCGATTGCGATTTTCTGCTTTACAGTAGCATTTTTTCGCCTACTACAAAAACTGTCAGTTGCATACAATGTAAAGTTACAAGATAGGCTAGAATTGATTTGGTTTGTCGTGTGCACAAACCCACGTCATGAGCGCATTAGGGTAGGTAGGTTCATGCTAGGAATTATTCTCTCATGCATCCCAAAGCATTGGAACATAGAGAGTCATACCCTACCGGCATGATCTCTTAAGTGCCCTAAGTCGAACAAATTATCAAACTTTGACGGATTGTTTCTTCCAATCTAGGACACATATGATCAATCCGTTTGAACCTATGGGGTTACATGAGGCTCCTCTACAATAGCATATCTCATTTTTTGACTACTCAAAGCCATTTCCAATTGGTAGCACTTTTTTGCTTGGTACAAAAACTATCAGTTGCATGCAATGCAAAGTTGCAAGATAGGCTAGAATTGATTCGGTTTGTCATGTACACAAACCAATATCATGAGCACATCTGGGTGGGTAGGTTTATGCTAAGCATGCTCTTCTCATTCATCCCAAAGCGTCGGAATGTCGAGAGTCATACTGTACTGGTGCGATCTCTCAAGTGCCCTGAGTCCAAAAAATGGTCAAACTTTGACAGACTGTTTCTTCCAATCCAAGACACATATGATCAATTCGTTTGAACCTATGTGGTCATGTGAGGCTCCTCTACAATGGCCTATCTTGGTTTCTGATGACTCATAGCCATTTTTAATTGGTACTATTGTTTTGCCTGCTGCAAAAACCATCAATTGCATGCAATGCAAAGTTGCAAGATAGGCTAGAATTGATTCTATTCGTTGTGTGCACAAAATGATGTCATGAGCGCATTTAGGTGGGAAATTTTATGCTAGGAATTCTCCTCTTGTGCATCCCAAAGTGTCAGAACATTGAGAGTCATACCCTACCGATGCGATCTCTCAAGTGCCTTGAGTCCCAAAAATTGTCAAACTTTGACAGACTATTTCTTTCAATCCAGGACACATATGATCAATCTATTTTAACTTGTGGGGTCGCTTGAGGCTCCTCTACAATGGTCTATCTCAGTTTTTGATGACTCAAAGCCATTTTCAATTGGTAGCATTTTTTCGCCTGCAATAAAAACTGTCAGTTGCATGCAATGCAAAGTTGCAAGATAGGTTAGAATTGATTTGGTTCATCCTATGCACAAACCAACGCCATGAGCGCTTCTGATTGGGCAGGTTTACACTAGGCATGATCCTTTCATTCATCTCAAAGCGCCAGAACATCGAGAGTCATACCCTATCGGTGCAATGTACAAGTTGCTTGACAATTTTTTTGACATTTTTTGCTCAAATTGTATCTAGACTCAAATAATTATCCATGATTATACAATAATCAATAATTCTCATGATTGACCTTATCACATCACATAAACTCAAAATATAGTCACAAAACATAGACACGAAAAATAGTCATAGAACATTGTCACATATTATTCAAAAATTTGCCTCTAAATATGGTCAAATAAGCTCTTGGCTATTTTAATAAAAAAAAAATATCTTACAAATCATCTCATGGAGTTTTATACAAAATTTGGCATTAAAATATGTGCAATTCAATGCATCGCCATTTTAATATACAAAAATTGGCATCTAAATATGTACAAATCAACTCATTACCATTTAAATATACAAAATTATGCCCCTAAACATGTACAAATCAACTCATGGGAATTTAAATATATAAAAAATGAATGTAGAACAATTCATTGATGATATATACAAAATTCTCAAAATCATTCTACTCTAAACTGTAGAATCAATCAAGTGAGCCTTTAGGATCAGCTCTAACTCGTATTGTGTCAAGTATTGCCTTGTGGTCAGATTCACGAAGTTTCCATAAAATCTTACTATGAGGTCTACCATGATACTTCATTGAATGAATATTTGTTGCAACAACAAGATTAGAGAAATGAAGAAAATTTCTGTGTGTTTCAAAGTCCTTGAACAACCATACATTAGAATTCTTGATAGGGTATCCCCTAAGACATGTTCCTATCACGATAATAGACCCTATTGGGTAGTCAATACCTTCTATGTCAATGATTGTGGTTGTCAATTTTATTTTAGGCTCAACACAATGACACAAATAGTAATCCGTTCCTTCTTCATTATTCTCTTCTCCAACAACTATATACACATGACCTGCATTTTATAAAATAATTAATGCCAAAAATAAAGTGGGATGTACAACAAAATGAACCAAAAAGAATACTTGCAAAAAAATTAACTCAAAAAATCACCTGAATCCACTAGGTCAGATACATGGTTAAAATCCACTGATGTCTCCATCTGGCTCAATTGTAGTGCTTTGGGAATTTGATATGTCAATGGGAACCAACAGTCTACAAGACCATTTGTCAACCCACTCTTGTGATTCACATTCTTCCTACAAACAATACATGCATGAAGAGAAAAAACATACCATCTGTCTCATATAAATTAGTAGTGAACTTGAATTTAAACTCATAAATGAGGGCATGCCAATTGATCCTGCAACTGTACAACAATCTAGAATGTACATCTCTTTGGTTGGGCAAAACTCTCGTGTTGTCATGCCAAAATGTTTCAATTAATGTTCTTAGTGCATTAACAACAACCTTGTCTTTGTGTGGTAGTCTACCCGAGAATGCCCAAAGAGAATTATTGTTAGGCTCCACTATTTTTTCTCACCTCTGTAATGCTTTACTGAATTTTGTTCTACTAACATTTAATGACTTACTTGTTTTTCTTATCAAATGTTCTTTTTTAATTTTCTTGCTCATTATGGTTGATGTAATGACATGTTGAGTAGCATTAGAATCTTTAGTACGTGATTTTGAACCAATAGCTTGATATGCATTGAATAGATTTCTCACAATAGTTCTTTCTCTGTTACTTTTAGATGATCTTAGGCCTAGATTTTTCATTGTCTCTCTAGAATTTAAATTTTTAATCATTTGAACAATTAATTGACATCTTGTGGTTTGATTTAAGTTTTCAAAATATTTTTGCCATATTCTTTTAACCATTCTCCTACACATTCATTCATTCATTTTATCAGGCATTGGCTTCAATATATTCTCATCAATGTCAATTAGATACTTTGGTTTCCTACGAATGATTCTAGGAGGTGTTAACATTGGTGCATTGTGTACATTCAGTTAATCAAATAGAGCAGGTCTATGTTCATCATTTAATTGATTATTCAATGTTGTCTCTTCTTCAATTGCATTAGGTTCATATGGTAAATCAAATATCTCTTCTTCAATTACATTAGGTGCATTGTGTTCGTTTGGTAAATTAAATTGAGATGTTGAGGATGACATACCTTCTTGTCTCATTGTTTTTATGTCACATAATTTATTCATATGCTGCCTTTGTCTTTCCTCTTCATCCTCTCATTGTTCCATTGTTCCTCGCTTGTCCTAAATAGAATCATATTGCATATATATGTAAACAAAAGTTCATAAACAAACAAATAACCATAAATATGCATCTTATCATAATTTTTTTGAGTCAAAACTACTAAACAATCACAATAATATTGACAAAACTAATAAGAACAACAATTCAATCATTTGAAATCATGCAAAAAAATCACTTCCTTTTATGTATAAAATAGTGATAGAAGTGCAGACACAGTTGCAATGGAGCCTTCAATGACCTCAAAAGAAGTCAAAACTACTAAACAATCACAATAATATTGACAAAACTAATAAGAACAACAATTCAATCATTTGAAATCATGCAAAAAAATCACTTCCTTTTATGTATAAAATAGTGATAGAAGTGCAGACATAGTTGCAATGGAGCCTTCAATGACCTCAAAAACTTCTTTTGAGGTTGTTGAGGTTCTTGGCCAAATAAAACTATGTCTAAGTATCGTGTATGGATAGAGAGAGAAAGAATGGGGAGGGAGAGAAGAAGAGAGAGAGGGATGGGGTATGGAGAGAGAGAGAGAGAGAGAGAGAGAGAGAGAGAGAGAGAGAGAGATGGGGTATGGAGGAAGGGAGAAGGGGAGAGAGGGAGAGAGATAGAGAGAGGTATGGAGGAAGGGAGAAGGAGAAAGATGGAGAGAGAGGTAGAGAGAGAGATAGGGGGGAGACAGAGGGAGAGAAGAAGAGAGAGATAGGGGGGAGAGGGAGGGAGAGAAGAAGAGAGAGATAAATGGGGTATGGAGGAAGGGAGAAGGGGAGAGAGGGAGACAATACACATACACACACATGTGTATATATATACTTAATATATTAAATATTATATTAAATATATTATATATTATATAAAATATATTATATATTATTATATAGATATATATATATATCATATTATATTATATATTATTATATAGATATATATATTATATATTATATCTATATACACATTATATATACAATATCATATTATACACACTCCCAAATTTTGAACAAAAGTAGCATGTATGTGTTGTTTATAGTAAAGATAGTGCGTATGCGCTTCTTATACCATAGGTACCTCATACACACTTTTGACTGTTTTGGATTGGAAATAGGCCTCGATGACAAAGATACGGGTTGGAAGTTTGATTTCCCTCCATTTCTCTCCTTTTTGACATGTTTTATTTTATCAACTTGGTTTCTCGACTTTGTCATCATCAGGTTTACACTTCATCAAGTGGGTATTTCTAAAATTGCCACCATATTTTCACCCATTTTCTAAGCTTTTTAACCATATAATTCTTTTAAAATTTGAACAACAATAGCATATTATTATTGAATTTCTTTTACTAGTGTCTCCATAGTTATCATAGACATACATGTACCATTTTTTTAATAACTTTTGATCTGCTTATCCAAATTTTAAAAACTTTATATATTATTATAGTGCACTTGATTCTTTACAATTTAATTTTTTTTTTTTTTTTTTTTTTTTTTAGTGTAAGTTATGCTTCGTGCACGAACAGGTACCTAATTTTCAAGATGTGCTCAGTTGGAAAAATCATAAAAAAAAAATACTCAACAAAAAATTACAAAAAAATATACAACTTCTAGTGCTCACTCTTAACTATCTTTCAACCAAAGGATTTGTCAAAATACTAAATCTAACTATGAATTTTTTGATGCACACGTCAGACACTATGTTATGTTTTTCAGAAAAAATCAAGGTCTATTTTTCATGTGCAAAGGATTTGACCCCCTTAATCTTATCCAATTTTGAAAAAGTTTAGTAGTTTGGGATCTACATTAAGAGTACTACAATATTTGATCTTTGATTATCTTCATATCTTGAGAGGACAACTTTCAAATTTTGCCTCCAAGTTCAGGTTCACTTAATTTCTGAAAAAAAGTGTCCACTTATACCCCCCTTTTTTACCACCATCTTTGTGCACTTACCCACCCACAGGGGGGGAGCTCTTGAGAATGGGACAACAAAAGAATAACATAAGCAACTAAGAATCTACCAGAAGAAGTTCTTGCCCAAATAATCCTATCCTCAAGAATTGGGTCTAACAACACATAATTAAGCAACAACATCAAAGGGTTGATGATTGGGTCTATGGAATTCAGATTCACCCACTGGTTATCCTTTGAATAGTCAGCCACCTTAGTTCCAAATCTGGCCTTGCAAGCATGGATAAAAGGATAAAAACTAACCATGCTGGAAAGAGGGGTCTCCAACAACCAAGTATTGTCCTAGAAATTGACTTTTCTACCATTACCAATAGCCCATCTTTTACCAATCCTAGCCACACATTTAGATTGAACAACATTATTCCAAATCGCAGATCTAGAAGAGGCTTCAAAGGAAGTAATAAATTCGGCAAGAGACGACTGAGAGTGCAGGTATTTAGCTTTCTAGATTGAATTCCATTCACCAATTTCCCCAAACGTCCTCCAGATTTTCTTGGCGAGGAGAGCTCTATTAAGGGTTTTAATGTTTCTCAGACCAAGGCCACACATTTTTTTAGGTCTGCAAACTTTAACCCAGGAAATCAGAGAAATCCTTTTCATCTCCTAAACCACTGACCAAAGAAAAGACTTTTGAATATTTTCAATGGCATCAACAAACTTACTCGGGATTATAAACAAGCTTAAGGCATATGTGAGGCCCTACCCCGACCCATCCTATCTTTTTAGTTATTTTCATGTTGGAACTATTATGGATGCTTTATTTTGCTACATTATGGATATAGAACTTTATATGGTCCCACAAATTTGGTAACATTGATATATATTGATGCTTCATTTCTATGCTTTGTGGATATAGAATTTTATATGATCCTAGAATAGGGTAACAGTGTGACGAAGTATGTCATTATCTGATTTGTAGGATTTTACTATGATGGTAGAAATATGTTTGCATAACTTATAAATGGATTAAATTATGAGGATTATGATGAATTGCTTATATGAATTGCTTTGATATGTGGCAATTATATTGTATAATGTCAATTCGATGCAGAATGATTGTATTGTATTCTTAATTATGTGTTTTATATTATATGAGGCTATTGGAAAGAACTAATGTTTAAATTCAGATGCGCAGGAAATTATCCATGTGACCATGGAAATATTATAGAAAATCAAGCCTAGGCCTATGTGCATTCGTAAAACCAAGGGTTGTCTATTTGGAGAGACAACACCCCATATGTATTGTATTTTATTTGTAAGCATAAAATGTTGCATGAGTATAAATTGTATTTATTAAATTGTTTAAATCATTCAAGGGACAATTGCCATGTGTGTATTTGTGATATAGAATTATTTCGTAAAGTCACTTGACACCTATGTTGTATGTTGTGTTAGCAATTGTCATGTCACCTTTTTGAGAAATTTACTTTTTGTTTAATTGTTATATTACCTTATTATCCTTGAAGGAACCAAGAAATCTAGGTTAGTAGCCACAAGGAGGGTCAACTCAGAGTTGACCCGTAGGTTAACTTTAGGTGGACTTTCTAAGGGTTAAATCAACTCCTAGAGTCAATTTTAGAGCATTTTTATTAGGCCTCATGGGGTACCTATGGGTGAAGGCCAAATTTGACCATGTGTCTTTCCCCTAGGGCTTATTTAACCACCCAAAAAAATGGTTTTCCCAAGATGGACGAATTCCATCTATAGGAGTACCATCCTTGGCTAGATAACCTCCTTGATAGGTGTAATTCCTCTTCCCCATTTCATTCCTCTTCTTTAGGTGCCTTGGTTAGGGAGTGTGTAAGACCTAGGGAAGACCAACCAATGGGACTCCCTCACTCTATCCAAGAGGTTGGAAGGAGTGAGAGAAGCCTTCTTAGGCTAGAGATTGAAGCTTAGTGAGCTAATCACCCACTCTCCATTTTTGGAGATCTTGCAAATTTGGAAAGAAACTAGTTTGGGATAGGAAATTTGGCTAAGTGTTGCAGAAAAGATTGTGGATTGGGCTGCTCTTCTCCAAGCTTTCCCCTAGAATATCCTTGGTAGATTCAAGGTTGGTGCTTTCATACTTGTTTATTTGAAAATCTGTTGTAGAATGCTTGAATGGAAAATGTTGTATTTTTTATTTGTATTGCATTTGTGAAAGCTTATGTGATTTTTTTTGCCTATTTTCTGTTTATGCATTTGTTGTGTTTTGGGAGTATCCTAGACCATCTTACCCTTGGGAGGACAAAATGGTCTTGGGGGTGGAATGAGTTTGACAACCTTAGAGTGAGAGGCTCTCATTATGAGAGTGATCTCAAGGGTTTGTCCATGGGACCCTTGCTGCATAGTTATGTTTATGCATTCGGGGGTCATAAGGGGAGCAAGTATGGCATGTTTGCCTTTTTGGGGGCCATAGGGATATGGGGACTGAGATGTGCTTTGTTGTGTTTTCATGGATGCCATGAGTTGGTTGTGAGTTACTATCTAGCAGAATCTCCTCTAGGGTACTTGGTCCACTTCCACCCTAGTAAAACATCACATTATGTGATGAAGTTATAGCTTGGGAAGGGAAGGTGTTTGTTGTGTTTTGTTTTCCCCTTGTTTGTTTGTGTTTGCTTGAGTGTAACCTATCTAGGACTTGGTTCTCCAAGCTCGGGGGTGGCTTCTAGTAAGCCTAGGCTGGGAGGTGAGCACCCCATGGTCACAACCCTAAATTTTATATGCAGGTTGCCTCGAAAAAAAGAAGAAAGAAAGCTAGGAGTTGCAGATCCTATTTGCTTGCAGATTTTATTCAGTTGCAGAAAATGAATAGGAAATTTAAATACTATGTTTTTTGTTGCAGAATTGTAAATAAGGTTCTCAATGCTATTTTTATTTCTGTATAAAGAAATGTATCTTTTTGTTTAAGTCCTCATCTATTAGGGATGCGAGACTATTTGCATATTTTTCCCCATTTGTAGGAGTTGACAACTTGAGTCACACATTTTTTATAAGAAAAACTTTTTTTATTAGAATTCTGTAAAAGGTTATGTTGTTGTTCATTTTTTATGTAATTCTGTCTTAAACTAAAATATGATATTTATTTATCTCTGCAAATTCTATAAGAAAAAAAAATATATAGGAAGGGAAATGCAGAAAAAGAAATGAAATGTGTTTTTTCTTCAATATTCTCCTGAAATATTTAAATACTGTTGTTTACTATCATTAATTATTTCCTATTTAAACATTTCAAAAAATATTCAAAAAAAAGGAATTGTTGTAGATAAACCTAATTGTTTACAAGTCTTTTATTATATGTTAAAAAAAAAATATAGGAGCATTCACAGATTTAGAATATCAGAGAAATGAACCCTTTTTTTATATATATTTAACTAGCAATTAAATCTGACAGTCCTGATAAATTTGATGTTGTATATTGAAAACCTAGATAACCTAGCTAAATGAATGTTGGTATACATGTGGAATCAAAATCTTACTTTACATTATTTTAGCAAGAAATGAAATACTTAGATCTGCTATGTTGTCTATGTTGTAAAATTACCTCTGCATGTTACTGTCAAAAAAAAAAACAAGAGCTTTTAATTTATCCCTACCATATATATATATATATTATAAATATTTATAAACATATAAATATTTATTTAAAACCTATTTGAGCAACTATATATATATATATAAATATATATTAAATTATATTTTAAATAAATAAAAAAAAAGAGATACCATTTTTTTATGGCCGAACCACTGTGTGTTAACATAGTGGATGGCTCATGGCCGAGCCACTATGTTTACACACAGTGGGCGGTGCGGGAGGTGCCACACTGTGTGTAGACAAAGTGGAACAGCTGCGGCCGCCACTGTGTGTAGCACAATGGGTGGCACCCCGCCACTATGTGTATACACTATGGGTGGCAGCGACACCGTCCACCACTGTGTGTGCACATAGTGGGCGGCGCTGCTTGCCACTATGTGTACGCACAATGGTGTCCAAGGGAGCCTATGCCACCACCTCCACCACTGCAGCCCCTCCCCCCCCCCCCCTCTATATCAACTTAGGCACCGCCATCTAGCTCTCATCCAGTCACCGCTTGTGCTAGTTTCGACTCTGCATAACACGCAACAAACACACACTCACAAAAGAAAAAAATATTAAACCCTAACCCAAATTCGGGTTAGGGTATAAGCAAATAAGAAAAGAGAAAGGAATGATTTCAAATAATAAGTATATGCAACCCTAAGCCAATTTCAAGTTAGGCTTAGCATTTTTAATAATAAGAGTATTTTAATAATGCAACCCTAGCCCATAATCGGGTTAGGGTTAGCATAGAAAAATAAAAGAAAGAGGTTATTAAGTGAATTTAAATAAAACATAAGAAAAATTACTCAACCCTAGTTAGGGTTTGAGGTTTTAAAATATATATATATATATATATATATATATATATATATATATATATATATATATATATATATATATATATATATATATATATATATATATATATATATATATATATATATATATATATATATTAAAATAAGGAGAGGGGGAAATACTTTCCAAATTTTGGAAATGATTCTACCCATATAATTTTAGCCTTATGTGTCATTAATTTAAAACTCCTTGTTCGATGTGGGAGAAAAATAATTTTTAATATAGTTTATTTTTACATAATTTAAAATGGAGGACTAATGTTATATGGATACATTATCCACATAATTGATTTAATTTATTCAATTAGGGAAACTAAATAGTTAATTGATATATTCAATTATATATGGACATTAGGTTATATATATTAATTTGGGGGAAAAATTTTTAACCAAAAATAATTAATTGTTTATTTCAAATTTTTACCTATGAGGCCAAATTTGGCCGAATTGTATAATAGTCGAAAATTGAAAATTTAGGGGAGGTTAAAAATTGACTATAGCATAAAATTGGATTTATTTGACAAATGACATTGTAGAATTTCGAACCCTTATCAGTTAGATTTAAATAATGAATTTGCATGTGTTTCAATTAATTAATTTTAAATTAAAAATAGCATTATCATTGTTGGACGGGAATGATTTAAATGCATTTGCGATAACTAATTATCCCTCAATTTTAATTAGCGGTAAATTAATTAAGATAATTAAATTAGCTAACTAAATGGCGACAACCCTCTTGGGATTAATTAATCCCCATTAATTAATGCCGCTTAATTGAGTTGGTTAACTAAACCAACTTTAGGAAACAATTCTATTTACATCCTAGTTAAGACAAGACTTATTTGATTTCTTTAAATGTAGATTATTTTGAGAGTTTAGGTATTTCAAAAAAATATTTGTTCCGTTTTTAGCCCAAAAAGTTTGGGCATGACATTTTGGTATCAGAGCAAGGTTTCCAACACTAGGAACCTTTCTCCATTTTGTTTCACTTTAATTATTTAATTTATTAAATTTGTCCCCTTAAATTAATTATTTATTTTATTTTCATTTTATTTTCTCATAAGGATGCCTCTGACTACGTGACAAGCTTGCAAGATTGGAAGGGGTCCTAAGCATACATGTATGGCATGCGAGGATGTTGATAGGGAGGAACCAGTTCCAGAAGGGAACCTGGAAGCCCCTCTTGAACCACCGATTGACCCAAACTAAGACATCTTATTAGCACTTGAGAACCTGATTGGGATAGTGCAGGATAGGCTTCCAATAGTAGACCATCATGCAGATAATCAAAACTCAGGGAGCAATAGGTCAGTGGATAGGGAATGGAGTAGGAGTCCACCTCCTAATCCCATAGAGGGTCAGGCTAAGCACAAGCTTGAGTCTGTTCATCTACCTGGACCACTTCCAGTAGCTGCACCTGTTTATATTGAGAGGACTCTTCGAGAACCAGGGGATCTAATCAGGTAGGTTTTGCGCCTCCAGCCTCCATCTTTTGGGGGATCTAGCAATGGGGTAGAGGCTGAGGCTTGGCTTTTGAGCCTAGATCAGTGCTTCGCATTGTGTTCTTACAAAAGCAATCTGAAGGCATGAGTTGCAGTCCACCTTTTGAGATCAACGACCTCCACATGGTGGAAATAGGAGGAGTTCAAGTGTGGTCTAACTACAGACACCCTCACATGAGAAATCTTCACAAAGAGGTTCAGGGAGAGGTACCTGTCAGAGCACTTCAGGTAGCGTAGGATCAATGAGTTCCACGACCTCTAGCAGAAGGGTCTCTCAGTGACCCAGTGCAAGAGCAAGTTCATTGAGCTCCTACCTTATGTAGACTACCTGAAGGATGAGAAGCTTCTCGTCAACTGATTTATCAAGGGACTTAATGCTGGGATAGTAGGACCAGTGAGGATGGCCGCTCTAGGGAGCCTTCAGGTTGCAGTGGAGAAGGCCCTAATAGTCAAGGAGATTCAAGTCAGACCATAGGATATGAGGGATCGGTTTCAGAACTAAAACCCAACACCCCAGTCTTTCGGGTTCCAGAAACCTCAATGGAAAGGCAACCACATAAATGCATTGGGGTCCTATAAACCCCCTCCTCCATAGCAGTCACAGCAGAGTCAAAGACAAAGGCCCCCTCAGGGACAATAGGGCTTTAAGCCCAAGCAGTGGCAATCACAGGGTCCTAGACGTGACAAGAGAGCACCGGGTACATGGACACCTCTGGCATGGACTTAACAGTCCTCCAAGGGTGGGTTCAGTGGTTCCAACAGGACAGGTGGGCAACCTTTCTCTAGGCCTCAGGGCACACAGTTTCAAGCACACAATGCTTGTTTCACATGTAGAGCCATGGGGCACATGGCGAGAGAGTGTTCGTAGGGTCAAATGATAGGTAATCAAAGGATGGCAGCATCAGAGCCTACAGTTGAAGATATGGGCAAGTCCCATAGAGTCTACGCAGTGGTTGACAATCGCCAGGAAAAGCACCAGGCCACAGTCATTGAGGCTGTAGGTAAGATCAGAGGTAGTGATATTTCTATATAATTTGAATCAGGAGTGACTGACTCCTTTATATCTCCATTGGTTGTGGAGCATTGCGGGCTAGTGGCAGTTAGGCAAGGAGTCAGTTGGGAATTGGAGTTAGCATCAAGGGCTAGAGTGTCAGTGGATTCAGAGGTTAGGGGATGTCCACTCCAGATTGGTAATACCACCACCATAGTAGACCTTAGAGTTATGCCAATCGGATCATATGGCGTCGTACTTGGCATGGATTGGCTTTATGCCCGTGGAGCCAAGATGGATTGTCATCTAAAAAAGATCGAGTGCAAGGATGCTCATGGTGCTCCCATAATAATCATCGGGATTCAGAGACCTGTGTCTCTTCGTATGATTTTTGCTATGTAGCTTAAGCAAATCATGTGAAAGGGATGCCAGTTGTTTTCTATCACCATCAGCGATAGGGAGGAACAAAATGAGAAGGAGCCTTCCATAGATGATCATCCCATCCTTGAGGCATTTGCAGATGTGATTGTTGGCATTATGTGAACTGGTATGACGACATGATGACATTATATGTTGTCATTGATGTCAATATGCTGAAGAAGAGAGAACCGGTATATGTGAGAACCGACATAACATTGTGAACTAGTATATGTGTGAAAGTGAAGCGGTATGTTTGTTCAAGGTGAACCGGCATGTTGATATGAGAACTGGTACATGGAAGCTTTGTATGATTACCGGTTGGTAGTCTCAACTTCAAGGTTTCTAGTTGAAGTGCTTCAAGCCAGTGTGACTCAATCGATGACTTTGTGTGATGAGTTAGCATTGTAACAAAGAACAGATCATGTTGCCATGTCAGCCTTGTGCGCGTGAAGGATCTTGCATGAAGGAGATTTCTCCTATCTACCTTAGGAATGTGCAAAGTCTGTAAACGGTGAAAACACGTGATGGGTTATTAGCCGCCATGAAAGCAGTGGAAAATGAATGATGGAGAACGTCTTGAGATCAGTTCAAGACTGTTGCATTTAATGCAATGTGCTCAATAGTCAGGATTGAACCGTTTGAATTGCTTAACCTAATAGGTTTACGGTTTAGGGTTTAGGGTTTATGCTACTGACCTATCTATTTCCTATAAGGTCGATGTTGTGTTTCTTTCTGAGGTTGTTGGCAAAAGTTGTGTGTGTGTATCCAAGTGAAGAGATACATGATTCTTGCTAGACCAGAGGAGAGAAGTGATACCAGCAAAGTGTGCAGAAGGTGAAGAGGAGATAAAGTGGATTTGCATTGGCATTGAGTGTTGTTACCAGATCATTATAATACCTGTTGATCTCTAACCACTTCAACAGTTGGGAAATCCCTTAACAGGGTAGCTTTAACCGACTTACTGTAAATCCTTTAATAGGGTGACTCAAAACCATTGAGTTCTTGAAATCCTCTAATAAGGTAACCTTTAACATGGTTTAACCCTTAACCGGGTATTCTAGCTATCCCTTAACCGAGTGATCCCTAACAAGATTGGTTCCTAACAGAACCTATTGTATCAGTCTTTAATCAGACAAGGCTCCTAACAGAGCAAACTTCTAAAGAGTTCAAAAATAGCTTGTGGGTATTCATCCCCACCGTGGTTTTTCCCAGTTGGGTTTCCACATGAAAAATCTGTGTGTCATGTGTGGTGTTATTCATGTGATGGTTTAAGTGATTTGCATCTAAAGGTAGATCATGTTGATCTAGCTGTTTATATATTTTTGATGATAGATTACCTATTCATGCACTAGGGTGAAATGGAAATAAAGTATTAGATTGTATGAAAAGATAAGTGTCAATCGGTTTATTCTTGTCTCAGTTATTCTAGGTTTTGCCAGTTGTACTCTGTTTAAGACTGGTGTTATTGTTTGTTTTCCAAAGCTCAGTGTTTGTTGACAAACCGGTTTTAGGAATGTGTTTTTGTCTATATTAATTCACCCCCCCTCTCAGTACCGGTTTGGTACTATCCGTTCATCATTGAGTTATCAATTGGTATCAGAGCATTCTCTAGGTCCTCTATGTTATAAGTTTAACCGATTGAGGAAAAGATCCCATTCTAATAATGAAGAGCGAAGGTCCAAAGTTCAACAAAGATAATTTCAATATATGAAAGACAGAATGAAGATATACATTAGAAGCATGGGTGCTCAACACTGGAGCTATGTTGAGAATGCTTATGTTTCCCCTACTGGTACTCTCACCGATGACCAAAAGAGAGAGATATAGGAGAATGGGCAAGTCATGGAAGCCCTAATTAGTAGTTTATCTGACATTGAGTTTATTGATGTCCAAGATAAAGTAAATCCCAAAGAAGTATGGGATACTCTTGAAAATATCTATGGCGATGATGAGCATGTAAAACAAGCTAAGGAAGAAATCCTTAGAGGGAAGTTTGAAGACATGCAGATGGTTGAAGGTGAGACCATTCAACAGTATGAAATAAGAATCAAAACTATTGTCGAAGATATCAAGAGTGCAGGTGGTAAAATGGAAGATTCTACTGTGGTAAGCAAAGTTCTGAGATCCTTATTACCAGTCTATGCAATAAGGGTTGTTGCTATTCAGGAGCTGAGATCAATAGACAAGACTAAGGTATCCCTAGACTCCATCATTGCAAAGTTGACAGCCTATGAGCTAAATGGTTTGGATGGTAGTGTTCAAAAGACTGAATAAGCTTTTAAAGCTTCTGCTATACCATCCAGAAAAGGAAAAGAAGCAAGCACTAGTGGCGAACCAAGATAGAGCAGAGAAATGGATGATGAGGAGATTCTAATGGAATTTGAAGCTCTTCTTGCCAGGAAACTTCCTAAAGGAACTAGTAAATACAAAGGTAAGCTCCCTTTGAAATGCTTTTCTTGTAACCGGATAGGACATATTGCTGTAAACTATCCTAATGGTGACAACAAGGAAAACTGGAAAGGTTCAAGAAATTCAAAGGAGGAAACCAGAGAAACTATTTTGTGGCAGTTGATGAAGGTGTCACAGATGAGGAATCAGAAGATGAATAAAATGAAGATATTGTGTTTGTTGTTGTCAAGGAAGATGTGTCAGACAAGAAGGCTCTTGTCTCCCGCTTTGGTAATTCCAATGAGTGGATTATTGACAATGGCTGTTCTCACCATATGACTAGTGACTAGAGCAAGTTTCTATCCTTGGAAGAGTATGATGTGGTGTGGTTAACTTTGGTAATGATGCACCATGTATGGTCAAAGGAAGAGGGTCCATCTCTCTGAATGGAAAGAGCAATGTTGACAATGTGTATTGGGTTGATGGTCTCAGACACAACCTTCTGAGTGTTGCCCAGCTAAATGATAGTGGTCTCACTCTAGAATTCAAGAATGGAGTGTGCAGAATCAAAGGAAAGAATGGTGAATTGGTGGCCACCGGCATGCAGACCAAAGGTAACCTATTTTAGTTGAATGCAAATATCAGTACATGTCTTATGGCCAAGTTCGATGACAACTGGATATGGCATAGGAGACTCTGCCATGTAAACTTTGATAACATTGTGAAGGCCAGTAAGATCAAGGCAGTTAGAGGGTTGCCAGTGCTGAGAAAATTGGAAAATACCTTGTGTAGAGAGTGTCAACTGGGGAAAATGTCTTCCTCAACCTTTAAAGGTAAACCTTTCACTGCTGACAATTTACTTGATCTTGTGCATACTGATTTGTGTGGTCCTATGAAAACTAGGAGTGTGCAGGGTGATAAGTACTTCATGATTCTCATTAATGACTACTCAAGAATGATGTGGGTCACATTCTTGAAAGATAAGTCTAAAGCTTTTGGAAAGTTCAAAGCTTTCAGAGCATTAGTGGAGAAGGAAAGCGGTAAAAGGATCAAGTGCCTTAGAACTGATCAAGGAGGGGAATTCAGTTCCAGTGAATTCAACAAGTACTGTGAAGAACATGGCATGAAGAGGCAACTGTCTGCCCCCCAGACTCCATAGTAGAATGGCCTAGCAGAGAGGAATAACCGGACTGTGGTTGAAGTAGCAAGAACAATGCTGATTCAAGGAAAGGTTGCTCACACCTTTTGGAGAGAAGCGGTGAGCACTGCAGTCTACACAATGAACTGGGTACTCATCATGAAAGGTAGGGATAAAACTCCTTATGAGTATTGGACCGGTAAGACACCTGTGGTTAGCTACTTTAGAGTGTTTGGTAGTAAATGTTACATCAAGAGGAGCGAACACCAGAGCAAAATTGATGCGAAATATGATGAGGGAATATTCCTAGGGTATTCCACCAAGAGAAAATCTCTCAAGTGTTTCAATAATAGGACTCAAAGAATTATGGAAAGCATCAATGTGAGAGTTGATGAAACCTCTGAGAAAACTGAGGAAACCAACAATGAGCAAGTGATAAATGAACCGGTTGTAACCTTTTGGGAACCGATTGCTAGTCAACCAAGTACCAGTAACAGTGTTCCTACACTGGTAGATGTAGATGCTGATACTGATAGAGAAGAGAATGAAGAAGAAAAGTGAGAGGAATCTATTAAGACCATTCCTCGGTATGTCAAGCTGAATCATGATGCTAAGAAGATCATAGGAGATAAGGATGCAGGAATCCTTACAAGAAGAAAGGTCAGAGAAAACTCATGTATGATCTCTAAATTTGAGCCTAAATCATTCAAAGAGGCACATAAAGATGAAGACTGGATCAAGGCAATGGAAGAGAAACTTGACCAGATAGAGAAAAATGGTATATGGTCTTTGGTACCTAGACCGGAGCATAAAAATGTCATCGGTACCAAATGGGTTTTCAGAAATAAGCTAAATGAGGATGGCACAGTGATTAGAAACAAAGCTAGACTGGTGTGTAAAGGATATGCCCAAGAAGAAGAAGAAGACTATGGAGAAACATTTTGTCCTGTTGCCAGATTGGATGGAGTTTGTATGCTTCTTGCATATGCATCTTTTAAAGGATTCAAAGTATATCAAATGGATGTAAAATCTGCATTTCTAAATGGTGTACTTGAAGAGGAGGTGTATATAGAGCAACCAAATGGGTTTTCCCTATCTGAAGACAGTGACATGGTGTGTAGGCTACATAAAGCCTTATATGGTTTAAAGCAGGCACCTAGAGCATGGTATGAATGCCTGCACTCCCATCTTATGAAGATTGGATTTGAGAGAACAAGCAAAGATAGCAATATCTACTTGAAATCTGAAGGAGATCAAATCCTGATCTATGAGGTATTTTTTGATGACATTATCTTTAGTGGAGATGACAAGATGAGTCATGAGTTTGCAGATGAGATGAAGAAAGAGATTGAGATGTCACTCATAGGGGAGATTAAGTTCTTCATTGGACTGCAAATTCAATAGATGAAAGATGGAATCTTTATCCCTCAGTCCAAGTATGTCAAAGAGGCATTGAAGACCTTTGGCATGGAAGATAGCAAACTGGTTGGTACACCGATGGTGACTAGTTGTAAACAATCCAAAGAGGATGACTCAGCATTGGTTAATGAGATGGAATACCGATCAATGATTTGTAAGTTGCATTATGTAGTGCATAGTAGACTAGATATTGCACATGTAGTTGGCATTACTGCAAGGTTCTAGAAAAGTCCAAGAGAATTCCACTTGGTTGTAGTCAAGTAGATTCTTAGGTATCTGAAGGGAACTATTGATTATGGATTGTGGTATCCATATAGCAAGGATTTCAACTTGAAAGTATTCACAGATGCTGATTGGGCAGGTAATGTGGATGATCGGAAGAGCACAACCAGTGGTGCATTCTTTCTCGGTGGTAGACTGGTCTCATGGATGAGTAAGAAGCAGAGTTGTATCTCTCAGTCTACAATGGAAGCAGAGTATGTTGTGGCTTTCATGAACTGCACTCAGACAATTTGGATGAAGCATGTATTAAATGGCTTCAAAGTTCTTATATCTGAACCGATAAGTATATTTTGTGACAATACTAGTGCAATTAACATCTCCAAGAATCTGGTTTTACAATCTAGAACCAAACACTTTAAGCTTAAGTATCATTTCTTGAGGGAAAAGGTTCAGAACAAAGAGATTGTAGTGGAACATGTTTCCAGTAAGGAGCAATTAGCAGACATATTCACCAAGCCTCTCCCAAAGGCTACATTTATTTACTTAAGAGGTGAATTAGGGATGTTGTCCCTTCAGGAGGTGAACTAAAGGTATATGCTCCACATCAATCAAGTATTGCATGGACAAATTTTTTTTCAGGATTGATGTGTTGAAGGATGCTACTCCTCAGAGGGAGTAGCATAATGGAACAGGGAAGCTTGTGCCTCCACTTTGGTATTGTTGTCAAAGGGGGAGAAGAAGTGAATCAGAGAAGATATCTGTAGAAATTGGGGGAGAAGATGTGAAGCAGAGAGATATCTTTGTATATTGCCATCAATGCCAAAGGGGGAGATTGTTGGCATTATGTGAACCGGTATGAGGACATGATGACATTGTATGTTGTCATTTATGTCAATATGCTGAAGAAGAGAGAACTCGTATGTTACCAAGAACCGGTATATGTGAGAACCGGTATAACATTGAGAACCGATATATGCGCCAAATTGAAGCGGTATGTTTGTTCAAGGTGAACCGACATGTTGATATGAGAACCAGTACATGGAAGCTTTGTATGACTACCGGTTGGTAGTCTCAACTTCAGGGTTTTCGGTTGAAGTGCTTCAAGCCTGTGTGACTCAATCGATGACTTTGTGTTATGAGTTAGCATTGTAACGAAGAATAGATCATGTTGCCATGCAAACCTTGTGCACATGAAGGATCTTGCATGAAGGAGATTGTTCTTATCTACCTCGAGAATGTGTGAAGTTTGTAAATAGTGAAAACACATGATGGGTTATCAGCTGCCATGAAAGCGGTGGAAAATGAATGATGGAGAACGTATTGAGATCAGTTTGAGACTGTTGCATTTAATGCAATGTGCTCAATGGTCAGGATTGAACCATTTGAATTTCTTAACCTAACATGTTTAGGGTTTAGGGTTTATGCTACCGACCTATCTGTTTCCTATAAGGTCGATGTTGTGTTTCTTTCTAAGGTTGTTGGCAAAAGTTGTGTGTGTGTATCCAAGTGAAGAGATATGTGATTCTTGCCAGACCAGAGGACAGAAGTGATACTAGTAGAGTGTAAGTGCAGAAGGTGAAGAGGAGCTAAAGTGGATCTGCATTGGCATTGAGTGCTATTACTAGATCATTGTAATACCCGTTGATCTCTAACCACTTCAATAGTTGGGAAATCCCTTAACAGGGTAGCTTTAACCAACTTACTATAAATCCTTTAACAGGGTGACTCAAAACCATTGAGTTCTTGAAATCCTCTAACAAGGTAACCTTTAACAGGGTTTAACCCTTAATCGGGTATTCTAGCCATCCCTTAACTAGGTGATCCCTAATAGGATCAGTTCCTAACAGAACCTATTGTATCAGTCTTTAACCGGACAAGGCTCCTAACAGAGCGGACTTCTAAAGAGTTCAAAAACAACTTGTGGGTATTCATCCCCACTGTAATTTTTCCCAGTTGGGTTTCCATGTGAAAAATCTGTGTGTCATGTGTGGTGTTATTCATGTGATGGTTTAAGTGATTTATGTCTAAAGGTAGATCATGTTGATCTAGTTGTTTATATATTTTTGATGATAGATTACCTGTTCATGCACTAGGGTGAAATGGAAATAAGTATTAGATTGTATGAAAAGATAAGTATCAACCAGTTTATGCTTGTCTCAGTTATTCTAGGTTTTGTTGGTTGTACTCTGTTTAAGACCGGTGTTACTATTTGTTTGCCAAAGCTCAGTGTCTACTGACAAACTAGTTTTAGGAATGTGTTTTTGTCTATACTGATTCACCTCCCCCTCTCAGTACCGGTTTGGTACTATCCATTCATCATTGAGTTATCAATTTCAAGCCAAGCTACCTGGTATGCCACCTAGCAGGGAGATTGACTTCCACATAGATTTGGTGCCAGGAGCCGAGCCAGTGTCATGAGAACCTTATAGGATGACCACGCATGAGCTTAATGAGATCAAGATGCAGCTAGAGGAACTCTTAGAGAAGGGTCACATTTGTCGTAGCATCTCCCCTTGGGGCGCACCGGTCATCTTTGTGAAGAAGAAGCACGGGTCCCTTTGGTTATGCATGGATTACAGGCAACTAAACAAAGTAACCATCAAGAACCGCTATCCCTTACCCAGGATCAATGACTTGTTTGATCAGCTTTAGGGTGCTAAAGTGTTTTCCAAAATAGATCTGAAGTTAGGGTATCATCAGTTGAGGATTGTGGAAAGTGATATCCACAAGACCGCGTTTCGCACCAGATATGGCCACTATGAGTTCACTGTGGTCCCATTCGGTCTTACGAATGCTCCAGCTGTATTCATGAGTCTCATGAATGGGGTATTTCGCACTTTCCTTAACCAATTTGTGATTGTGTTCCTTGATGACATATTCATATATTCTCGGAATGAGAAGGAGCATGAGGAGTATTTGAGGCAGGTTTTGCAGTGTTTGAGGGACAACCAGTTGTTCGGTAGTTTGTCGAAGTGTGCTTTCTTTAGATTAGAGGTCAAGTGTTATATCCAGTGATGGGATCTTAGTTGACCCATCAAAGATTAGAGCTATAATGGATTGGCCAGAGCCAACCAGTGTGATAGAGGTCAGGAGCTTCATGGGTTTAGCAGGATACTATAGACGCTTTGTTGAGGGATTTTCTAGAGTTACACACCCCATCACATCCCTCCAGCTAAAGGGAAAGAAATTTGAGTGGACAGAGAAGTGTGAGAGGGCTTTTTAGGATCTGAAAAGGGCACTCACTAGTGCACCTATTCTTATTGTGCCTGACCCCACGACTGATTTCATGGTATGCACAAATGCTTCCTTGGATGGATTAGGAGCAGTCCTTATGTAGGAGGGTAGAATTATAGCATACAAGTCTAGGAAACTTAAGACTCATGAGCTTAACTACCCTACACATGACCTAGAGCTTGCAGTAGTAGTGCATGCACTTGTGAGGTGGAGACATTTCCTTTTGAGTCATCACTTCGACCTTCATTCAAACCATCAGAGTTTATAGTACATCTTCACCCAGCCTAATCTTAATGCCTGTCAGAGGAGATGGATGGAGTTCCTTTGCGAGTATGATTTTTGATGTCCACTACATCAAAGGGAAGGAGACCGTAGTCGCAGATGCCTTAAGTAGGAGATGACATGAGGTATACACCATATCTATGAGCATAGATTTGAGAGACCGTATATTGTAGCGGTTGCTAGAGGATGGATGGTATCTAGAGGTTTGTCAAAGGATCCGATCTCAGGAGATCCTGAAAGGGAAGTATGTGGATTACTCATTAGAATCTAATGGATGATTACACCATAGAAGGTGCATCTATGTACCTTCTCCTAGAGGATTGCAAGAGTTCATTTTCATGGAGGCTCATAGAGATCCTTATGCAGCACATCCCAAAGTTAAGAAGATGCATTCTGATTTGAGGCAGTTATGTCATTGGCCAGGTATGCAGCAGCTTATCGCTGAGTTAGTAGCCCGATGCCTTGAGTGTTAGAGAGTCAAGGCAGAGCACCGCCATCCAGGTGGGTTGCTCCAATCTCATGCTATACCAGAGTGGAAGTGGGATACTATATCCATGGATTTCATCATCATTCTTCCCATGTCATCTCATCGCCATGATGCTATCTTGGTGACAGTTGACAAGTTGACCAAAGTGGCCCACTTCTCACCAGTCCAGACTACCTTCACAGCTCCGGTAGTGGCATAGGTTTTCTTGCGGGACATTGTCAGGCTTCATGGTGTTCCACACAAGATTATTTCTGATAGGGATTCCCTCTTCACTTCTTCCTTTTGGAAGGCATTACAGGGAGGTATGGGCACTAAGCTCAATTTCAACACAACCTATCATTCGGAAATGGATGGACAGACAGAGCGAGATAACTAGGTGTTAGAGGATATGCTCCACATGTATGTCATGGATCATTAGACTAGATAGGAGGAGTACCTTCATTTAGTCAATTTTGCCTACAATAATGGGCATCACACTTCTTTGGGGATGCCACCTTTTCAGGTTTTGTATGGCAGACCTTGCACGACACCTTTGAGTTGGGATTGTATTGAGGATAGAGTGGCCATATACCCTGAGATGGTTCATGATATGGAGCAGCCGGTAATTTTGATTAGACAATGCCTTAGAGAGGCATAGGATAGGCAGAAGAAATATGTAGATGCAAAGAGGATAGACCAGAGTTACATGGTTGGGGACAGAGTTTTTTTGAGAGTGCGACTGCATAAGAGTTTGATTCCTAATGGAAAGGGTTCTAAGCTCACACCTTGCTTTGTTGAAATTTTGAGATCCTCGAGAGGATAGGACCAATTGCTTATCACCTAGCTTTGCCACCTATCCTGTCACGCATCCACGATGTGTTTCATGTATCAGTTTTGAGGAAGTATATCTATGATGAGTCTCATATTTTAGATTGGGATGCCTTGCAAGTGGAGTTGGATGAGCAGCTAGCTCTAGAGCCCATTCACATTTTGGCTCACCAGATGTTGGCCCTTCGAGGTCGAGAGCTGGACCAGGTTAAGGTCCAGTGGGATTTCTATGATGAGGTTATAGATTCATGGGAGGATGCAATATGTATGAGATCACAATACCCTCATCTTTTTGATGAACTCCAAGAGGACGTCCATGCCTAGAGGGGGAGGGTGTGAGGCCCTACCCTGACCCATCCTATCTTTTCAGTTATTTTCATGTTGGAACTATTATGGATGCTTTATTTTGATACATTATGGATATAAACTTTATATGGTCCCACGAATTTGGTAACATTGATATATATTGATGTTTCATTTCTATGCTTTGTGGATAGAGAATTTTATATGATCCTAGAATAGGGTAACATTGTGATGATGTATGTCATTATTTGATTTGAAGGATTTTACTATGATGCTAGAAATATGTTTGCATAACTTATAAATGGATTAAATTACGAGGATTATGATGAATTGCTTATGTGAATTGCTTTGATATGTGGCAATTGTATTGTATAATGTCAATTCGATGCATAATTATTGTATTGTATTCTTAATTATGTGTTTTATATTATATGAGGCTATTGGAAAGTACTAATGTTTAAATTTAGATACGCAGGAAATTATCCATGTGACCATGGAAATATTATGGAGAATCAAGCCTAGGCCTATGTGTGTTCGTAAAACCAGGGGTTGTCTATTTGGAGAGACAACACCCCGTATGTATTATATTTTATTCGTAAGTGTAAAATGTTGCATGAGTATAAATTATATTTATTAAATTGTTTAAATCATTCAAGGGACAATTGCCATGTGTGTATTTGTGATGTGGAATTATTTCGTAGCATCACTTGACACCTATGTTGTATGTTGTGTTGGCAATTGTCATGTCACCTTTTTGAGAAATTTACTTTTTGTTTAATTGTTATATTACCTTATTATCCTTGAAGGAACCAAGAAATCTAGGTTAGTGAGCCACAAGGAGGGTCAACTCAGAGTTGACCCGTAGGTTAACTTTAGGTGGACTTTCTAAGGGTTAAATCAACTCCTAGAGTCAATTTTAGAGCATTTTTATTAGGCCTCATGGGGTACCTATGGGTGAAGGCCAAATTTGACCATGTGTCTTTCCCCTAGGGCTTGTTTAACCACCCAAAAAAATGGTTTTCCGAAGATGGACGAATTCCATCTATAGGAGTGCCATCCTTGGTTAGATAACCTCCTTGATAGGTGTAATTCCTCTTCCCCATTTCATTCCTCTTCTTTAGGTGCCTTGGTTAGGGAGTGTGTAATACCTAGGGAAGACCAACCAATAGAAGTCCCTCACTCTATCCAAGAGGTTGGAAGGAGTGAGAGAAGCCCTATTAGGCTAGATATTTAAGCTTAGTGAGCTAATCACCCACTCTCCATTTTTGGAGATCTTGCAAATTTGGAAAGAAACTAGTTTGGGATAGGAAATTTGGCTGTGTTGTAGAAAAGATTGTGGATTGGGCTGCTCTTCTCCAAGATTTCCCCTAGAATATCCTTGGCATATTCAAGGTTGGTGCTTTCATACTTGTTTATTTGAAAATCTATTGTAGAGTGCTTGAATGGAAAATGCTGTATTTTTTATTTGTATTGCATTTATGAAAGCTTATGTGATTTTTTTTGCCTATTTTCTATTTATGCATTTGTTGTGTTTTGGGAGTATCCAAGACCATCTTACCCTTGGGAGGGCAGAATGTTCTTGGGGGTGGAAGGAGTTTGATAGCCTTAGAGTGAGAGGCTCTCATAATGAGAGTGATCTCAATGGTTTGTCCATGCGACCCTTGCTGCATAGTTATGTTTATGCATTCGGGGGTCATAAAGGGGAGCAAGTATGGCATGTTTGCCTTTTGGGGGGCCATAAGGATATGGGGATTGAGATGTGCTTTTTTGTGTTTTCATGGATGCCATGAGTTGGCTGTGAGTTACTATCTAGCAAAATCTCCTCTAGGGTACTTGGTCCACTTCCACCCTAGTAATACATCACATTATGTGATGAAGTTTCTGTAGACATCTAAAAATGTCTAGTCTAAATAAATAAATATTTTATTTATTTAATTATCTTTAGCCTAATTCTTCTATTAATTAAATAAATCTTTATTTATTTAATTAATTCATTTATCATCTTCTAGCCTTATTTCTCATTTAGATAAATACATTTATTTATTTAAATTATCCTTTTCCTAAATTAAATAAATATCTTATTTATTTAATTGATCCCACTTCTATTAATTAAATAAATCTTTATTTATTTAATTAATTCATTAGCCTTTTCTACCCATGACACATGTCATTCATCTCTTAATTCATACACTACCTACCCCTTTCATTATTTTATTATTTCTTTTACCTACCCTCTAATCATAGCCGACCTCCTTTTACACCTCTCAATCTTATCCCTCCATTTCATATAGTGTCTTCTATATAAGGAGATGCTTCCTTCATTATCAAACCCTAACTACTCAACTACTCGACTACTTGACTACACTACGCTTTTCATATGCGATCCTACTTGCAACCACATTCTGTTCTTTGTTGAGATCTTGTGCACATCAAATCTGAGAGCAAATATATCAAGAAAGATCAATGGAGATAGGAAGAATGGAGATCAAAACCCTATTGGACATGTGATGTCTTAGGTAATCTTCATATGTTATGGTGGATCTTTGTTGTTGTTAGGCTAGGGTTTTGTGGTTGAATTTATTTAGCCTTTCAATATCATTATTATTGTTATCCATTTTCACCATAAACATTTTGGCATGCCTGGTGGGACTCTTGTCCCTTTTGCATTTAACATCCTTGTTGTAGATTTTGTGTTTGAAGTTGCAGATCTGACATTTTCAACAACATTTCGATATTTTTGTGTTTGCGCACTTTCGGGTCACGTTTTTGATTTTCTGCCGCATTTGTAACATCTGGAACCGCATCTGCATCCTCGACAGTATTTTTTTTTTTTTTTGTAGATTCCAAAAATCGCGTCTGTGCTCCTCAGTCGCGTCTGTGGTGTTTTTAGACGCGTATATGTCCAGAAGTCGTGTTTGGGTTCTAAAACTGCATCTGTGTCTTGCAGAAGCGCGTTTGAGTCAAAGAGTCACGTCTGTGTTTGGGGTAACCACGTCTGTGTGCGTTGATTTCTTTTTTTTTTTGGAGAGTTTTATTGATTCAGTTTTTGGTCATTTAATATTTCAGATCCGGTTTATTTTCAGCTAACATCTTCAAATCTAGCTAAAAAAATTGGTGTAGCTTGTCTTGAAAGCAAAATAGTTTGGTTGAAGGCCCCTATTTCACAAAGTCTTTTAGATCTAAAATTTACCTAACTTGTGTGCTTGCAGGAAGGGGTGATTATTTCAAACAATCCAAACTACTAATAAATCTTTGTTGCAGGTCCTTGGCAAGGGTTTTTGGATTTTTATTGTGTGCCTTGTTTTCATAGACTAGCAAACACTTCAATTGGTGCACTAAAATTGAATCAATTTCTTTTTGTGTCTTGAGTAATAGGCTCTTTTTGTTTAATCTTTAGAGGGCCTGTCTTGCCGTGTGGTCATTAGGACTACTAGTGAGAAGAGAATGACCCAAGTGGTAGCAAAAGAAAAGCCATCTTCTTCCAAACCACTATAAATAACTGTATTCATGGTGAAAACTATGAATAACGTGTGCTGATTAGTTCATACCGACACTATGTCTCCCCGTAGACCCGTTTGATCAAATTTATTTGATCATTTGTAGGGCATAACCCCTACCAGCTAGGAGCCTTCTGTATTTATAGAGCTAAAAGTGCCACATGTATGGCCACATGAGCGGATGCCCTCACTAGCACCTTTTTGTTTTAGAAGCCCAAATCCTTCTAGTTGTTGGGGCAGGAGGTCGGACCTCTGGTAGCGGCCCACACACATACGGTTCTTAGTAGAGATACAAAGTTCACCACGGGGAGTTTTCGTGGGGGCTAATGCTTGGCTGACTTGAGAAGTGAGTGCCAAGGGTGGAGCCAGTGAGGTCAAGCATCTAAGTGTCTGCTTTGAATAGCATAGCCTCGAGGGTAAAACCCCATGTGGGATCAACAACTATTGTCTTGGCCAGCCATAAGAATTGTGTTTTGACTTATTTTAAAAATTCAAACATTCAAGACCAAACAGCAAAACACTGTGTCTTTTGTGTCTTCACGTGTATGCAAAACATTTTTACATCAATCATCACACTTTCTTTGAGTCATTTTTTTGTGGAGTCTAGACACTTGCAAACATTGAGTCTTCATCAACATTGTGTCCTCTTGTCACGAAAAATAGTCAAATAGTCAAATTTGGTCACAACAAAACAACTTCACAGATTGGAAAAAATTGTAAAAATTTTGCAGAAACGTGTCTATGTCTGGCATAATAGCATCTGTGTTGTATAATCGTGTCTGTGAAGGGTAGAAATGCGTCTGTGTTTCCAGAATCAACATTGCAATTTACAAAGAAATCTCAGAAACGCGTCTGTGTTAAACATAACCACGTCTGTGTTAGGAAATCACATCTATGCAGTATATAGGCACATCTGTGTTTAGAATTGAAAAACTTTGATAGTCCAGCAAACAAACACAGTCAGTTTCAGAATTCTTGAGCTTCCTAGGTTATTTCTCTAGGTTTTCATCTAGCATTCAACCTATCTTTGGGGTCTCACAAAGTCCATCATTGCTTTACACCTTACATTACATTCACATTTATCTAAACTTGAGTCAAAAGGTCACTTGCTTGTCCTCACCATACTTTGTGAACACACTACATACAACAACACTTTGCTAAGTGGTCCCTCATCAAGGTCTATCACCTTTGGGTTTCATTTGGTCTTACTTAGAGTCAAGGTCAACTTACCTCATCAAGAGAAACTATCCTCTCTTTGGAAGTCACACCTACTCTACTACATACATACTTGGTCTTACACTTTGGACATTGCAAGTACACTTCAGATTCATTTGCATTCCATCCAACTCTTGGTCTTCCATACTTTTTCCATTTTCATCTAGTCTCACACATTTTGGTCAATACCTAGTTCATGGTTGAAACCCGTCTTCAAAAATCTAGGAGAGAAACTAAAGAGGCTCAAGAGTCTACAAACATGAGTGTCTATGAGTATGACAATGATGTCTTTTTCAATATTGATCATAACACATTACCGGACATGGATGCCTATAGAAACATTCCAAATGTTGAGAACATGGACACTACAAACAACAATGATACACACAATGACAATATGGACAACTTTTCCGCACATTCAGCAGATGTGGAAGAATCCATTATGGACCCTCACTTCAATCGATTGATTGAGGAAATAATGAGGAGAGATAGACAATACTTCTTACAAATGATGGCACAAAGTAGAGCCAAGATCCCTCATGATTTTGACATGTCTCAAATAATGGAACATAGACCTTTGCAACAAACTCACTCCAACATGGATCAAAGGAGGCCTAATAGTGGAGGCAATAGAGGAGCACATATGGTGCCTGAATCACCATCATCTTTGTTTCAAAAACAAGAGGTCCCACACACACATGGTCAAGCATATGATACTCACCTTCCCAAACCATTATGGAAATCTTATGCAGAAAGATATGCTCAATCACATAACAATGCTAAGGATCAACCACCAAAGCAATTGGATATTCAAAGGCATGCTCAAAATTTGGACACAAGGAAACCCTGTATCAAATTTGGGGGAAACACATTAGAACATGACATGCCTGTAGAATATGGTATACATGGACAAAACAGATATTTCATTCCTCAACATGAATCTATACCAAGTGGTCCATATATGTAGCATCACTATAGACCTTCTCCATATGAACATGTGTATGATCAATATCATCCATATATGCAACATGCTCCTCCTCCAATTGGTGTCTCAAGCATGGGGTATGGTCCAAGAAGTTGATCTCCACCTAAGAGCAATTTGGAGCAACAAATCAAGGACTTACAAAAGAAAATGGAGGACATAAATACACTGAAGACAACATACACAATGAGAGACATATGTCCTTATCCATTTGACAAAAGCATTCCCATGCCTCCATTTCCTACACACTTTGTGACACCTAAGTTTGATAAGTATAGAGGAAAAGGGGATCCTAAGGCACACATAAGATAGTTTTTCACAGTTTGCATTGAGGTAGCAGCAGAAGAGACATATTTGATGAAATTATTCCCATAGAGCCTAGGCGATCAAGCTATGGAATGGCTCTCCCAACTTCCAACTGGTATTAAGTCATGGGGTGACTTAGTAGAGACATTTATTCAACATTTCTCCTACAAGATAGAGATAGACATATCAGTCACTACTTTGTGCAACACCAAACAAAAAGATGGAGAGTCTTTTTCATCATTTTTACAAAGATGGAGGAATCTAGCTAGCAGATGCTCTTTTGAAATTCCACAAAACCAAATGGTAGAGATGTTCACCCAAAATGTTAACAAAGACATTGGCTATGATTTAAGGAATGCTTGTTTGTCCACCTCCAAGGACATCATTGAAAAAGGCTTAGCAATAGATAAGGTCCTAATTGAACAAGGAGTCATTAAGATATTCAAGGAAAATAAAGATGACTTTAAAGGAAAAGATAAGTCAAGATATTGGAATAAAAAGAAGAACACAGTCAATGATGGTGTTGTTGATGCCAATACAGTGCGACCCAAATTCATTTTTTCTAGATCAAGCTCTACAAACAACCAAGTGAATACTCAAACAACTTCTAGATCATGAACGAAGTATACTCCATTGGGAGAACCACTTGAGTCAGTCTTCAAGAAGCTAGTGGCAAACAAGGTAATCACAATTCTAGATTTTCCTCCATATGAACCAAAGGTCAAACCAAATTGGTGGAATGATGATGAATATTGTGAATTTCATAAGAGAAAGGGTCACAAGACAAGAAATTGTCATCGACTGAAGAACATCATACAAGATCTCATTGATAGAGGTGACATTGAGATTGAAGGACACTCATCCAATCAAGAACACGAAATGTTTAAGGAACCATTCCCAAATCATGACAAGGGAAAAACTAAAGCCACAGATGACCAAACCAACTATACCAAAGCAACCTATAACTATGATTCAACTATCAATCACATTTCGATGGACATTTACATCTCTACCATTATCATCAAGGACAAAATCCCTGAGAATTCTACCCAAAGACCCAAGATTGTCCTAAAAGGTGTTGGATCTTCTTCCAAACCTACCTTTGAATGTCATGTTACAACCCATCGAGGTAAATTCACTTTGCAAGGTGCTCCAGCCAAAACACCCCTTCTTCATCAACCAAGCCTAAGTACGACCTTGTAGAATAGTTAGGGAAGACACCCGTGCTCATCTCCATCCTTGAGCTCTTATGCATATTCCCCACACATAAAGCTATTCTTGACAAAATCTTGAGAGACACTATCATTCCTACTGATCTGAATGTGGACCAATTTCAAGCCATGGTGGGATACCTTTCCATTTACACCTCTGTGAGCCAACCACATAATGCACCATTACACATTGAAGCCTTCATACACAAACATCGAATAAAATGAGTCTTGATAGATGGAGGAGCTGGTCTAAACATTTGTACATTGAGCACAATTAAACAATTGGGATATTCTGATAAAGCTATGAATTCTACAAACAAAATCACCATCAAGGCATATGATGATGAAGAGCGTTCATCCAAGGGCACAGTCACCTTACCTCTTAGAGTTGGGCCAGTTATGAAGGATGTGGTTTGTCAAGTCCTAGATCTAGATCTCACTTACAACATATTGCTAGGGCATCCTTGGATTCATGAAATGAGGGTAGTCCCATCTACATATCACCAATGCATTAAGTTTCCTCACAATGGAGTAGAGGTAACAATTAACGGTGATCCTAATCCATTCATATACTACAATAACCTAAGATCAAAAACTGAGACCATCATTCCCAATAATCGCGAAGCTGTTCCTTCTTCGGCATACGTTGATCCTGAGTCATTAAAACCTTCAACATCAAAACAAGGTGAGCTTAAAGGCAAATTTCAGGACAAGGACATGGGGGAATACACTTTAAATCAGACCATGTACTTACAACAAGTCATGAGTTCACCAAAAGAATATGGAAGACCACATCCTAACAAGCAAGTATCCATCATTGTACTCAAATGGGACCCTACTACCTTTCAAAGATGAGGCGAACTGGGAGAGGAAGACTTATACAAAATGCTTTACAAATACCTTGAAGATGATACACGAGATCACATCAGTCTACCATGTGAGAAATATGGCAAAGGTTTCAAGGTTCTACAAAAATTTGGGTATGATGGAAAAAGCCCTCTTGGGTTACGAAAGGAAGGCATCATTAAACCTTTACAACCTGAATTGACATTCAAAAGGGAACGCTCGAAGGGACTTGGTTTCTTGACTTCCAAGGTCCACACTCAAAGGACAGAAGAAGCCTTACAAATCAAAGCTGCCAAAATTCAACAAGAGGATCGCTATTCCATAGACTCCAACAAATGGGAATGGGGTTCAGACAAATCCTCTAGTGACTACAAGCTCACCGAGACATTCAGAGAGCCAGATGAACCCACAAAAGAAGAGGAATTTAATAAAAGATTCAAAGTTGGTAAAGAAACAACCCATGAGGATTCCACATAGTCCTTGTCTCAAGGTCCTAGGTTGAAATCACATAGGATGAGAACACCAGTCCCAGAATGTGCTACTAGTGATGATAATTTGGATTTGTTCATGATCAAGACTGATGAGGAGAGTGCCATCGATGACCTCAATAATTACCTTGACATACTTGAATATAACTACATCTTCACTCTTAGCCCCGCTAACTTCGAAGACATTAAAGGCCTTCCCCTTGTTCACCACCAACTCATTGACTGGGATCATGAAGGACCTACACAGTTTGACACATTCCAAAATGATGAAGCTTTTATTGACTATCTTGGCATATGAGATGATCTTCCCCTTGGGGACCATAAAGCGGGATACATTATAGAACTCAATAGCGTGGTATATTTTGGTGAGGGCGTTGGACCTTCCAGTCACAAAAATGTGAAAATAAGAAAAAACCAAGGGTCTTATGGTGAAAACCACATTGTGGCATTGTCTGACCCCAAAAAAGTAAAAAGAAAGGACGTATCTGAGGGCAAAAACCTCTTTGAGGCACCCGAAGATGGAAGGCTCGACATTCTCCCAACATCATATGAGGAAAAGTCATCCATGTTGGTAGAGGAGACTATCAAAACAAACATTGGTACAGAAGAGGTTCCACACAACATATTCCTGGCTCAATCATTGATGGAGTCAGAAAGGTCAAAATTCATAAGTTTCTTCAAAGATCGACAAATCAACTTTGCATGGTCATACGTTGATATGCCTGGATTAGATCCGGATTTAGTAATGCATCATTTGACAGTTAAACCGGGGGCAAAACCAGTGAAATAAAAATTAAGAAAGATGCATCCACAAGTGGCACTACTAGTCAAAGCATAACTTGAGAAATTATTGGATGTCAGATTCATATGCCCAATTGATTATCCTGAATGGATCTCCAACTTAGTACCTGTCAGTAAACCAGATCGCAACATCAAAATATGTACAGATTTCAGAGACATCAACAAAGCTTATCCTAAGGATGACTTCCCATTACCAAATATTGACTTGATTGTCGATCTCACAGCAGGTCATGAAATGTTATCATTGATGGATGGATTCTCTGGTTATAATCAAATAAATATCATGTCTGAGGATCAACACAAAACATCATTCACTTGTCCATGGGGAACTTTCTATTGGAATGTCATGCCCTTTGGGCTAAAAAATGCAGGCGCTACATATCAAAGAGCCATGACTACTATCTTTCACGATCTCATGCACGTAACTATGGAAGATTATGTCAATGACCTCTTGGGCAAATCAATAGACAAAAATACACATTTGGACATACTTTTAGTCATCTTTGATTGGTTGGAAAAATACAAAGTAAGATTAAACCCCAAGAAATGTGTCTTTGGAGTAACCTCCGGGAAGCTCCTAAGATTCATTGTATCAAAAAGAGGAATCGAAGTTGATCCAGCAAAAGTCAAGGCCATCCTAGAGACGCAACCACCAAAAAATATCAGTCAACTTCAGTCTTTACAAGGGAGACTCTAGTCCATACAAAGATTCATAGCGCAACTTGTAGATAACTGTAATCCTTTTCAGCACTTGCTACATAAAAACATCAAATTCAAATGGGATGATAACTGTCAATAGACTTTCCAGACACTCAAAGATTATCTTCTGAATCCACCAGTTTTGATGCCAACAGTTCCAGATCAGCCTTTGTTACTATACATATTAGCTACTTCAACAACACTGGGGGCACACTTAGCACAACAAGTTGCTGAGGGTAAAGAAAAGGCAGTATACTATATCAGTCGCACATTAGTGGGATATGAGCTAAACTACACACGAATTGAGTGTGCATGTCTCACCATGGTCTTTTCTTCGCAGAAATTATGACATTACATGCTCAGTCATAAGACTAAGTTGGTTGCAAGGATAGATCCATTGAAATACCTCCTCAATAAAGCAATGCTTACTGGGCAACTGGTCAAATGGGTAATGATCCTGAGTGAATTCAACATGAAGTATGTGGACAGAAAAGCAATAAAAGGACAAGCCATCGCAGATCAATTAGCAGATGCTCCCATGATGGATGATGTTCCTCTAAGTTCAGAATTTCCAGATGAATCCATTTTAACAATGTCACATGCGAAGCCATGGCAACTGTAATTCGACGGCTCATACATATAGCATGGGGCAGGAGCTGGAATCCTCTTTATAACTCCTCAAGGGGATTCTATACCAAAATCATACCGCTTATCATTTCCTTGCACTAATAATATAGTGGAATATGAGGTATTAACAACTGGATTACAGAATGCAGTTCAGTGGAAGATCCAGGAACTTCATGTTTTTGGGGACTCTCAACTTGTAATCTATCAAGCAACTGATGATTACCAAACAAAGGATGAAAAATTAATGCCTTAAAAAAGAATGGTGGATGACCTAAAACAACATTTCACAAAGATAGACTTTGACCAGATACCAAGAGAGCAAAATCAAGCTGCAGATGCCATGGCTACAATTGTTTCACTGATCGATCTAACTCCAAATGAGACCCGCTATGAGTTCTTGGTGGATAACCTTTTGGTTCCTTCATATGAAATCATTCCTACTAAGATGATATGTGTCGTTGGTCCTGAGTCCTAGTTATATAGTTCCATCTTCACATACCTTCGTGACAATACCCTACCTCCTAATTTATCCAATAACCAACATTGCACTTTCATTCGCCAATCTTCTTGATATGTTATTTTAGCTAATATCCTATATCGGTGAAGTCTAGATGGCACTCTTCTTAGATGTTTAGAAAGTGATGAAGCTCAGATAGTGTTACGTGAAGTACATGAAGGGATATGTGGTCCACATGCTAGTGGTCCTACCTTAGCCAAGAAACTCATCAGGATTGGATATTACTCGCCCAATATGGAAAAAGACTCATATCAGTTTGTCAAGAAATGTAAGAAATGTCAAATTCATGGAGACCTTATCCATGCGCCAGTGCAAGAACTTCAACCAATTGCATCTCCATGGCCCTTTTGTCAGTGGGGACTTGATCTCATAGGCAAGATTCATCCTCCTTCTTCCAATGGTCATAAATTCATTATCACTACCATAGAATATTTCATAAAATGGATTGAAGTCATGCCTCTTACACAAGTCACTGGAAAACAAATTGCTACGTTCATCCTCAACTATATCATTTGCCGATACGATATTCCTATTTCCATTATCACTGATAATCGGTGTCCCTTCAAAAATTAGGATGTTCGTGAACTTTGTGACCGCTTCCATATTTCCCATCGTTTCTCCACTCCATATTACCCCCAAGGTAACAGTCAAGCTGAGGCATTTAATAAGACAATCCTTAAAATCTTAAAAAAGACAGTCGACGATGCTGGCCATAATTGGCATATCCAACTTAATCCTACACTTTGGGCATACTACACAAGTGTCTACACACCTATAGGAGCTACACCCTATTCACTTGTCTATGGCACTGAAGCCATCTTTCCTATTGAGGTCGAGCTACCCTCTTTACGAGTCCCTTTGTAAAACATTATCAGTGATGAAGACTATACGGTCTCTTGCTTACAAGAACTTGAACTATTGGATGAACGAAGACAAACTGCTTTTAATCACCTCAAGGCTTATCAACAATGAATGAGTCACAGCTACAATCACAAGGTCAAGCCTCGCACATTTGAGGTAGGTGATTTGGTTCTCAGAGAAAACCCCAAAAATCAGCAAGATTGAGAGAAGAAGGGCAAGTTCGAACCAAACTGGCTTGGTCCTTACATCATTACAGCAACATATGGATCTAGGGCATATCAGCTCTCAACTACAGAGGGTGAACCTTTGGAGGATCCTATCAACAGCATGCATCTTCACAGGTTTTACACATAGCTCTTTAGAGTATCATAATTCAAAAATACCAAAAAATAAAAAAAATTGAAAAATACAAAAAAAAAATTGTTACTTGGTAAAAACCTGGCAAACAGGTGCCTTGTGACACAAAAAACATTGAAAAATCAAAAAATGTAAAGAGAAATAATATCATCCAACAGTGAAAACCACTTCGGTGGCACCCTGGGAAAGTACCATGGTGAAAACTGGGTCACCAGCGCCATGCATAGAGACTTTGCTCCTCCCTCCTTTAGGATTCACTTTCATCCTTTCACTTTGCACACACTCGCAACCTATTCGTTCATAATAAACTTACCCATTCCCATCATGGCTTGTTATTGATCTACCTAAGATTGGTTCGCCATTCATAATAAACCTCCCTTTTCCCCCCTTTCCATTCATAATAAATCAGCTCCTATCTATGGCTAAGTCAAATCCTACGTCTAGTAATGGGTGTGGAACTGAGAACATCATATGTTTCGAGGAATTCAGTTTCTTCCGATTTTCTTCAGTCTATTCGCGCACAATCCGCAATAAAGTAGCATCGGCATCGCCAATCCACAATAAATTTTCATCTTCTTCACAATAAAGTATCAGTTTCATGGATTCAGTCAGTTTCAGATGAGACACAGTAGCAACAATAGGCTTCAACAAAATCAAATCTTTCAACAGACTCAGACAACATATGGTTCCGTGCTATCTATCCTTTTTGTGAAAGTAAACATTGTGACCACAATCAAATAAGACTTATACAAGTGACAAGAGACACTAAACTTGAGGACTACAGTAGATGTTGGTGTCGAGTCTTGATTATCTTTTGATTTTATCTTTTTGGTGACATGTCTTTTAGCTTTTCGAGGATGTCTCTGACTAGAGATTTTATCTCCAGGATGTCTTTGACTAGAAAGGCAAGGATGGGGTATCGTCACCTATTTGTATTTGCTGTCTGTGGATTGTCTCTTAGTAATGCTATGACTTGTCCAAGGATATGAGGACACTATGAGTCTAGCATGAACTAAGGCATTCCTTGTTTGTGATTGTCTTATCTCCATGCAAACGGGTACAATGACTTTCTGGGTCGAACATATGCCTCGATTATCATAACCTACTTGCCATAATAAAGCTCAATGATGATAACGTACAAGAAGCTCTTTCACTTTCATATTTTCTGTCTTCCATCCCCCTTTCTTGATTGACTTCCATCATCCTTCTCGAGTCCGCGTAGCCTGCTATCACATGAATGAGTATAATGACACACCAAAAACATTTGCATTTCATGTAGTTGCACCTGCATTACCACATGTTAGCATTTAATACATAGATATAGATATCGCAACTGCATCACATCTTGCACACAACACCTGTTAGCACAATTTACATTTGCATTATCATATTCATTTGCATTTCATACATTCACATTTGCATCATGCATACACATATAAAACATAAAAGAAAAAAATATGGCATTTCATCATGTACATATTTGCATCCATATCATAAGCATCACATAAGAACATCTCATCACATAAGTACACGTGCATATAATGTACATATTTGCATCCATATCATAAGCATCACATAGAAACATACATCATAGAAACACATAGAAGCATCACATAGGTACGCATGCATATAGCTGCCGCAAAGAAGAATCATCTCATATATATAAATCAAAAGTGTCATGATACAATGATGTCAAAAGCATATGGCTACAATCACCCGCAGGTGTCTACGTCATCATACAAAATGATACAATACTGATACATAGGGAGCCCTCTACGGCTATGATGAACTCCCTCCCTCGGAGCCGCTTGGCCTCGATGGAATCTGAGCCCTCGAAGGACCCGCCCTGGGATCATCCCTCCTATCCCCCTATTTGGTGGTGGTGGAAGACCCATAACCCCATCGTTGGATGCCTACCTCCTTTGGCTCCCTCCCGTAGCTGTCACTATCTGCGATGGTCTATGGAAGCTCCTCGCCTACTGATTAGCTGGTACTGCACCATAATAGAGATCCCAACAGTAGGCAATCTCCTCCGTTGCCCCTGTGTCCTCTACCGCCTGCCTCCCAGCCCTCAGTGTTGTCTTAGCCTTTGTGTAGTGCTGAATAGCCTAGTCTCGCTCTCACTCAGTATCTCTAAGACACCTCCTGAGTCTATCCCTCTCCCTCTCTAGGTCTTGAATCTCATCTGCTTGTCCCTGGCAGGTCTCCCTCGCCTCAGTCAGCTCATCCTCCTCTGCCTCGGCCCCCTGTGCCTCTACTTGTGGCTCCCCCTGTATGGGTGCCTGTCCCTGTGCCTATGCCTGTACTGGTGGCTATACCTATACTTGTACTTGTACCTGCCTCTGTTCCTATCACTGCACCTATCTGGAACCCTGTGCTCCTGGCACCTGTAGCGGTAATTCACTGCCACCCCTCATAATCCGCAACTATCTGTCCTCTCCACCCTCCCTCCGTGGTGCCACCCTCCTCTCTCCAACTGCATCCCACCTCCTCCATCGGCCTCTCCCCCCATCATCTCCATCATCATCACCATCCCCACCACCATCTCCATCTAGCAGCTCTCCTAGATCTGTTAGGTGTGGGAATGGATGCCTGGCCCAATACGCTGTGTACTCTGCATCCATGCCAACATCCTCAATCTCTGGCCATATATCTCAGGGTAGGGGCATCATCTCCACTAGTTGTGTAATAGCCTAATCATATGATAGTAGCGGTCCAAACTGCGCCTGATCCCTGACCGTCTGCACATACATGCCTGAACCCCATGGCATCCGTTGGATCCTGCCAAACTGCCTACCCACCCTATCAACTAGCTGCCTCTCCAGTACATAGGGCGTCCGCCCAATCAGATACCTACTCTGGAAGGTGTAGGGTAGCTCTACTGCATCATCCTCCCACTGCTTGCATCCCTGGTATGGCCTCCATATAACCATATCAATCTCATCTATAGCCCACCGCCAGTACTTTAACCTGCCAATCTGTGGCTGTGAGGTGATCATATCATACAAATGCACGAAACTGCATCCGTGACGTCTACCTGTGAAATGTATAGGTCGTGTCACTGGTAGATGCTCATAGGCCCACACCTGTAACAATGTGACCCCGCAGCCCAAACGCACTGATCCATGGTACACAAACTGATGAAGCTCATAATATAGGTGTGCCAGCATGCACGGTCCCCAGGCATATCTGGTGTGTTGTGTCACCAGTGTCTCTAATATCCTCCCCAACCCACAGCCAACCCTCGTGTTGCTCTATCCAAACACAAGAAACCACTGATTGCTTCTCCTACCACTACCGGTAGTGCCAATCCTATTTGTGTCATGGTATCCCATGCCACATGCCCTGCCCTCATCTCCAGTCTTGGATCCTAGAACACTCATCTTAGGGCATCCCTGTCTCCATCTCGATCGTAGGGAATCAGCTCCCCATCGATCAGTATCCTCATAATCTGGTACACATCCTCTAGGGTGACTGTCATCTCACCCATCGGCAAATGAAAAGTGCAAGTCTCAGAGTGCCACCTCTTTGCCAGTGCAGTCAGTAATCCCATGTTCGCCTGAAACTCAGGCACATACAGAATATGTCTCAAACCCATAGCCTCAATCGCAGCTCTATCCTCGAACATCAACTTAGGTCACAACCTCTGAGTCAATGGGAATCTCTCCCATGACTCCAACATAGGCAAATACTCCTCCAGTCAAGCAAATCAATCATGTCAGTCATAGTGGCATTCACTGTTCATCACAAAATGCTACTTTTTATCGAAGTGCATATAGTACTCTATCTTAGTAACACTCATAGTTCATCACAAAGTGTTGCCTCTATCCTAGTAACACTCACTATTCATCACAAAGTGTTACTTCTATCCTTGTGACACTCACTGTTCATCACAAAGTGTTGCTTCTATCCTAGTGGTACTCCCTGTTCATCATAAAGTACTACGTGTTTTTGCACTCCCTGTTCATCACAAAGTGCTCCTCACATTTACACTTACTGTTCATCATAAAGTGCTGCTCATATTTTGGTACTCACTGTTCATCATAAAGTACCATGTCTTGGTACTCACTGTTCATCACAAAGTGCCTTGATCTATCCGATCCTAGGGCCTCTGCTTGAGTGAATCCTCTTGAGTAGTTTCCTAATTGGCAACTTATGTTTTATTATAGAATTATCAATCCTAGCCCTATTTGCAATACCAGTCTTCCCTAAGAGGACCTGCTTGAGTGTATCCTCTCAGCAGCTTATCCAATCGACAATGTATGTTCATCACAGAACTGTCGATTTGACTTTGAAGACATAAATGTGCCTTCATGACATAAACGCACTTAGAGACTGCATATACGTGCCTGTTTTACACAGACACTCCTGAAACACATAGATGTGCCTATGCTCTGCATAGACACGCCTGGTCGACACAAACGTGTTTGCTTAGCATAGATGCGACTGCATTCTGCACAGATGCCTTTTCCAGCATAGATGCACCTGGCACAAACACAGACGCGCCTGGACATTTTTGACATTTTTTGGATCCTATCCTAGAGCACATTTATTACCCTATCTAGCATGCATTAATGACAACAATAAATGCAACAAAGTACAAGGAGGTTTTTGTGGTACTTACTAGCTCTCCTGCCTCTGCTGACCTCTGATATCGGCGAATGCGATCGAATCTGTGAATCAAAGCCATCGCTACTAACTGCTGCTACTCTATTTCGCTCTGCACTCTGCTCTCGTGGATGTGTGAATGACAATAAGGATGTATTTTTCCTCGTGGTCTATCTTATAGACTACCCTAGCCCTAGCCCTTGTCTCCAGAGTCAGTCTTCATTATCCCATGACTTTGTCACTTTATTCGGTTAGTCCATTCTATCCCATCTTTCTTATCCCTTCTTTCTTATCGAGAGATTGTCTGCGATCTTTTCAGACATTTTCATCCAGTCTCTCGAGGGGGCATATCATTCCCATCTTGGGGAAACTCTGTATCAGTTCATATTATCTTCTTTGAAACAACATGACAAGCCGCATTGTCTCAAAGAGGGGCAAAATGTAGACACCTAAAAATGTCCAGTCTAATTAAATAAATATTTATTTATTTAATTATCTTTAGCCTAATTCTTCTATTAATTAAATAATTATTTATTTATTTAATTAATTCATTTATCCTCTTCTAGCCTTATTTCTCATTTAGATAAATACATTTATTTATTTAAATTATCCTTTTCTTAAATTAAATAAATATCTTATTTATTTAATTGATCCCACTTCTTTTATTAATTAAATAAATCTTTATTTATTTAATTAATTCATTAGCCTTTTCTACCCATGACACATGTCATTCATCTCTTAATTCATACACTACCTACCTCTTTCATTATTTTATTATTTCTTTTACCTATCCTCTAATCATAGCCGACCTCCTTTTACACCTCTCAATCTTATCCCTCCATTTCATATAGTGTCTTCTATATAAGGAAATGCTTCCTTCATTATCAAACCCTAACTACTCGACTACTTGACTACACTACGCTTTTCATATGCGATCCTACTTGCAACCACATTTCATTCTTTGTTGAGCTCTTGTGCACATAAAATCTGAGAGCAAATATATCAAGCAAGATCAATGGAGATAGGAAGAATGGAGATCAAAACCCTATTGGACATGTGATGGTATAATCTTTGTGATTTCATTTGATTTGCATTGTCTTAGGTAATCTTCATATGTTATGGTGGATCTTTGTTGTTGTTAGGCTAAGCTTTTGTGGTTGAATTCATTTAGCCTTTCAATGTCATTATTATTGTTATCCATTTTCACCATAAATAGTTTCAGCTTGGGAAGGGAAGGTGTTTGTTGTGTTTTGTTTTCCCCTTGTTTGTTTGTGTTTGCTTGAGTGTAACCTATCTAGGACTTGGTTCTCCAAGCTCGGGGGTGGCTTCTAGTAAGCCTAGGCTAGGAGGTGAGCACCCCATGGTCACAACCATAAATTTTATATGCAGGTTGCTTGGAAAAAAAAAAAAAAGCTAGGAGTTGCAGATCCTATTTGGTTGCAGATTTTATTCAGTTGCAGAAAAGGAATAGGAAATTTAAATACTATGTTTTTTGTTGCAGAATTGTAAATGAGGATCTCAATGCTGTTTTTATTTCTGTATAAAGAAATGTATCTTTTTATTTAAGTCATCATCTATTAGGGATGCGAGACTATTTGGGTATTTTTCCCCATTTGTAGGAGTTGACAACTTGAGTCACACATTTTTTATAAGAAAAGCTTTTTTTATTAGAATTCTGTAAAAGATTATGCTGCTGTTCATTTTTATGTAATTCTGTCTTAAACTGAAATCTGATATTTATTTATCTCTGCAAATTCTATAAGAAAAAAAAATATGGGAAGGATAATGTAGAAAAAGAAATGAAATGTGTTTTTTTTCAGTATTTTCCTGAAATATTTAAATACTGTTGTTTACTATCATTAATTATTTCCTATTTAAACATTTCAGAAAATATTCAAAAAAAAAAGAATTGTTGTAGATAAACTTGATTGTTTACAAGTCTTTTATTATATGTTTAAAAAAAAATATATAGGAGCATTCATAGATTTAGAATATCAGAGAAATGAATCCTTTTTTTTGATATATTTAACTAGTAGTTAAATCTGACAGTCCTGATAAATTTGATGTTGTATATTCAAAACCTAGATAACCTAGCTAAACGAATGTTGGTATACATGTGGAATCAAAATCTTACTTTACATTATTTTAGCAAGAAATGAAATACTTAGATCTGCTATGCTGTCTATGTTGTAAAATTACCTCTGCATGTTACTATAAAAAAAAAACAAGAGCTTTTAATTTATCCCTGCAATGTATATATATATATTTATAAACATATAAATATTCATTTAAAACCTATTTGTGCAACTCTAAATATATATAAATATATATTAAATTATATTTAAAAAAAGAAGAAGAAGAGATACCATTTTTTTACGACCGAACCACTATGTGTTTACACAGTGGATGGCTGACGGTCGAGCCACTCTATTTACACACAGTGGGGCGACGTAGGAGGTGCCGCACTCTATGTAGACACAGTGGAACGGCCGCGGCCGCCAGTGTGCTACACATAGTGGGCGACACCCCGCCACTGTGTGTATACACCATGGGTAGCAGCGACACCGTCCGCCACTATGTGTGCACACAGTGGGTGACATTGCTCGCCACTATGTGTACGCACAGTGGCGTCCGGGGGAGCCTGGGCCACCACCTCCACCACTGCAACCCTGTCCCCCCGCCCTCTGCGTGAACTTAGGCACTGCCGCCTAGCTCCCATCCGGTCACTGCCTCCATGGCCGCTGCTTGCCCTAGTTTCAGCCCTGCATAACACGCAACAAACACACACTCACAAAAAAATATATATTAAACCCTAACCCAAATCCGGGTTAGGGTATAAGAAAATAAGAAAAGAGAAAAGAATGATTTCAAATAATAAGTATATGCAACCCTAACCCAATTTCGGGTTACGGTTAGCATTTTTAATAATAAGAGTATTTTAATAATGCAACCCTAGCCCATAATCGGATTAGGGTTAGCATAGAAAAATAAAAGAAAAAAGTTATTAAGTGAATTTAAATAGAACATAAGAAAAATTACTCAACCCTAGTTAGGGTTTGAGGTTTTTAAATATATATATATATATATATATATATATATATATATATATATATATATATATATATATATATATATATATTAAAATAAGGAGAGGGGAAATACTTTCTAAATTTTGGAAATAATTCCCCCCATATAATTTTAGCCTTATGTGTCATTAATTTAAAACTCCTTGTTCGATGTGGGAGAAAATTAATTTTTAATATAGTTTATTTTTACATAATTTAAAATGGAGGATTAATGTTATATGGATACATTATCCACATAGTTGATTTAATTTATTCAATTAGGGAAACTAAATAGTTAATTGATATATTCAATTAAATATGGACATTAGGTTATATATATTAATTTGGGGGAAAAATTTGTAGCCAAAAGTAATTAATTGTTTATTTCAAATTTTTACCTATGAGGCCAAATTTGGCCGAATTGTATAATAGTCGAAAATTGAAGATTTAGGGGAAGTTAAAAATTGACTATAGCATAAAATTGGATTTATTTGACAAATGACATTGTAGAATTTTGAACCCTTATCGGTTAGATTTAAATAATGAATTTGCGTGTGTTTCAATTAATTAATTTTAAGTTTAAGATAGCATTATCATTGTTGGATGGGAATGATTTAAATGCATTTGAGACAACTAATTATCCCTCAATTTTAATTAGCGGTAACTTAATTAAGATAATTAAATTAGCTAACTAAATGGCGACAACCCTCTTGGGATTAATTAATCTCCATTAATTAATGTTGCTTAATTGAGTTGGTTAACTAAACCAACTTTAGGAAACAATTCTATTTACATCCTAGTTAAGACAAGACTTATTTGATTTCTTTAAATGTAGATTATTTTGAGAGTTTAGGTATTTCAAAAAAAAATTGTTCCATTTTTAGCCCAATAAGTTTGGGCACGACATTTTGGTATCAGAGCAAGGTTTCCAACACTAGGAACCTTTCTCCATTATGTTTCACTTTAATTATTTAATTTATTAAATTTTGCCCTGAAAATTAATTATTTATTTTATTTTCTTTTTATTTTCTCATAATGATGCCTCCGACTACGCGACAAGCTTGCAAGCGTGGAAGGGGTCCTAAGCGTACGCGTATGGCTTGTGAGGATGTTGATAGGGAGGAACTGGTTCCAGAAGGGAACCCGGAAGCCCCTACCGAACCACCGGTTGACCCAAACCGAGACATCTTATTAGCACTTCAGAACCTAATTGGGATTGTGTAGGATAGGCTTCCAGTAGTAGACCATCATGCAGATAATCAGAACTCAGGAAGCCATAGGTCAGTGGATAGGGAACGGAGTAGGAGTCCACCTCCTAATCCCATAGAGGGTCAGGTTGAGCATGAGCCTGAGTCTGTTCATCTACTTGGACCACCTCCAATAGCCACACCTATTTATATTGAGAGGACTCGTCAAGAACTAGGGGATTTGATCAGGGAGTTTTTGTGCCTCCAGCCACCATCTTTTGGGGGATCTACCGATGGGGTGGAGGTTGAGGCTTGAATTTTGAGCCTAGATCAGTACTTTGCATTGCGTTCTTACGAAAGCAATCTGAAGGCATGAGTTGTAGTCCACCTTTTGAGATCAATGGCCTCCACATGGTGGAAACACGAGGAATTCAAGTGTGGTCTAACTACAAACACCCTCACATGGGAAATCTTCACAGAGAGGTTCAGGGAGAGGTACCTATCAGAGCACTTTAGGCAGCATAGGATTGATGAGTTCCATGACCTCCAGTAGAAGGGTCTCTCAGTGACCTAGTACGAGAGCAAGTTCATTGAGCTCCTACCTTATGTAGACTACCTGAAGGATGAGAAGCTTCTCATCAACCAATTTATTAGGGGACTTAATGCTGGGATAGTAGGACCAGTGAGGATGGCTACTCCAGGGAGCCTTCGAGTTGCCGTGGAGAAGGCCCTAATAGTCGAGGAGATTCAGCTCAGGCCACAGGATATGAGGGATCAGTTTCAGAACTGAAACCTGACACCCTAGTCTTTCGAGTTCCAGAAACCCCATTGGAAAGGCAACCACAGAAATGCATCGGGGTCTTATAAACCCCCTCCTCCACAGCAGTCACAACATAGTTAGAGACAGAGGCCCCCTTAGGGAGATGAATCAAAAATTTTGAAAAATTGATTTGATTTGGATAATTTTGATAGCATTTTGAATATTGGTCTATGTTGAATGCGATCAATTGATTCATCTCCCGATAATGATGTTGGTTAGGTTGGCATGAGACACCATGAGTGAATTTCACATTCCTCCATGTAACCCTAATTTTGATTTACCCTATAAAAGGGAAAAAGTAATTCCTTTTTGTCTCATTTATGCTTGTTGACTTTGGAGATAGTGACATTTGGAGAGAAGTCAACATGCCGATTTTGTATTCTACTCATCAATTCAAGCATGTGCGGAGGTATCAGAGGCCCAACGCATATGGACCACCGATAAGTCAACCTTTTTGACCCATTTTTTATTTTTTATTTTGTCATTTTTGTTCATTTTTTAAAATTTTCATGCGGATTGTTACATTTTAGCGCATCGGGTTGAAAGGGTAGCGCATACGAAAAATTTTGTAGCACGTAGGGTTTATTGAATAGGGTAGTGTCTGAAAATTTGAGGCTAGCGCATCATTAGGTTAGTGTAGTGCACTGGATTAGGTTAGTGCATCAGGTGCACAGGGTAGGTGCAGAGGGAAAAATGGGTAGCACATAGAAGTTATCTAGTGCATAGGGCTTCTAGGGTGTCACATGGGTAGGTCTAGATAGCATGTAGGTGTGACTTAGCACATAGGGTTAGGTGTGTAGCGCGTGGAGGGGATAGAATAGCACATAGGGTTTTGTAGCACGTAGGGTAGTTTAGAGGGTGCTTGGGAAGAAAAGGGTAGCACGTAGGGTTTTTCTAGCGCATAGGGTTGATTGGGTGGTGCGTAGAGAAAATAGGTTAGCACATGAGAAGCAGTTTAGTGCTTAGACAAGATGATTTAGCGCATATAGGAAATTTTTTTGGTAAAGTGGGATTTGTGAATGAAAAAAGTTTGTAGGTTGATGTGAGGTCTGCTGGGATAAGTGTACTTTTGCTAGTTGTCGTGTCTATTGTCATTGATGTGATAAGTGTGTCCAATATGAGTTCTAAGATAACTTGATTTGATTTGTGATGTTTCAAGTTGATATAGATTGGATGTGATTTTGATATGATGTGGAACTTGATTTAAATTTGTTCAAATTTTTCAAGTTTTGGATATGAATGTGTTTGATTATGAATTGTGGAGCTTGAGTTGTGTTACAAGCTGATATGGAACTTGAGTTGTTTTACAAGTTGATATGGAACTTGAGTTGTTTTACAAGTTGATATGATTGTGAAACTTGAGTTGTGTTACAAGTTGATATGATTTGATGGATTGATATGATGTGAAAATTGATTTGGATTTGTTCAAATTTTTCAAGTTTTTGAGATGAATTTGATTTTGATATCCATGTATTGATGAGGGAACTGATATTGGACTTTCTTTGTGTTTGATAGGAGTGTCATGGAGTAGTACAGTCATGTGAGAAATTTTTGAGACCATGGTCATTGATACCATGATTGACACAGGCAGATAGAGACATTATTAAGAGGTGTGGCTTGACCTCGTTGTTAGAGATGCCTCAGTTTATTATAAACTGGGGTTTATTGACAACATTGGCAGAGAGGTGGCATAGCGATATGAACACCTTTCATTCAGCAACAGGCGAGATTACAGTGATGCCTGAGGATTGTTTCGGATTCTATGGATTCCAGTAGTAGGTGCATTGCTACCCTACGAGCAGATTGAGGAGGGTGGTACCGAGGCACTTTGCCAGATCTTTTAGGATGACACTATTTATGGGTATGAGATCCCTTGGCAGGAGTTTTTGGATTTGGATTACGCTCCTCTACCATCAGTTTTGGCAGGTTTCATAGGTGGGTTTTTATGTCCCAACCGTAGGTCAAAGGGACTGTCAGTGGGATGGGGATTGGTACTGGAGGATATGGTGATGCAAGGTCATTGATTTGCATGGGGGTCAGTGATGTTGGCCCATCTATACAAGGATTTGCATGAGGTAGTGTACTTGGGTTACGAAAGCTTATCAACTGGTCTGATACTGATTCAGGTATGGGCATGGGAGCATATCCCCGTAGCTAGGCCACTGGCAGATAAAGATATGCCTGTTGGATGCACATACGCATATGGATATAGAGGGATAGTTATCCAGTGTAAGCTAGGCAAACTAGAGCATTGGAGGAGAGTGCTAGATGATATTGATATGATCGTCTGGCAACCATATACAGGGTGCGAGGTATGGGCTGAGGATGGGATGGAGATGCCCCATGTATTCATGTCTAGGTATCTGATAGGGCAGATGCCCTTTGTTATAGAGAGGTTTTTGCATGGCTAGGTGTTGTAGTGGTATGGTTGACAGCAGGGTATTCCACAAGGAGCATGCTTTTATTCTTGACGGAGATAGGACATCCCAGATTGGGGGCCTACGATTGATAGCACAGCAGCAGTAGAGGAGTTCTTTCACCTAGCCGGCCAGATTTGGGATTATGCCCCTAAGATCATGGATGTAGGGATGACTGATGAGTTTGTAGCCCTCTTCGTAGCGTGTGCAGTGGCTAGGATATCGGATCCAGCTGAGATGATTCCAGCTTTTGATGATGATGAGGAGGTAGATGAGGGAGGTGGTGATGGAGGGGGAGGGGATGGAGGAGATGGTAGAGGTGGTGGTAGAGGTCGGTGAGGAGGTAGAGGGAGATTGGAGTTGAGGAGGAGAGGAGATAGGGGTGGAGATGGTGGTGGGAGGGTGATACGGGTAGAGAGAGATGTGCGGCGGGTGGCAGTGGATAGAAGGATAGGGGGTTTAGCGCTCAGAGCTGGAGAGGAGGAGCAGGTGGAGGAGGTGATAGCGGTGGTGGGAGGTTATGAGGATGTGTAGCGACCGGCCCAAATGAGGATGTTAGATGTGTTACCTCCACCAGTAGTGAGGATAGGTAGAGGGACAGGGGTACCCCTTCACAAGTACCCCTATAGATGCAGATTCCTATGCATGTCAGTGTAGCATTTGCAGACACAGATGTTGGCACAGCAGTGTCAGATTACACAGCTGACTATAGAGCGGGATACAGAGATAGAGCGACGGAGTCGAGCAGAGGAGCTCACGGCAAGATTGCAGAGAGTAGTAATAGGTGGCCCAATGAGAGACACCTTGAGAGAGTTGGCTCTGAGACTCAAGGAGGTGGAGTACTATAGGCGACACTATGAGGATGCGCTGCCTAGGGAGCACCAAGTGCAGAGTTTTACATAGTCGAGATCTAGTCGATCTCAAGAGACGGGGTCGAGGACAGAGAGAAAAGGCATGATAGGGCCTTCTAGACATGATCCACCTAGAGATCCAGGTGCTAGGACATCTGCAATGAGACCGTCTCCCTCAAGAGATAGTCATACCTAAGAGACGTTGTCTCTATTGTGTTTTGATCATTGTATTGCATTTGGCATAGACATGACATATTTTGTATATTGATCATTTGTCGAGATATATATATATATATATATATATATATATGACACCATTTTCTTTGATCCTCATGTGATGTGTTATGGATGATGCTATCTAAATGCTTTTGTTTATTCTATGATAATGCAATGCTTAAATAGATGCATGTGGTGCAATATTTGATGAATATGCATGATGCTATGAGATATTGCTTGAAAATGAGATGTATGATATGATATGATGTGAGATGTATCTTGAAAATGAGATGTATGATATGCAACTAATTGTAAAATGATATGTAACTAATTGTAAAATGATATGCAACTAATTGTTTTTGAGCATCCTCATTCTGTATTTGTCATCCCTATATAGCCACATGTTGTTTGCTTTCTACGTATGTATCATCATTGAGCAGTGATTTGTTTTGGGATATGTTGGAAATTTATACAAGCATAATGGTATAATTGAACCATAATGACCTGAGAAAAATTTACATGATGTTTGATTTTGCAAGATAGCACAAGCGTCAAGGTATAATTGAACCAGGACGACTTGAGTGCGAATTGCGTATAAATAGACAAGATTAAACCATTTGTATGCATAAAGTGGATTCATGTCTTCAGTGATATACTGTGAATCATGTCTCGAGACAAGTATTTACATAGTACAGATGATCGCCTCACAGATAGTGTTTATGGTGAAAATGGATAACAATAATAATGATATTGAAAGACTAAATAGATTCAACCACAAAACCCTAGCCTAACAACAACAAAGATCCACCATAACATATGAAGATTACCTAAGACAATGAAAATCAAATGAAATCACAAAGATTATACCATCACATATCCAATGGGGTTTGAATCTCCATTCTTCCTATCTCCATTGATCTTGCTTGATATATTTGCTCTCAAATTTTATGTGCACAAGAGCTCAACAAAGAATGGAATGTGGTTGCAAGTAGGATCGCAATATGCCAAGTAGTCAATTGATCAAATGATTAGCCAGTTAGGGTTTGATAATGAAGTAAGCATCTCCTTATATAGAAGACACTATATGAAATGGAGGGATAAGATTGAGAGGTGTAAAAAGGAGGTCGGCTATGATTAGAGGGTAGGTAAAAGAAATAATAAAATAATGAAAGGGGTAGGTAGTGTATGAATTAAGAGATGAATGACATGTGTCATGGGTAGAAAAGGTTAATGAATTAACTAAATAAATAAAGATTTATTTAATTAATAGAGGAAGTAGGATAATTAAATAAATAAAATATTTATTTAATTTAGGAAAAGGAATAATTTAAATAAATAAATGTATTTATTTAAATGAGAAATAAGGCTAGAAAAGGATAAATGAATTAATTAAATAAATAAAGATTTATTTAATTAATAGAAGAATTAAGCTTAGATAATTAAATAAATAAAATATTTATTTGATTAGACTAGACAATTTTAGGTGTCTACATTTTGCCCCTGTTTTAGACAATGCGGCTTGTCGCGTTGTTTCAAAGAAGATAAGATGAACTGATACAGAGTTGCCCCAGGATGGGAATGATATGCCCCTCGAGAGATTGGATGAAAATGTCTGAAAAGATCGCAGACAATATCTTGATAAGAAAGAAAGGCTAGAATGGACTGACCGGATAAAGTGACAGAGTCATGGGATAATGAAGACTGACTCGAGAGATGAGGGCTAGGGCTAGGGTAGTCTATATGATAGACCATGAGGGAAAATACATCCTCATTGTCATCCGCACATCCACGAGAGCAGAGTGCAGAGTGAAAATAGAGCAGCAACAGTCAGCAGCGATGGCTTTGATTCACAGATTCGATCGCGTTCACCGATATCAGAGGCTAGCAGATGCAGGAGAGCGGGTAAGTACCGTAAAACCTCCTTGTACTATGTTGCATTCATTGTTGTAATTAATGCATGCTAGATAGGGTAATAGATGCGCTCTGGGTTAGGGTCCAAAAAATCTCAAAAACATCCAAGTGTGTCTACGTTGGTGCTAGGCGCGTCTATGCTCGCTAGGTGCGTCTATGTTTGTGCCAGGCGCGTCTATGCTGGAAAACGCGTCTGTGTAGAATGCGGTCGCGTCTGCGCTGTGTAGGTGCGTTTGTGCTAGGCAGGCACATTTGTGTCATCCAGGCATGTCTATGCAGAGCATAAGCATGTCTGTGTACTTCAGGTGCGTCTGTGTAAAACAGATGCGTTTATGTAGTCTCAAAGCGCGTTTATGTCAGGAAAGCGCATTTGTGTCCAAAAGTGTGAATTTGTGTCTTCTAGGTCAAATCGACAGTTCTGTGATGAACATACATTGTCGATTGGATAAGCTGCTGAGAGGATACACTCAAGCAGGTCCTCTAGGGAAGACTAGGATAATAAATAGGGCTAGGATTAACAATTCTGTAATAGAACATACATTGCCAATTAGGAAACTACTCAAGAGGATTCACTCAAGTAGAGGCCCTAGGATAGGATAGATCAAGGCACTTTGTGATGAACAGTAAGTACCAAGATATAGTACTTTGTGATGAATAGGGAGTACTAAAATATGAGCAGCACTTTGTGATGAACAGGGAGTGCAAAACATGTAGTACTTTGTGATGAACAGGGAGTACCACTAGGATAGAAGCAACACTTTGTGATGAATAGTGAGTGTCAGTAGGATAGAGTACCATATGCACTTAGATAAAAAGTAACATTCTGTGAGGAACAGTGAATGCCACTATGACTGACATGATTGATGTGCTTGACTACAGGAGTATTTGCCTATGTTGGAGTCACGGGAGAGATTCCCATTGACTCAGAGGTTGCGACCTGAGTTGACATTCGAGGATAGAGCTGCTATTGAGGCTATGGGTCTAAGACATATTCTGTATGTGCCTGAGTTTCAGGTGAACATGGGACTGCTGACTGCATTGGCGGAGAGGTGGCACTTCAAGACTTGCACATTTCATTTGCCGATGGGTGAGATGACAATCACCCTTGAGGATGTACATAGGATTGTGCGGATATCGATTGATGGGGAGCTGATTCCCTATGATCAAGATGGAGATAGGGAGGCCCTGAGATGAGTGTTTCGAGACCCAGGACTAGAGATGAGGGTAGAGCATGTGGCATGGGATACCATGACATAGATAGGATTGGCACTACTGGTAGTGGTAGGAGGAGCGAGCAATGGATTCTTGTGTCCAGATAGAGCGACACGAGGGTTGGTTGTGGGCTGGGGAGGTGTATTGGAGACATTGGTGACACAACACACCAGATATGCCTGGGGATCGTGCATGCTGGCACACCTATATTATGAGCTACATTAGTTTGTGTACCATGGGTCAGTGGGATTGGGCTGTGGGGTCACATTGCTACAGGTGTGGGCCTATGAGCATCTACTAATGACATGACCGATACACTTTAGGGGCAGAGGTCACGGATGCAGTTTCGTGCATTTGTATGACATGATCACCTTGTAGCCACGGATTGGCAGGTTAGAGCATTGGCGGTGGGTTATAGATAAGATTGATATGGTTATATGGAGGTCGTACCTAGGATGTGAGCAGTGGGAGGATGATGTAGTAGAGCTATCCTACACCTTCCGGAGCAGGTATCTGATTGGGCAAACGCCCTATGTACTAGAGAGGCAGCTAGTTGACAGGGTGGGTAGGCAGTTTGGTAGGATCTAGTGGATGCCACGGGGTTCAGGCATGTATGCACGGACTGTCAGGGATCAAGTGCAATTTGGGCCACTACTATCATATGATCAAGCTGTTACACAGCTAGTGGAGATGATGCCCCTACCCTGCGACATATGGCCAGAGTTCAAGGATGCCGACATGGATGCATAGTACATAGCATACTAGGCTGAGCATCCATTCCTATGCTTGGCAAATCTAGGAGAGCCACTAGATGGAGATGGTGGTGGGGATGGTGATGATGATGAAGATGACGGGGGGAGAGGCCGATGGAGGAGGAGGGGGGCAGCTGGAGAGAGGAGAGTGGTGCCATGGAGGGAGGGTGGAGAGGACAGATAGACTCAGGTGGTGAGGGGTCGTGGTGGATTACCGCTATAGGTGCCAGCAGCACAGGGTCCCAGACAGGTACAGGGATAGGGACAGGTATAGGTACAGCCACCAGTACAGGCACAGGCATAGGGATAGGCACCTGTACAGGGGGAGCCATAGGTAGAGCCACAGGGGGCCGAGGAAAAGGAGGATGAGCTGACTAAGCTAAGGGAGATCTTCTAGGGACAGGCAGATGAGATCGAGGACCTGGGGAGGGAGAGGGATAGACTCAGGAGGTGGCTCAGAGATACTGAGCGGGAGCGGGACTAGGCCATTTAGCGCTACACAGAGGCTGAGACAGCACTGAGGGCTAGGAGGCAGGCGGTAGAGGACACAGGGGCTGGATACGCCTATGTCTTGCAGGAAGGGGAGGAGATCACTTACTGGTGGGATCTCTATTATGGTGTCGTGCCAGCTGATCAGCGGGTGAGGAGCTTCCATAGACCATCGTAGACAGTGACAGCTATGGGAGGGAGCCGGAGGCGATAGGCATCCAGCAGTGGGGTTATGGGTCCTCCACCACCACTAGATAGAGGGGACAGGAGGGATGATCCTGGGGCGGATCCTTCGGGGGCTCAGATTCCATCGAGGCCAGGCGGCTCTGAGGGAGGGAGTTCATCATAGCCATAGAGGGCTCCCTATGTATCGATATTGTACCATTTTGTATGATGATGTAGACACCTTCGGGTGATTGTAGCCATATGATTTTGACATCATTGTATCATGACACTTATGATTATATATATGAGATGATTCATCTTTTGCGGTAGCTATATGCATGTGTACCTTTGTGATGCTTCTATGTATTTTGATGATGTATGTTTCTATGTGATGCTTATGATATGGATGCAAATATGTACATGATGCAATGCAATATATATTTTTGATCTTTTATGTTTTTAATGTGTATGCATGATGCAAATGTGAATGTATATAATGCAGATGAATATGATAATGCAAATGATTATTTACATGATGAGAATGTAAAATGTGCCAAATGTGTTGTGTGCAGGATGTGATGCAATTGTGATATCTATATGTATATATGAAATGCTTATATGTGGTAATGCAGGTGCAACTACATGAAATGCAAAAATTTTTGGTGTGTCATTATACTCAGTCATGTGATAGCAGGCTACGTAGACTCAAGAAGGATGATGGAAGTCAATCAAGAAAGGGGGATGGAAGACAGAAGAGATGAAAGTGAAAGAGTTTCTTGTGTGTTATCATCATTGAGCTTATTATGGCAAGTAGGTTATGACAATCAAGGCATATGTTTGACCTAGAAAGTCATTGTACCTATTTGCATGGAGATATGATAGTCACAAACAAGGAATGCCCCAGTTCACACTAGACTCACAGTGTACTCATATCCTTGGACAAGTCATAGCATTACTAAGAGACAATCTACAAACAACAAAGAAAAACAGGTGATGATACCCCATCCTTGGCTTTCTAGTCAAGGACATCCTGGAGATAAAATCTCCAGTTAGAGACATCCTGGAAAAGCTAAAAGACATGTCACCAAAAAGATAAAATCAAAAGAAAACCACGACTTGACACCAACATCCACTGTAGTCCTCAAATTTAGTGTCTCTTGTCACTTGTATAAGTCTTATTTGATTGTGGTCACAATGTTTACTTTCATAAAAAGGATAGATAGTACTGAACCATATGCTGTCTGAGTCTGTTGAAAGATTTGATTTGTTGAAGCCCATTGTTGCTGCTGTGTCTTATCTAAAACTGACTGAATCTATGAAACTGATACTTTATTGTGGAGAAAACAAAACTTTATTATGGATCTGTGATGGAAATGTTGCTTTCTTACAAATTGTGCATGGATAGACTGAAGGAAGCTAGAAGAGACTATACTCCTCGAAACATGTGATGTTCTCAGTTCCGCACCCATCACTAGACGTAGGATTAGCCTTAGCCACAGATAGGATCTAATTTATTATCGATGGAAAGGGAGTTGAAAAGGGAGGTTTATTATGAATGGCGAACCAATCTTGGGTAGATCAATAACAAGCCATGATGGGAATGGGTAAGTTATTATGAACAAATAGGTTGTGAGTGTGTGCAAAGTGAAAGGATGAAAGTGAATCCTGAAGGAGGGAGGAGCAATGTCTCTACACATGGCGCTGGTGACCCAGTTTTCACCATGGTACTTGCCCAGGGTGCCACCGAAGTGGTTTTCTCCATTGGACGAAATTATTTCTCTTTAATTTTTTTGATTTTTCAATGTTTTTTTGTGTCACAAGGCGCCTGTTTGCCAGGTTTTCACCAAGTAACGATTTTTTTTGCTTTATAGTTTTTTTTTTGTATTTTTTGAATTAGGATACTCTAAAGAGCTATGTGTAAAACCTGCGAAGGTGCATGCTGTTGATAGGATCCTCCAAGGGTTCAGCTTCTATAGTTGAGAGTTGATATGCCCCAGATCCATATGCTGTTGTAATGATGTAAGGACCAAGCCAATTTGGTTCGAACTTGCCTTTCTTCTTTTTGTCTTACTAATTTTTGGGGTTTTCTCTGAGAACAAAATCACCTAACTCAAATATGTGAGGCCTGACTCTGTGATTGTAACTACGACTCATTCATTGTTGATAAGCCTTGAGATGATTAAAAGCAGTTTGTCTTCGTTCATAAAGTAGTTCAAGTTCTTGTAAGTGAGAGACCCTATAGTCTTCATCACTGATAATGTTTTGCAAAGAGACTCATAAAGAGGGTAGCTCAACCTCAATAGGCAAGATGGCTTCAGCACCGTAGACAAGTGAATAGGGTGTAGCTCCTGTAGGTGTGTGGACACTTGTGTGGTATGCCCAAAGTGTAGGATTAAGTTGGATATGCCAATTACGGCTAGCGTCGTCGACTGTCTTTTTTAGGATTTTAAGGATTGTCTTATTAGACGCCTTAGCTTGACCATTAACTTAGGGGTAATATGGTGTGGAGAAATGATGGGAAATATGGAAGCGGTCACAGAGTTCATGAACATCCTAATTTTTGAAGGGACGCCCATTATCAATGATAATGGAGACAGGAATACCGTATCAACAAATGATATAGTTGAGGATGAACGTAGCAATCTATTTTCTAGTGATTTGTATAAGAGGCATGGCTTCAATCCATTTTGTGAAATACTCTATGGCAGTGATAATGAATTTATGACCATTGGAAGAAGGAGGGTGAATCTTGCCTATGAGATCGAGTCCCCACTAACAAAAGGGCCACGGAGACGCAATTGGTTGAAGTTCTTGCGCTGGTGCATGGATGAGGTCTCCATGAATTTGACATTGCTTACATTTCTTGACAAACTGATATGAGTCTTTTTCCATATTGGGCCAGTAATATCCAGTCCTGATGAGTTTCTTGGCTAAGGTAGGACCACTAGCATGTGGACCACATATCCCTTCATGTACTTCATGTAATGCATTCTGAGCTTGGTCACTTTCTAAACATCTAAGAAGAGTGCCATCTAAACCTCGCCAGTATAGGATATCAGCCAAAATGACGTATTGAGAAGATTGTCGGATGAAAGTGAGACGTTGGTTGTTGGATAAATTAGGAGGTAGGGTATTGTCACGAAGGTATGTAAAGATGGAACCATATAACTGGGACTCAGGACCGATGACATATATCATCTTAGTAGGAATGATTTCATATGAAGGAACCAAAAGGTTATCCACCAAGAACTCATAGCGGGTCTCATTTGGAGTAGATCGATCAGTGAAGCAATTGTAGCCATGGCATCTGTGGCTCGATTCTGCTCTCTTGGTATCTGCTCAAAGTCTATCTTTGTGAAATGTTGTTTCAGTTCATCCACCATTTTTTTGTAAGGCATCAATTTTTCATCCTTTGTTTGGTAATCATCAGTTGCTTGATGGATTACAAGTTGAGAGTCCCCAAAAACATGAAGTTCCTAGATCTTCCACTGAACTGCAATCCGTAATCCAGTTGTTAATGCCTCATATTCCGCTATATTATTAGTGCAAGGAAATCATAAGCGGTATGATTTTGGTATAGAATCCCCTTGAGGAGTTATAAAGAGGATGCCAACTCCTACCCCATGCTGTGTGTATGAGCCGTCGAAGTACAGTTGCCATGGCTTCGCATGTGACATTGTTAAAATGGATTCATCTAGAAATTCTGAACCTAGAGGAACATCATCTATCATGGGAGCATCTGCTAATTGATTTGTGATGGCTTGTCCTTTTATTGCTTTTCTATCCACATACTTGATGTCAAATTCACTCAGGATCATTACCCATTTGACCAGTTGCCCAGTAAGCGTTGCTTTATTGAGGAGGTATTTCAATCAATCTATCCGTGCAACCAACTTAGTCTTATGAGTGAGCATGTAATGTCATAATTTCTACGAAGCAAAGACCATGGAGAGACATGCACGCTCAATTGGTGTGTAGTTTAGCTCATATCCCACCAATGTGTGGCTGATATAGTATACTGCTTTTTCTTTGCCCTCAGCAACTTGTTGTGCTAAGAGTGCCCCCAGTGCTGTTGGAGTAGCTGATATGTATAGTAACAGATGCTGATCTGGAATTGGTGGCATCAAAACTGGTGGATTCAAAAGATAATCTTTGAGTGTCTGGAAAGCCTGTTGACAGTTATCATCCCATTTGAATTTGATGTTTTTATGGACTAGGTGTTGATAAGGATTACACTTATCTGCAAGTTGCGCTATGAATCTTCGTATGGACTGGAGTCTCCCTTGTAAAGACCAAAGTTGACTGATATTTCTTGGTGGTTGCATCTCTAGGATGGCCCTGACTTTTGCTGGATCAGCTTCGATTCCTCTTTTTGATACAATGAATCCTAGGAGCTTCCCAGAGGTTACTCCAAAGACACATTTCTTGGAGTTTAATCTTACTTTGTATTTTTCCAACCGATCAAAGATGACTAAAAGTATGTCCAAATGTGTATTTCTGCCTATTGATTTTCCCAAGGGGTCCTCGACATAATCTTCTATAGTTACGTGCATGAGATCATGAAAGATAGTAGTCATGGCTCTTTGATATGTAGCACCTGCATTTTTTAGCCCAAAGGGCATGACATTCCAACAGAAAGTTCCCCAAGGACAAGTGAATGATGTTATGTGTTGATCCTCAGATGCGATCTTTATTTTATTATAACCAGATAATCCATCCATCAATGATAACATTTCATGACCTATTGTGAGATCTACAATCAAGTCAATATTTGGTAATGGGAAGTCATCCTTAGGACAAGCTTTGTTGATGTCTCTGAAATCTGTACATATTCTGATGTTGCGATCTGGTTTACTGACAGGCACTAAGTTGGAGATCCATTCAGGATAATCAATTGGGCATATGAATCTGACATCCAATAATTTCTCAAGTTCTTCTTTGACCAATAATGCGACTTGTGGATGCATCTTTCTTAATTTCTGTTTCACTAGTTTTGCCCCCGGTTTAATTTTCAAATGATGTATTACCAAATCCGGATCCAATCTAGGCATATTAGCGTATGACCATGCAAAGTTGATGTGTCGTTATTTGAAGAAACTTATGAATTTTGACCTTTCTAACTCTGTCAAAGATTGGGCTAGGAATATGTTGTGTGGAACCTCTTCTATACCAATGTTTGTTTTGATAGTCTCCTCTACCAACATGGATGAATTTTCGTCATATGATGCTGGGAGAATGTCAAGCCTTCCATCTTCAGGTGCCTCAGAGAGGTTTTCACCCTCAAATACGTCCTTTATTTTTACTTTTTTGGGGTCAGACAGTGCCATAGTGTGGTTTTCACCATAAGACCCTTGGTTTGTTCTTATTTTCACATTTTTGCGACTGGAAGGTCTGATGCCCTCACCAAAATATGCCACGCTATTGAGTTCTATAGTGTATCCCGCTTTATGGTCCCCAGGGGGAAGATCATCTCATATGCCGAGATAGTTAATAAAAGCTTCATCATTTTGGAATGTGTCAAACTGTGCAGGTCCTTCATGATCCCAGTCAATGAGTTGGTGGTGAACAAGGGGAAGGCCTTTAATGTCTTCAAAGTTAACGGGGCTAAGAGTGAAGATACAGTTATATTTGGGTATGTCAAGGTAATTATCGAGGTCATCAATGGCACTCTCCTCATCAGTCTCGATCACGAACAAATCTAAATTATCATCACTAGTAGCGCATTCTAGGATAGGTGTTCTCATCCTATGTGATTTCACCCTAGGACCTTGAGACAAGGACTGTGTGGAATCCTCATGGGTTGTTTCTTGACCAACCTTGAATTTTTTATAAAATTCCTCTTCTTCTGTGGGTTCATTTGGCTCTCTACATGTCTCGGTGAGCTCATAGTCACTAGAGGATTTGTCTGAACCCCATTTCCATTCATTGGAGTCTATGGAATAGCGATCCTCTTGTTGAATTTTGGCAGCTTTGATTTGTAAGGCTTCTTCTATCCTTTGAGTGTGTAATTTGGAAGTTAGGAAATCAAGTCCCTTCGAGCATTCCTTTTTGAATGTCAATTCAGGTTGTAAAGGTTCAATGATGCCTTCCTGTCGTAACCCAAGAGGGCTTTTTCCATCATACCCGAATTTTTGTAGAATCTTGAAACCTTTGCCATATTTCTCACATGGTAGACTGATGTGATCTTGTGTATCATCTTCAAGGTCTTTGTAAAGCATTTTGTATAAGTCTTCCTCTTCCAGTTTGCCCCATCTTGGAAAGGTAGTAGGATCCCATTTGAGTACAATGATGGATACTTGCTTATTAGGATGTGGTCTTCCATATTCTTTTGGTGAACTCATGACTTGTTGTAAGTACATGGTTTGATTTAAAGTGTATTCCCCCATGCCTTTGTCCTGAAATTTGCCTTTAAGCTCACCTTGTTTTGATGTCAAAGGTTTTAATGACTCAGGATCAATGTATGCCAAAGAAGGAACAGCTTCGTGATTACTGGGAATGATGGTCTCATTTTTTTATCTCAGGTTATTATAGTATATGAACAGATTAGGATCACTGTTAACTGTTACCTCCACTCCATTGTGAGGAAACTTAATGCATTGGTGATATGTAGATGGGACTACCCTCATTTCATGAATCCAAGGACACCCTAGCAATATGTTGTAAGTGAGATCTAGATCTAGGACTTGACAAACCACATCCTTCGTAACTGGCCCAACTCTGAGAGGTAAGGTGATTGTGCCCTTGGATGAACACTCTTCATCATCATATGCCTTGATGGTGATTTTGTTTGTAGAATTCATAGCTTTATCAGAATATCCCAATTGTTTAATTGTGCTCAATGTACAAATGTTTAGACCAGCTCCTCCATCTATCGGGACTTGTTTTATTCGATGTTTGTGTATGAAGGCTTCAATGTGTAATGGTGCATTATGTGGTTGGCTCACGGAGGCGTCATCGGCTTCTGTGAATGTAAGGGAGTGTGGAATGGAAAGGTATCCTACCATGGCTTGAAACTAGTCCATGTTCAAATCAGTAGGAATGACAGTGTCTCTCAAGATTTTATCCAGAATAGCTTTATGTATGGGGGATATGCATAAGAGCTCAAGGATGGAGATGAGCGTGGGTGTCTTCCCTAACTGTTCTACAAGGTCATACTTAGGCTTCGTCGATGAAGAAGGGGTGTTTTTGGCTGGAGCACCTTGCAAAGTGAATTTACCTTGATGGGTTGTAACATGACATTCAGAGGTAGGTTCGGAAGAAGATCCAACACCTTTTAGGACAATCTTGGGCCTCCAAGTAGAATTCTCAGGGTTTTTGTCCTTGATGATAATGGTAGAGATGTAATTGTCCATCGAAATGTTATTGATAGTTAAATCATAGTTATAGGTTGCTTTGGTATAGTTGGTTTGGTCATCTGTGGCTTTAGCTTTTCCTTTGTCATGTTTTGGGAATGGTTCCTTAAACATCTCATGTTCTTGATTGGATGAGTGCCCTTCAATCTCAATGTCACCCTTATCAATGAGATCTTGTATGATGTTCTTCAGTCGATGGCAATTTCCTATTTTATGTCCCTTGCTCTTATGAAATTCACAATATTTATCATCATTCCACCAATTTGGTTTAACCTTTGGTTCATATTGAGAAAAATCTAGAATTGTGATTACTTTGTTTGCCACTAGCTTCTTGAAGACTGACTCAAGTGGTTCTCCCAATGGAGTATACTTCCTTCATGATCTAGAAGTTGTTTGAGTATTCACTTGGTTGTTTGTAGAGCTTGATCTGGAAAAAACAATTTTGGGTCGTACTGTATTGGCATCTACAACACCATCATTGACTATGTTCTTGTTTTTTATCCAAAATCTTGGCTTGTCTTTTCCTTTAAAGTCCTCTTTGTTTTCCTTGAATATCTTGACGATGCCTTGCTCAATTAGGACCTTTTCTGTCGCTAAGCCTTTTTCAATGATGTCCTTGAAGGTGGACAAACAAGCTTTCCTTAGATCATATCCAATGTCTTTGTTAACATTCTGGGTGAACATCTCTACCATTTGTTTTTGTGGAATTTCACAAGAGCATCTGCTAGCTAGATTCCTCCATCTTTGTAAAAGTGATGCAAAAGACTCTCCCTCTTTTTGCTTGGTGTTGGACAAAGTAGTGACTGATATGTCTATCTCTATACTATAGGAGAAATGTTGAATAAATGCCTCTGCTAAGTCACCCCATGACTTAATTCCAGGTGGAAGTTGGGAGAACCATTCCATAGAATGATTGCCTAGGCTCTATGGGAATAATCTCATCAAATATGTCTCTTCTATTGCTATCTCAATGCAAGCTATGAAAAATTGTCTTATGTGTGCCTTAGGATCCCCTTTTCCTCTATACTTATCAAATTTAGGCATCACAAAGTGTGTAGGAAAAGAAGGCATTGGAATGTTTTTGTCAAATGGATAAGGACATATGTCTCTCTTTGTGTATGTTGGCTTCAGTGTATTTATGTCCTCCATTTTTTTTTGTAAGTCCCTAATTAGTTGCTCCAAATTGCTCTTAGGTGGAGATCGACTTCTTAGACCATACCCCATGCTTGAGGCACTAATTGGAGGAGGAGCATGTTGCATATATGGATGATATTGATCGAACACATGTTCATATGGAGGAGGTCTATAATGATGCTGCGTATATTGACCACTTGGTATAGAGTCATGTTGAGGAACGAAATATTTGCTTTGTCCATGTATACCATACTCTACAGGCATGTCATGTTCTAATGTGTTGCCCCCAAATTTGACATGGGGTTTCCTTGTGTCCAAATTTTGAGCATGCCTTTGAATATCCAATTGCTTTGGTGGTTGATCCTTAGCATTGATATGTGTTTGAGCATATTTCTTTGCATAAGACTTCCATAATGGTCTGCAAAGGTGAGTATCATATGCTTGACCATGTGTGTATGGGACCTCTAGTTTTTGGAACAAAGATGATGGTGATTTAGGTACCATATGTGGTCCTCTATTGCCTCCACTATTAGGCCTCCTTTGATCCATGTTGGAGTGAGTTTGTTGCAAAGGTCGATTTTCCATTATTTGAGACATGTCAAAATCATGAGGTATCTTGGCTCCACTTTGTGCCCTCATTTGTAAGAAGTATTGTCTATCCCTCCTCATTATTTCCTCAATCAATTGATTGAAACGGGGATCCATAATGGATTCTTCCAGATCTACTGAATGTATGAAAAAGTTGTCCATATTGTCATTGTGTGTATCATTGTTGTTTATAGTGTCCATGTTCTCAACATTTGGAATGTTTTTATAGGCATCCATGTCAGGTAATGTGTTATGATCAGTATTGAAAAAGACACCATTGTCATACTCATAGACACTCATGTTTGCAGACTCTTGAGCCTCTTTAGTTCTCTCCTAGATTTTTGAAGATGGGTTTCAACCATGAACTAGGTATTGACTAAGATGTGTGAGACTAGATGAAAATGGAAAAAGTATGGAAGACCAAGAGTTGGATGGAATGTAAATGAATCTAAGGTTTACTTGCAATGTCCAAAGTGTAAGACCAAGTATGTACGTAGTAGAGTAGGTGTGACTTCCAAAGAGAGGATAGTTTCTCTTGATGAGGTAAGTTGACCTTGACTCTAAGTAAAACCAAATGAGACCCAAAGGTGATAGACCTTGATGAGGGACCACTTAGCAAAGTGTTATTGTATGTAGTGTGTTGACAAATTAAAATGAGGACAAGCAAGTGACCTTTTGACTCAAGTTTAGACAAATGTGAATGTAATGTAAGGTGTAACGCAATGATGGACTTTGTGAGACCCAAAGATAGGTTGAATGCTAGATGAAAACCTGGAGAAACAACCTAGAAAGCTCAAGAATTCTGAAACTGATTGTGTTTGTTTGCTGGACTGTAAAAGTTTTTCAATTCTGATCACAGATGCGCCTATATCCTGCATAGACGTGATTTTCTGACACAGACATGGTTCTATTTAACACAAATGCGTTTCTGAGATTTTTGTGTAAATTGAAAATGTTGATTCTAGAAACATAGACGCATTTCTACCCTTCACAGACGCGGTTATACAACACAGACGCTATTATGTCCAACACAGACGCGTTTCTGCAAAATTTGTGCAATTGTTTCCGATTTGTGAAGTTGTTTTGTTGTGACCAAATCTGACTGTTTGACTATTTTTCATGACAAGAGGACATAGTGTTGATGAAGACTCAATGTTTGCAAGTGTCTAGACTCCAAAATGACTCCAAGAAAAGTGTGTTGTTTGATGTAAAATTGTTTTGCATACACTTGAAGACACAAAAGACATAATGTTTTGATGTTTGGTCTTGAATGTTTGATTGTTTAAAATAAGTCAAGCACAATTCTTATGGCTGGCCAAGACAATAATTGTTGATCCCACATGGGGTTTTACTCCTGAGGCTACAGTATTCAGAGTGGATACTTAGATGCTTGACCTCACTGGCTCCACCCTTGGCACTCACTTCTTGGGTTAGCCAAGCATCAGTCCCCACGAAAACTCCCCGTGGTGAACTTTGTATCTCTACTAAAAACCGTATGTGTGTGGGCCGCTACCAGAGGTCCGATCTCCTACCCCAACAACTAGAAGGATTTGGGCTTCTAAAACAAAAAGGTGCTAGTAAGGACATCTGCTCATGTGGCCATACATGTAGCACTTGTAGCTCTGTAAATACAAAAGGCTCCCAGCTGGTAGGGGTTACGCCCTACAATTGATCAAATAAATTTGATCAAACGGGTTTATGGGGAGACATAGTGTCCGTATGAACTAATCAGCACACATTATTCATAGTTTTCACCATGAATATAGTTATTTATAGTGGTTTGAAAGAAGATAGTTTTTCTTTTGCTACCACTTGGGTCATTCTCTTCTCACTAGTAGCCCTAATGACCACATGGGAAGACAGACCTCTAAAGATTAAACAAAAAGAGCCTATTGCTCAAGACACAAAAGACAATGATTCAATTTTAGTGCACCAATTGAAATGTTTGCTAGTCTATTGAAAACAAAGCACACAATAAAAATCTAAAAACCCTTGCCAAGGACCTGCAACAAAGAGTTGTTAGTAGTTTGGATTGTTTCAAATAATCACCCCTTCCTGCAAGCACACAAGTTAGGTAAATTTTAAATCCAAAAGACTTTGTGAAAATAGGGGCCTTCAACCAAACGATTTCGCTTTCAAGACAAGCTGCACCAATTTCATTAGCTATATCTGAAAATGTTAGCTCAAAATAAACCGGATCTGAAACATTAAATGCAAGACCAAAAACTAAATCAATAAACTCCAAAAATGAAATCAATGCACATAGACACGGTTACCTCCGACATAGACATGACTCTCTGACTTAGACGCGCTTCTGTGAGACACAGATGCACCTCCAGAACGTAGACACGACTTTCGTACACAGACACATCTAAAAACATTACAGACGTGACTGAGGAACATAGATGCGGTTTTCGGAATCTGCAAAATAAAATACTGTTGAAGACATAGATGCGATTCTAGATGTCACAGACGTGGCAGAAAATCAAAAACGCAATCTGAAAGTACGCAAACGTGAAAATATCAAAATGCTGTTGAAAATGTCAGATCTGCAACTTCAAAACACAAAATCTGCAACAAGGATGTTAAATGCAAAAGGGACAAGAGTCCCACCGAGTGTGCCAAAATGTTTATGGTGAAAATGGATAACAATAATAACGATATTGAAAGACTAAATAGATTCAACCACAAAACCCTAGCCTAACAACAACAAAGATCCACCATAACATATGAAGATTACCTAAGACAATGCAAATCAAATGAAATCACAAAGATTATACCATCACATGTCCAATGGGGTTTGAATCTCCATTCTTCCTATCTCCATTTATCTTGCTTGATATATTTGCTCTCAGATTTTATGTGCACAAGAGCTCAACAAAGAACGAAATGTGGTTGCAAGTAGGTTCGTAATATGCCAAGTAGTCAATTGATCAAGTGATTAGCCAGTTAGGGTTTGATAATGAAGGAAGCATCTCCTTATATAGAAGACACTATATGAAATGGAGGGATAAGATTGAGAGGTGTAAAAAGGAGGTCGGCTATGATTAGAGGGTAGGTAAAAGAAATAATAAAATAATGAAAGGGGCAGGTAGTGTATGAATTAAGAGATGAATGACATGTGTCATGGGTAGAAAAGGTTAATGAATTAACTAAATAAATAAAGATTTATTTAATTAATAGAGGAAGTAGGATAATTAAATAAATAAAATGTTTATTTAATTTAGGAAAAGGAATAATTTAAATAAATAAATGTATTTATTTAAATGAGAAATAAGGCTAGAAGAGGATAAATGAATTAATTAAATAAATAAAGATTTATTTAATAATAGAAGACTTAAGCTTAGATAATTAAATAAATAAAATATTTATTTGATTAGATTGGACAATTTTAGGTGTCTACAAACAGAAAACTAAGAAAATATTGGAGTCTCTCGATGTTCTCTAGCTTTGAAGCATTGTGGAGAAAATTTCAGAAGATCCAATAATTCAAAATGTTCAAGTGCAAAAATAGTCAAAACTTTATGAAAGATGCAACATTTGATACTTCAAAAAATCATCTATCAGCTCTTGTGAATCCCGTTTAGTGAACAATGTTTTGCTTTGTGATTGTGCGAGTTTTGTTTGCTAGATATGAAGTTCTGAGTTTGCTTCTAGTTCTGATGGCTTGAATGTGCTGCAAGTTTTGACGAATATTGCCCCTAGCTAAGTGTTCCTTTCGATATGGATATGTACAGTGATTACCAAGCCATGGTGAGATGCGGTGAAGTAATATGCGGATAAACCAGGATAGTGACTACGCTAAGTATGTCTTGAATGGATATTGTGATAAAAATGTTGGGCGATGGCTGATAGTGCTTTACTGTGGATATAATGATATGGATATAGATAGAGGATTTGTCCTCTCACAATAGCACTTGTTGCCAGGTTTTCACCAGTTGCTTTTATTGTACCTTTTTATTTTCTTTTTCTTGATTTTTTGATTGTTTTTTATTTTTTTGACTTTTCCATGCATTAGACTCCTCAAGTGTAGTATTTCTTCAGATGGATGCTATTAGTTGGTTCATCGAGCACATCTCCTTCTGAAGTTGTCAGCTGATAAGTGCTTGATCCATAGGCTGATATGATGACATAGGGACCTAACCAGTTAGGTTCAAATTTTCCTTTCTTTTCCCGATCTTACTGATTTTTAGGATTTTCTTTGAGTACTAGGTCACCAACTTAAAAAATTTGAGGAATGACCTTGTGGTTGTAGCTTTTTTACATGCATTGCTGATATGCTTTGAGATGAGTGTAGGCACGCTAGCATCTTTCATCTAGAAGTTCAAGTTCTTGTAGTCGGTTAACTCGATACTCTTCATCTGGGATTAAGCCTCTCAGAGAGACTCAGAGAGATGGAATTTCTACCTCCAGGGGCAAAATAGCTTCTAATCCATATACTAATGAATATGGTGTAGCTCCCGTGGGTGTGCGGATGCTAGTTCTGTATGCCCAAAGTGCTAGATTGAAATGTACATGCCAATCTTTGACTGCATCATTCACTATTTTCTTTAGGATTTTCAATATTGTCTTGTTGGATGCTTCTGCTTGACCATTCCCATGTGGGTAGTAAGGTGTAGAAAAATGATGTTGGATTTTGAATTTTTCGCATAGTTCTTGTACATCTTGGTTCTTGAAAGGTCGTCCATTATCTATGATGATGGAACTCAGAATACCATATCTATAGATTAGATAATTAAGGATAAAAGAGGCAATTTGTTTCCCAGTCACTGTGGTCATGGGGACTGCTTCAATCCACTTGGTAAAGTATTCTATTGCAGTTATAATGAACTTGTGTCCATTTGAAGATGAAGGATGAATTTTGCCAACCGAGTCCAGTCCCCACTAACAAAAGGGCCAGGATGTCGTGAATGGTTGTAGTTCCTATGCTGGTGCATGTATCAAATTGCCATGGATTTGGCATTTAGGACACTTCTTTGCAAAGTGATAAGAGTCTTTTTCCATTGTCAGCCAATAATATCCCATTCTCAGAAGCTTTTTAGCAAGAGTAGTACCACTTGAGTGTGTGCCACAGATACCTTCATGAAGCTCGTGTAAAGCGGAGTCAGATTCATTACGATCAAGGCAATGAAGAAGAGTACCATCCAGACCTCGACGATACAAAGTATCAGCAGTGAGGGTATAACGGGCAGCTTGTTGGATAAAGTTACATTTTTTATTTTGGGATAGGTTAATGGGTAGGATGTTGTTCTTTAGATAATCGTATATCGGTTCATATAATGGAGAATTCGAACCAGTCAAGGCATAGATAACATGGGAATCAAAGTGGTCATAGGCTGGGGAAAATAGTTGCTCTACCAGAAACTCGTAACAACTCTGTTGCTCTGGAATTTGCAGTAGTGAAGCGATAGTAGCCATTGCATCGACTACTTTGATGTTTAGCCTTGGTATTTGTTCGAAGGTGATGTGTACAAAATATTTCTTGAAGTCATCCACCATTCACTTGTAGGGTAGCAGCTTGTCGTCCTTTGTCTGATAGTCATTGTTGATTTGATTGATGACTAGTTGTGAATCTCCATAGACCTTTAACTCTTTGATTCTCCATTCTACAGCCATTTTGATGCCTATAACCAATGCCTCATATTCAACTGCATTATTTTTGTATGGAAACATAAGCCTATATGATCTGGGTATAGTGTGTCCTTCAGGAGTGTTGAACAGAATGCCAACACCTGAGCCATGTTGTGTGTAGGACCCATCAAAGTACAAAGTCCATTGTTTGGTAGAAATAGCAAGAACATCCTTGTTCAGAAATTTGATCTCCATAGTTTGTTTTCCTGGTAGTGGTGCTTCAGCTAGTTGATCTGCAATTGGTTGTCCTTTGATAGCTCTTTGTTTTGTGTAGTGGATATCAAATTCACTAAGAATTATGACCCATTTAGCCAATCGACCTGTAAGAGCTACTTTGTTGAGTAGATATTTGAGAGGATCATTTTTTGAAACTAGTTAAATTATGTGCGCTAGCATGTAATGTCAGAACTTCTGAGAGGCAAATACTACTGTTAGACAAGCCTTCTCAATGGATGTATAGTTTAGTTCATATCCGTTCAATGTCCTGCTGATGTAGTATATAGCTCGTTCCTTGCCTTGTTGACCTTCTTGTGCTAATAATGCCCCCAATGATATATTTGTTGTTGAAATGTAGAGAATGAGTGGCTTCCTTGCTATTGGTGGTACTAGAACTGGTGGGTTCATCAGATACTATTTGATTTGATAGAAAGATTCTGCACATTTGGCTTCCCATCTGAATGGTAGATTTTTATGTAGAAAATGGTTAAATGGGAGACTTTTATTTGCTAGTTGAGCGATGAATCACTTGATTGATTGGAGTCATCCTTGTAGAGATCTGAGCTGGCTGATGTTCTTTGGTGGTGGCATCTCCATAATGGCTTGTACCTTTGCTGGATCCACTTCAATACCTTTAGCTGAAGCTATGTAACCTAGTAACTTTCCTGATGTAACCCTGAAGATACACTTCTTAGGGTTGAGTCTAATGTGGAATTTCTCCAATCGATCAAAAATCTTTCCTAAGATGCTGAGATGTTCTGCTCTGGTGAAGGATTTAGCTAGTAAATCATCCACATAGTCTTCCATGAAGGTATGCATCATGTCATGAAAGATTATTGTCATTGCTCATTGATAAGTTGCGCCTACATTCTTTAAGCCAAAAGGCATAACATTCTAACAGTGCGTTCCCCAGGGATAGGTAGACATTGTTCTATCTTGATCTTCTGGGGCTATCTTGATTTGATTATAGCCTAAAAAACCATCCATTAGTGATAACATTGCATGGCTTGTTGTGAGGTCTACAATTATGTCGATACTGGGCAAAGGAAAGTCGTCCTTTGGATAGGCTTTGTGGACATCTCTGAAATCAATGCATATTTTGATACTACCATCTGGTTTTGATACTAGAATGATATTGGAGATCCATTCCGCATAGTCAATAGGTTGAATGAATCCAACATCTAATAGTTTCTTGAGTTCAGCTTTAACCATGAGTGCCACATGTGGATTCATCTTTCACAGTTTTTACTTAATTGGCTTAGCTCCTAGAGTAATGGACAAGTGATGCATGATTAATTGTGGATCAATCCTGGGCATATCTATGTATGACCAAGCAAAGTTGATTTGTGTTTCTTTAAAAAACTTGATAAAGTCTGATCTTTCTTCCTCTATTAGAGATTCTGCCAGGTGTATGTTTTTGGCTCCTTCTGTAGTACCAATGTTGATTGATTGAGTGGGCTCAATCAATATGGGTGATTGCTCATGATAATGCTCCATAAGAGTGTCAAGTCTCCCATCTTTAGGTGCCTTAAAAAGGTTTTCACCCTCAGATGAATCCTTTATTTTTACTTTTTTATGATCCATTGCTGCCATTGACTGGTTTTCAATAATAGATCCGTTATTTGATTCATTTTTGCGACTGAGAGACTTGGCACTCTGAGGATTGTACATGTCATTACTTTTTTCACTGGTAGAGTCTATTTCTAGGTTAACGGTACACAAGTAATGGATAATGGATTTGTCATTCGAGAAAATTGGTATATCATGTATTTCAGGCTCGTCCCAGTCTATGAGGTCAGGAAAGACAAGTTGTAAGGAATCGTTTGGGGGATCAAGTTCTGCTGTTGTAAGTGTCATGATGGAGGTATCTTCATGATTGGATTGGGTGTTAAAGAAGTTAAGGATTTTGTCGAGGTCTTCGATGGTATCATCTTTCGGATAGACTTGCTCATAATGACGCTGCTAGTTTTCCTTGGTGTCATAGATATTTTGTGGACCAAATTCAAGCGGTCTATATTCTATGCTACGTGCTTCTTGAGAAATGGGTGTATGATTGCCTTTTGCACAAATATCTTCAGTAGCATTAGAACAACTTCCCCATTCATATTCATTGGAATTAGTTTCAGAGGTAGTACCCCACATTTTATCAGAGCTGTGAACTGGTATGTTGTAGGGTGAGAACAGGTCCTTGATGATTGATACAAGTTTTATAGTCTTCTTGGACTCTGTGTTAGATCCTGCTTCTACTCTTTGTATTTGTTCATATACTATCCCTTATTGAGGAGGAATGATACTATCAGGAGGTGATTCTACTTTGTTGGATATTGGTTCTAGAACATGATGTACTTCTGTAGATGTCACCCTCTTTTGAATAATGGGCTTTGCTTGAGGTTGCTTCCTTTCTTGATGTTCAAGTTCCTTACGTACTTTCTCTGCTGACTCAAGTAGTGCCTCCTACCAGGATTCTTCTTTGTACTTCTTCTTTTCTATCCACTGAGGTTTTTGATATTTGCGTGGTGTCCTTCTTGGTAGCAAAGTGAGTTCAAAACCCAATCCTATTTTGTCTTTACTGAACTGTGAATGAGGATCTATTGGTTCAGTGATGCCTTCTTTACATTTTTTGATAGGTCCTTTGCCATTATATCCCATTTGTTGCATGATTAAGTAGCCTTTTTGATATAGGTGTGTTGGTATAACTACTTCCATAGCAGCTGCTTTGTTATTTTCTTCTTCATCCTTGTATAACCAACTAAGGATGTCCTTTTCCTCTGATTCGTGTTCTAGAGTGCCGAGCTGGATGAATGTGCCATCAAAATTGGTGATGGGCTAAGTTGCTTTATGTGTTGATGTTGTAGGTAATCCATGGGATTTAGGTGATGTTGGTAAGTTGGCCAAACACATGGGCTCCAAAGAGTATTCTCCCACGTCGTGCTCTTTGATTTTTAGTTTTTGCTTGAAATCTCTAGACAATGATGTAGACTTTCCTGCTAAAGATCTGGTGCTAAAGAATTTTGTTTTTCTCTATTATGTGGAACCAGGCTGTCTTGGGCTGCCTCCATTGCATTACAATGCTGAAATGGATTGTGATCAGCTGATATAGAAATTTCCTACCCATTGTAGGAAAATTTTACACACTGGTGATATGTAGAAGGCACTGCTTGCATTTCATGTATCCAGGGTCAACCTAATAAGATATTGTATGTGAGATCTATGTCTAAGACCTGGCACATAGTATCCTTTTGTATTGGTCCTACCTGAATAGGCAACATCATGGTTCCTTTAGATGATCTTTCTTCATCATCATATGCCTTTATAGTAATCTTTTTGCATTGATCAATAGAATCCTTAGCGAAGCATAATGCACGGATAAGTTTTAAGGTACATATATTAAGTCCAGCTCCTCCATCTATTAATACTTGTTTAACTCGATGTTTATAGACTATGACTTCAATATGGAGAGGAGCATTATGCAAATGACTTAATGAGATATTATCATGCTTAGAAAAGGTGAGATTATGAGGTCCTATCATATGAGCGACCATGGCTTGGAATTTGTCAGCATCCAGATCTTGAGGTACATTTGTTTCTAATAACGCTTGTTCCAATATGTCTTTGTGTTTTGGCAAAAGTTTGAGCAACTCTACTATGGATATTTGAGTAGGAGTTTTGCGTAGTTGGTTGACAAGATCATATTGAATTTTGGGTATGGTGTTTGTTGGTGACATATGTCCCTTCAAGACATATTTTTGAGCTCTGGTTGTTACGTTGAAAGATTCATGATTATGCTTATCTTGGATTGTGATGACGCTTACTTGATTGTCTACAGCTGATATATGATTGATGGTGTTATTGTATACGTGATTGATATGAGCTCCACATGTATCGTTTGAGGTTGAAACTCCATCCTTGTTGTAGTTTGGCAGAGGATTCTTAAAGGCTCCATGGTCGCCATTTGTCTTGAGACCATTAACTATTAAATCACCTCTGTCAATCATGCCCTGAACAATGTTTTTCAGTCTCATGCAATCGTTTGTTTGATGACCTTTGTTGCTATGAAAATCACAAAAGTGCGAGTTATTCCACCAAGGTGGTTTGATTTGTGGTTCATAGTTATTGATTGCTGGTAAAGAGATAATTTTGTTTGCCAGGAGTTCTTTGAATGCTAACTCCAGTGATTGTCCAATGGTGTGTAAATGTGTTTTTGAAAATTGTTGGTGTTACCTCGTGAATTGTTATTAGGCCCTCGATTTGTGTTATTGTTTTGAGCATTGTTGGTGTTGTTTGCATTATTGGTGTTGGGTTGATTCTAATTGGTATTTGGTGCGCAAGTGTTAGTTTCGGGGTTAGCACCTTTGGGATTCTTTGTAGGTTGAGGATTACCTGATAATGTGAGCATGGGTTGCTTGGATTTTGGATCATTTGATTCATTGCCTCCTTCATTTCCATTGTTTTTGTTTCTGGTCCAGAATCTAGATTTGTCTAAGTTGTTGTTGTTCCTGATTGTTGTAGTCTGATGAACTTGTTCCTTCTTTGAATAATTTTAGTGTTCCCTTCTTGACACATGCTTCTTCCACTTGAATGTCATTCTCAGTCAATTTAGCAAAAGATAGTATGCATTGGAGTTTGAACCTATAACTCATTTCACCATTCAAGTTGTCGATGAAAATTTCCATTTTCTCCTTTTTAGGGATATCGTGAGGATATTGTGAAACAATACGTCGCCAACGTTGAAGGAATACCATGAATGTTTCATTGTTTTTCTGTTTGGTGTTACAGACGTCTAACATGGTGATAGCATGTTGAATGTTATAGGAATATTGAGTTATGAATTTGTTAACTAGTTCATCAAAGGATCAGACAGGAGGTGTGATTTTGGATAACCATTCCATTGTTTGTCCTCCCAATCTTCTTGGGAATAACCTCATCAAATAGGTGTCATCATGAGAAAATTCAAGACTCATTGTGCAGAATTCTCGAACATGATGATCACTTTTCCCATTGTACTTGTCAAATTTGGGAATGTCTGAGTCTGGAGGAAAGGGCACCATGTTCAATCTTATGTCAAATGAATAAGGACAAATTTCATTTAATGAATACCATACTGTTGTCCCTTGTTGCATGTATTACATTTGTCTTTGTAACAGTTGCATTTGTTGAGTAAGGGAAATCAAGGGCGCATTATTTTGCTGAGGGAAGAATTATTTCCTTGCATTAATTCTAGGTTGAAATGGTGTATGGAACGATATGTTTTTCTCTGGGATGTTTTGCTCTGGTAGATTTTGTTCAGGAATATCTTGCTCAGGGTCACGTGCGTCTTCTTCTCTTTGTTGTTCTTGATATTCATAATGCTGAGATTTTGTCCGAAAAATGTCTGTATCAAAGTCCTTTGGAATTTTAACTCCTTTTCTTGTGAGCATGAGTAGGCATTTTTCTTTGTCATTTTCCATGAGCCTTTCCACAAATTTTTGAAATGAAGCACTTTTTTGACATTCTTGAAGAAGTTCTTCACAAATTTCGGTATCCTCCAAATGCGAACCTTCAAAAGGATTAGATAACCTTCGATTCATACTTGATTCTGGTGTTGTTTCTCTTTGTTTGTTTTGTTGAGAGCGAGTGACAAAAGGTATTTTAGAAATATTTGGGGGTTGGTGGTGGTAACCTTGGGAAGTTATAAGTGATGCACTCGTCAGGAAAGAATGCTGGATTGATCTTTCCTCCACGATTTATGAGTTGATTGAACGTGGATTTTTGACAGAATCTCTAGTCTTCAAAGGTTCCTTGTCAAATTCATTTGATTTGTTCTGAATATAGAGTTGTACATGATGAAGGAATGTTCGATGAGATTTGAAAAGTTGACAATTGATGTATAAAAATTTATTTCTTTTGGCAAATTTCAAAGGACTTGGTTGCTATTTCTTTAACTTAGTGTTACGATAAATATTCTTTCTTCTCAGAATATGAGGATTAGTCATGCACAAGCGATCAATGGTTTCCTTTGAGTTGTTTTGGATTTAGTTTATCGTGTTTTGGAAACTCAAGTTTTACTTTATCAAAGTGAAGGTTTAGATGCCCCCTCACAACAAAGTGCATCAAATGATATGGAAAAAGTCTCCTGATATAAAAACTTGATTTGACAACTTGGAGTTTTAAACAAGTGTGTTTGGGATAAAATCCGTGTGATAAAAAGGACCTTTTTGCCACTTGTGATGATGTTTCCTGATTTTGATAGGATAGATATGTTTATCGTGCGACCAATTTTAGATGTTTGGACAACTTTTGTTTAATAAGAAACTTGCTTTACAAATAGCTTTTGATACTCTGTTCTTGATATTTTGATTTGATGAAGTTCAGGTTGATGAAAGGAGGTTTCTAAAAATGTTTTTAAAATTTTCTAAATTTACCTCCATTTTGCTCCCTATTTTTCTGGTTTTGACCACGCGCTGAAATAGAGACTCTATGCGCTACAGAATTTTCTGAAAGTGCTAAGGAAAAGACCCCACGGGCTAGATTGCCCCGGTCTACATGCTAACTATTACTGATAGTTAATTTGTTTCAGCTTTGGTTTCAAAAGATTATGTGCTAATATGAGCCGCTGACACGCTACTGTGTATATGCGCTAGAGATTGACTTCCATGCACTAAGCTGATGCTTCCACACGCTAAACTATTTTCAGAACACGCTAACTGCAACTGTTGGTTTTAGATGTTGGTGATGCACTACTGTTAATACTTTACATGCTAGAGATAAGGTTTGATGCGCTAAAATATGGTTTCCACGCGCTAAGATGTTGCTCTTACATGCTAAACTACCCTGACTTGATTGTTTTCTGCAATTTTGGAACTTTGTTTTGAGTCTTTAATGATGATAGATGATTTTCTGAAGTAACATATGAAGACACAACATTAAAAAGACAACCATTTTTGCCTAATCTAAATAATAAGTGTTTGTTCTGCAAGGATGTGTTCAAATCCCCAATGTTTCAATAGGTTTAGATACAAAGAATACACTTCAAAAAGACTATTTATTCAAAGGTCATAAGTAATACCATAGCCCACTAGTCTCAATACTCCATCAGTTCAAATAGCTGTGTCACCCCCTAGAGGGCGCCCATTTTCTTGCCTTTTGCCAGAAATTAACTCAAAGTGAATTGCTTCACAATTGAGTAGTTATCTTGGGAGATATATGGTGAGTGATGTTGGGGGCGAATTCTTCCCCACCCTTGTACTATGATATTACAAATGTCTGGTTACTGACTCAGCTCAAAGTTTCTAATGCTAAGGTTCGTAATCAAGCTTCCTATTCGGTCATCAATGGATAAACTCCCTTAGGAGGCTTCCCAACCTTTAGAAAAAAGGCTTTATGTATCTCAAGGATACTAGGGGAAGGCTAATCATTGTGCGTAACCGTTGAAAAGGACTTTTGTCACTTTCCACATTTGATTATAGTGGGTTGGAATACTTGGCTTCAAATCTATTTCCCACTTAGGTCATTCCCTTCACATCGCCCAAAAATGGCTTTAAGATTTTTTCAACCCCTCAAGAAGGTAGGCCTTGTAAAGGATTTAAATGTTGTATGACTGAAAGCGTAAGAGTAGTCTGGGGTTTTGATCACCTAATTAAGGGGAGAGCAGATACCTTCTACTTTCGAGACAAGGTAAACAAGGTTCTTTTTACCTTTCAAGTAAATGATTTTCTAAGATCTATATGGAGATCTTGCTCCATGGAAACATGGTGTTCCTTTTATTTCCTTCGAAGCAATGATTTTCTAATCTAGGAAAAGAACCTAGTCAACAAAGCAGAATTTCAATCTTGTTGGTCAACAAAAGAAATCGATAAAAGGGGAAGGACTTCCCTCTTTGATTGTGAGCAAAAAAAATTTAAAGTGTGGTTCCTTTTCCTTGCAAAAATTTAAAATTGATCCTTTTATGCACCAAAGGATGGTGAGGTTTGTTTTAGTCCTTGTTTGCAAAAATAAAAGATTGTTTTGTTCCTTTTAGAGTCCAAAGTGAAAATTTTCTCTCCTAGAAAAAGATTGCTTTTGTGGTTCTTTTTATAGCCCAAAATAAGGTGAATTCAATTTTATCTAACAAGAATTAAAAAGACTCTAAATTTTAACTAACTTTACTAAGTTAGTAACAATTTAAATTGTTTGTAATTTTAAATAAAACTAAGTTCCACCTACAAGAATTTGTCAAAATCCTACAAAATACCAATCGAACAGTTAGAAAAATCTTGGATTTTGTGGACTTCTACAAGTCTAAATTTAAGTTTGGTTACAATTTTATTTTGTTTTTTGTCTGTGATGTGCTACAGAACAGACTGTACATGATATAGGATGACTGTGATGCGCTATCGGACAGACCCAATGCGCTAAGCTATTTTTTGGATGCGTTGCTTTGTTTTTCTTCCGTGCCGAGACCTACAAGAAAAGATTAGTGAGGATGATGCGCTAAGCTAAGGACTTCACGCGCTAGAGTATAAACCCCATGTGCTAAATATTGTACGGGATGCGCTGGAATGTTAACCAGATGCACTAGGGGATGTTCCCCATGCGCTAATTCCTGTTTCCCGCGTACTTGCTAAGCTATTTTCTGGATGCGTTGCTTTGTTTTTCTTCCGTGCCAAGACCTACAAGAAAAGATTAGTGAGGATGATGCACTAAGCTAAGGACTTCACGTGCTAGAGTATAAACCCCATGTGCTAAATATTGTACGGGATGCACTGGAATGTTAACCAGATGCGCTAGGGGATGTTCCCCATGCGCTAATTCCTGTTTCCTGCGTACTTGCAAAAGTGTTTATTTTTTAAAACTGATTTGATTAATGGGGTAGAGCCCCACAGTGGGCGCCAGAAATGTATGCGGGAAAAGTGGGTCAATGAAAGTCAAAATGTGAAAAGTGAAGCCCAAAGAGACTTGTCCACACACACACAAGACTTCTTGGTAAAAGCTATGGAGTCATGAAGGATGACTCAACTTCCCAAGGTTGGTTCCATGGTTCTCTATCTCACAAGGTCCCTCAAACCAATGCCTTTTCTCTCAGATCGCTAAGAAAAGTGGTTTAGGGATGACAAATACAAGAACGAGGGATGCTTTGATTGATTTTAACATGAGAATGCATCCTATCTATGCATGATTCTACAAATGCAATAAACTAGATTATAAGATGACAATATTAGTAGTAATGTTATCCTAACATGATATACTAGTTATATGATTTAAGATAATGATAAACGAAATAGTCTAAAATGTTTATTAGATTAATTCCTATTGCAAAGAGAGACTAGATGTGCTAAAATTGAGCATAAGTGTGATACTAAAAGCTTGTGTGGATTTCTAGAGATCTTTAAAATGGAGGAAGGAGAGCTCTATTTATAGTGAAAATAGGGCAATGGATGGCCAGGATTGAAAGAGTTAATCAAGGGTCAAGTTTGAAAGTTGTCGATCCATGTTTACAATTTTCACCAATGAAATGGTGACAATTGTCAACATAAGGCTGGTTAAGAGGAGAGATAGGAAGCATTAAATGCTTGAGAAGACCTCATGGTTACCTTAGGAGGTAAGGGTTAAGGTTAGGTTAAGAATATCCAATGGATAAAGCTTTTAGCCAAAGGATAAACTCTTTTGCAAGGGTTAAAGGAATACCCATGGTCAAACCAATAAATGCTTGATGAGACCCTTGGGTTATAGGGAGGTTAAGTTAGTCAAAAAGTCTCTAACCATGCCACTAAGGGTTAGTTAACCATTAATGGTTAAAATACTTTGGGGACAAATTTGTAAGAGTCCTTCCAAATTTGGGGGTATTCAACAAGTTAGCTTGTTGAATGGATAAAGGCTTTAATGCCTTTTGAAGACTTTACTCCAAATTTGAGAAGTGACCTCCTCAAATTTAGGGAAAAGAGATAATGAATGGGTTTAGTGTTAATTGATTAGGATTAGATGGGTTCTAGAAGAAATTAGGAAATAGGGTTTAGGATGCAAGTGGGAGATGTAGGATTTTGCAAGTGGATGAAGAAAATAGAATTTAATTAAAATAAAATTAATTTATTTCAATTTGGTTGCAATTTGGGAAATTGAATAAATTAGATTTATTCAATTTGGGGTAAACTATTTAATTAAAAGTAGATAGAAGGGATTTAATTAAATAAAATGATAAAAGCGGTTTTAGTGAATTTAACTAAATAAATTGAATAATTTACTTAATTAAATAGAGGAATGTGGGTGATTTAATTAAATTGGATTTAACTAAATAGAGGAATGAACATAAAATATTCATTTAGGAATATGGTCATTTTTATATGTCTACAAAATGATTTCAAATAATAAGAATATGCAACCCTAACCCAATTTTGGGTTAGGGTTAGCATTTTTAATAATAAGAGTATTTTAATAATGCAACCCTAGCCCATAATCGTGTTAGGGTTAGCATAGAAAAATAAAAGAAAGAGGTTATTAAGTGAATTTAAATAAAACATAAGAAAAATTACTCAACCCTAGTTAGGGTTTGAGGTTTTAAAAAAAATAAAAATAATATATATATTAAAATAAGGAGAGGGGGAAATACTTTCCAAATTTTGGAAATGATTCCCCCCATATAATTTTAGCCTTATGTGTCATTAATTTAAAACTCCTTGTTTGATGTGGGAGAAAATCAATTTTTAATATAGTTTATTTTTACATAATTTAAAATGGAGGATTAATTATATATGGATACATTATCCACATAATTGATTTAATTTATTCAATTAGGGAAACTAAATAGTTAATTGATATATTCAATTAAATATGGACATTAGGTTATATATATTAATTTGGGGGAAAAATTTGTAACCAAAATAATTAATTGTTTATTTCGAATTTTTACCTATGAGGCCAAATTTGGCCGAATTGTATAATAGTTGAAAATTGAAGATTTAGGGGAGGTTAAAAAAAGACTATAGCATAAAATTGGATTTATTTGACAAATGACACTGTAGAATTTTGAACCCTTATCAGTTAGATTTAAATAATGAATTTGCGTGTGTTTCAATTAATTAATTTTAAATTTAAGATAACATTATCATTGTTGGACGAGAACGATTTAAATGCATTTGAGATAACTAATTATCCCTCGATTTTAATTAGCGGTAACTTAATTAAGATAACCCTCTTGGGATTAATTAATCTCCATTAATTAATGCCGCTTAATTGAGTTGGTTAACTAAACCAACTTTAGGAAACAATTCTATTTACATCCTAGTTAAGACAAGACTTATTTGATTTCTTTAAATGTAGATTATTTTGAGAGTTTAGGTATTTCAAAAAAAAATTGTTCCATTTTTAGGCCAAAAAGTTTGGCCACGACAGCATAGACAGGTAAACTCTAAAGGGAGGATTTTAGTAATTTGATCTTCCCAGATTGGCTAAGAAGGGCTCCTTTCCAACCAACAATCTTTTTGTGGAACCTGTGCTCCAAAATGAAATAGGAGGTCTTTTGCATAGAGGGAGACCCAAGTAGATAGAAGGGAACAAACTGATCTAGCATTCCAGGATTCTGGCTATTCTCCTTTGCCTATCTTTAGGAGTGTTGAGGAAGAAGAGGGAGCTTTTCATCTAGTTTATTAGATATCCCAAAGCTTGGCAATAGTGACTGCGAGCCGATTTTAGAGATCTATATTTCTTGATAGTCGATGATCCTAGCAGAACCGTGTCATCAACACATTGTTGATGGGAGCAGACCTTGTCAGCCAACAATGGTCTGACATCTTTCAGATGACCTATAGAAAGAAGCTTGTTGATGTATCTACCCAAACTTTCAGGCAAAAGAGAAAATAAAATAGGGATATAGGATCCCCTTGTTTGAGGCCCCTTGAAGACTTGAAGAAGGGGGAAGGAGAACCATTAACAATAACAAAGAGTGAGAGGGTAGAAATTAGTTGGAAAATCAGCTGAAGCACTCTCTCACCAAACCCAAAAAGCTTTAAGTATTCTGAGAAAAAAATTCCAGTCCACCCAATCATAAGCCTTCGATAGATCAAGTTTCATCAGAAATCCTTGATTTTTTGAAATTAGTTCCAAATAATAAATGTTCTCATGGACAGTGATGATGGAGTCAAGATTCATCCTTCCAAGAATAAATCCATTCTGTTGAGGAGAAATAATATCAAGAAGGAGAGACAATAGTCTTAAGGTGAGAACCTTGGAAATGATCTTATAAAAGGAGTTGCAAAGGCTAATAGGTCTAAAAAGATCCATAACATCAACACCTGGGACCTTAGGGATTAGAACAAGAAAAGGCATTGATCTCCTTCAAAATTTGCTTAGAGCCAAAAAATTCTTTTACTCCCTTGATAATATCCTAACTAATAATATGCCAAAAAGTCTGAAAGAAGAACATCGAGAAACCATCTTATCCGGGGGCTTTCTTTCCTTCAAAGGAGAAGACTGTCTTCTTAATCTCAGCTTCAAAGGAGATAGAAGAGACGAATTTATTCTGGTCTTGCCCAATCATATTTGGGATCGCATCAAGGAGTAAATCTTGAGAAGCTTTATCTAGATTGCAGTCAACTGATAAGAGAGACAAGAAATAAGATCTAGCTTCCTTCCTTATTTCCTCTTCCTCAAATGATAGGGTCCCCCCTATAGAAAATTTTATAATTCTATTAGCCATTTTGTATTTCATGGAAGTCATATGGAAGAATCTAGTACTTTTATCTCCCTCCTTAAGCCAAAGAGAATGAGAGTGTTGCTTCTAGAATTCCTCCTCTTTTCTTATAATGTCGTGATATTTAGATAGGATATCATTCTCAGAGGTGATGGAGACCTCATCATACCCATTAGCTTGGATTTTATCCTGAATGTCTTTGAGATCTAGCTGAATCATAGATTTGGAGGCAAAAATATCACCAAAGACTTCTTTATTCCATTTATTGACCATGTCCTTAACATGCCTCAATGTTTTTGCCATCCGGAACATGGCAGACCCATCCACTGAGATATTCCACCATTACATAATTGCCTCATCAAGTTTAGGGTGGGCCATGCATATTTTTTTGAATCTGAAAGGGGAATTTATCCTCCAAGAGATAAGGTCCGCCACTAAAGAAATTAGATAGTGATCAAATCCTATACGGGAAAGAGCGTTCAAGGAGAAATTGTAATGGTTGAACCAGCCATTGGAAATAAGGGATCTGTCAAGTCTTACCTGAATAAGATCAGAGCCAATACTTTTGTTAGTCCAAGTGTAATTAGCACCTTGTAGATCTACATCATGTAGTGCCTGACTATCAATGAAGTTCATCATATCCATTATATTCTTAAGCTGAGAAGGAATCCCCCCAAATTTCTCACTCTCCTTGAGAGGCATGTTGAAGTCTCCCATAGCCAACCATCCTTCAGTAATGAATTGAGCTCTAAAAGATTCTAACATTTTCTAAAATTTGATTCTCCCTTGTCTAGTATTCAAGGCATAGATATTAGATAAAAGCCAAGTTGTACCATGTTTAATGTGGTGAAATCTAACAAACACCATATTATTATCTAACCAAACAAGATTCCCCTGTACATGTTGGAGGTTCCAAAAGAGAACTGTGCCATTAGAGTCACCATCCAAGCTATCCCCCATGGCCCCACAATTCTTAAACGCTTTGATTTTTTCAACTTTATCCTTAGACATTTTAGGTTCTTGAATCAGAACAATATCAGGTTTATGATCCCTAACAAAGTTCCTGAGAACCTCCTGTTTATGCAGACCATTAAGTCTGCAAATGTTCCATGAAATAATCTTCATATTCATTTGAGAGAGCATACCTCATGGATGGTCAGCTAGGTACCATCTGCAATATTCTTACTGGCTTCCAATTCCCTCATTTACGTCACTGATCTCCTTCCTAGCGTTGATGGGAATGAGACCACATCAACTTTAGCTCTTCCCCTAGTTTTCACAGGAGTAGTTTGTGGAGTAGATTTAGAACCCTTTTTCCCTCCTCGCTTTCTCTCTGTAGCATCATTATGCTGAGTTTCATCCTCTAGAGGGATCTAGGCAACAGCTTTATTTGTTCTTCATCCACACATTTAGTACTTATGCTTAGAAGAGAACTTGTCGCTGATGTCAGAAAGGTAGACTTTACATACTCAATTGACTTCTGGGATTTAGAGGAAGAACCTCCTCCAAGAATATTGCATTGTTGGGCATCTTCAAAGCTAGGAAGAGAGTCCTTGCAATTCGAGTCCTTTATGGCTGAGTTTGAATCCTCCTTCTCATCATTCTCTTGTAGAACCACATGGATTTCCCCTTCCTCTAGTTCTTCTTCCTTATGTTCTTCACTACTGGGGCTTGGCTTTTCTCCTTCATCTGTTCTAATTTAGGCTCCTTCTTTATCTTATTTCTTTGATTCCTTCGTACCTTTTTGATTTGTATTTTCCTTTTCCTTAAAGGTGTCAGGAATGATAACATTTTGATTCTCTTCTTCCGCCTTCTTACTGGGATTTCTAGCCTTCCATTAAATCTTTCTTTCTTTTTTGGCTTTCTCCTTTTCAGCCTACAATAGACATTTCTTAGCAATATACCTAGCCTTTTTTTAGTGGAAGCACACAAAAGGGACAGTCTCATATTCCAACTATTGGATCCATTTCCCAAGCCTGGAGTTAATCTCTATTGAGAGAGGCATATCCGTACCTTGTGACACACCCACACAAATTCTAGCAAAGGTGAGTCTTCTTCTAGCAACTATTGTTGGATCAATGGATAGGAGTTCACCAAAAGAGCTTGCCAATCCATTAAAGACATCTTCAACCCAGAATTGCAGGGGAAGGCCTGGAAGTCTTACCCACATATAGGCCTAAACAAAGAAGGATTCATTTAGATCAATCATCAGTGACCACTTCTAAAGCACCAGAGTAGTTTTCCCTATCACCCAAGGACAAACACAGAGAATCTTAATTATGTCTTCCTCATAGGAAAAAGTGAGGGAAAGAGCTCCTTTCGACATAGCAATAATTTCAATCTATCCTTTAAGAGACCACTTTTTTCTAGCATATGCCCTAACTACATCAATATTAGGTCTAGCGCCCAAGAATTTACTGACCAACGTCAAGGCCATCAAAGAAATATTGTGATCAATCATAGGATCGGGGATATCTATCGCAAATCTCCCCTGCATAGGATCAAAAATATTACATACCTCAGGGAGAGAGGAGTTTCCTCTTGGTTTAACACCAAACAAAGAGGACTAGGGGCAAGAAGCATCCACCCGATTGGGATCCTATCTTGGGGTACCACCAGCATGTGACGTTCCCCCTCCACCTGGGTCCAAGGGTTTTTCAAACCCTTGTGAGTCCCTAACGAATGGATCCTTGCCATCTGCCTGAGGGTCTACTATCTCAGGTACATCCCGTGATCATTCCTTTCCACTCACGTCCTGGATCACAAGGCCATCATAGGACTTCTCGCCCAAACCAGTATTCAAAATTGCTCTCTGTGCCATTTAGTTAAGTCGATATTGATGGTGTTGTATCGCCCTATGTTATGATATGCACCAAAGCTATGATTATGATATAATGATATGACCTAGGGTTATATAATATGACCTAAGGTATGATATGGAAGTGATAGACCAATGATATGATATTACCTAATGTTATGAGATTAGAGAGGTAAATGCAAACGTATGACAATGTGAACTTAAGACAAACCTAGGGTTTGGACTATGCAATGATATTGACCTAATGGAAGAAGGCGTATGCAAGGAAAATATTTATAAGATGTAAATGATATGACCTAAATGATGAACTAATTTAGGTATGTCAATGATAATACAAGATGTAACCTAAGCCAAAACCTAGTTTGGGTATGATAAAGATAGTACAAGATACCACCTAAGTGAAAAACCTAGCTTAGGTATTGTAATACCCTAAAAATGGTCATCTAAACCATGGGCCCCTAATCTTGACAATGTCACCAAGGTCCTAACCAAAGGCAATTAAATAAATCTTGAGCACACAATTAATTCTTTAATCATCAAATGTCACATAGAAAAATCAATCACTCAATATTAAATAAATATTTATTTAATTAATAAATCATTCCAAGTAAATCATTTTAAACAATTATCTTATTTATTTTAATTAAATATCCTAGCATATTTAATTAAATAAATCAATTTGCCATTAAATCATCAAAAAAAGGAATTAATTTAATTAAATAAATCAAATTGCCATAAATCTTCAAAAAAGGAAACAAATCAAGAAAGAGGAATTAATTCAATTAAATAAATCAATTATGAGCACAAATCTTCAAAAATGGAAATAAATCAAAAAAGGAATTAATTGACAAAAAAGAATTAAAATTTGAGAAAAGAAATCAATTGGAGATAATCTTGAAAAAAACAAATTAAAAATTGATGGATAATCTCAAAGAAAGCAATTAAAATAATTAAATATTAAAATTGAATGAAATAGAGAATAAATCAGTTTTTTCCTGATTTTAATCTTAATTTTAGTTCAATTTCCTTTAAATCAGTTTTTTCTAATTTAATCTTAATTTTAGTTCAATTTCCTTTAAATCAGTTTTTTCTTGATTTAATCTTAATTTTAGTTCAATTTCCTTTAAAACTGAGAAAAGCATCCAATCACATCAATTCACCTGGATTGTGCTTCCTCTTGGAAAATCTTGACCGCTCATCATCAGTTGATCTTAGCCATTGGTTTCTTTCTGAATTTTCTATAAATTCAGGCTCATCTCTCATTCAAAGAGAGGCTGGAGAATATATAGTTATTATACTATTTTTTCTCTAGACTCATTGATATATTGCATATTAATTATTTCATATTGATTAAATCATTTAGTTTAATATTGCAAAAATATTGTTAGATTAATATTGCATCCATCTAGCATTCATCATGTTCATATAGATAAAATCCTTCATCTTGATGTTGTCTAGTCACTGGTATTGCTAATTAATCTGAGAGCAATCTTATACTTGCAACTTTTAGAAGGCAATGGGTCGATTTGTTATGGTTTATTTATTCATTGATTATATCTGATTAACCATGCGTCCAATGACTTGATTGAAGTGTTGTGTATTGCAGATACAGATACAGGTCCACTTTTCACACACACATTTCTGGCACCCAGTGTGGGGCCCAAACCCACAACTACAAGATTTCTAATGTTTCTTTAATAAATTTAATGTTTGGTTTTTATAACTAATAAACATGTGTTAAATTTGCAAATAAAAATCTTTCTTTTTGTTTGTTCTTCTATGACAGTCAAACAATGGTCTCGGTTTAGGGAGCATAACTTTTTATTGAACTGTTGGATCTTAACCCATTTGTGATATGTTTTGTAAAACCAAGTTGTCTATAGGTTCACCTAAGGGAGTTTCCTAAAGATTTTGGTTTTGAAAGTTATGATTGACAGAGTGAAGGACTATCATTTTACTCATTTTTCTATGGTAGTCAAAAAGGGTCTCGGTGTGAAGAGCATAAATTTTTATTGAACCCTTGGATCTCAACCACTTTTTGATATGTTGTTTAAACTCAATTTTTCTACACGTTCACCAAACGGAGTTTCCTAAATATTTTGGGCTTGAAAGTGATGATTGATAGAGTGCAGGGCTATCATTTTACCTATTCTTCTATGATAGCCAAAAATGGTCTCAGTTCAGAGGGCATAATGTTTTATTGAACCATTGGATCTAACCCAAATTTGAATATGTTTTGTAAAAATAAGTTTTCCACATTTCCACCAAAGAAAGTTTCCAAATTATTTCTGGTTCAAAATTTATAAATGACAGAGTGCAATACTATAAGAAATTGTCATAACTAGGATAGTCATAAAATGGAAATTCTTGTTAGATTAGTTTAATTTACAGTTTACATGATAGAATTTTCTTTTGATGATTTTTTTTTTTATGTTATTTTGGCAACTAATTTTGGGCTTTTAATGTTTGTAGAACGCTTGTCAAAGAATCTATCAATCAAACATATGCTTGCCAAAGAATCAAGAAGAAAATGACTACTAACATATTGGTTTTGCAGGTTGCCTAAGGAGAATCAACTAAACATTGTGTATTCATTTAGTATTTTCTTAGGCACTTAAATTGCTATCTGGTTAAAGAAAAAATCTATCTTTCATGTTTTCAGAAAAATCTAAGAGGTAGGAGAGTATGCTCTTGTCTTTTATAGACAATCAGAAATCTAGACCCTCGAAGTTTTTTTTCTAAGTTTTGAGATTTGTGTACCTTTAGCAGGCCTGTCACAGTGGGAAAAAGTAATCACCCTGTGAGAATGACCCAAGTGAGTACAGCTGAACTTGAGCATTCCAACTCACTATAATAAATAGGCCTCTGGTGATTAAAGTCTTAGAGGATGGTGTTGAACAATACATTTGAATGTAAAAATCTTCCCAAAGGCGTGACAGCTAAAAGATCATCGGCCAAAAATATCACGTCGAGCATCTCAAGATAAGTTTCACCAAAAGAATAGTTTCATCAAAATAAGGCATAAAGTGGAAAACACTAAGTTCAAATGACTTCAGCAAAATATCTCTTTCGGTAAACAAAAGAAACCACTCATCGACGTTCCAGTTTCATCGAAAAGTGAAAGGCGAACAAAAGGTGAAGTCGAGGAAATTAAATTGCCGAAGAAACTTGAAAAGCATTCATCGAAGAACAAATCTTATCGACAACAATATGTCGATAAAAACAATGAGATTTCATCGATAAAAGAAGGACATCGAAGAAAAAGGATTTCGGAGGGCTCGTGTGAACTTTCACCGAAGTATAAAACTCATCGAAATATGATTTCGATGAAACTCACAAATAACTCAATGAAAAAGACATCATCGATGAGAAGATGATTTTGAGGAGACTAGAAGATGGTCTTTCGACAAGGGCCATTCACAAATGAGGTGATATCGAGGAAAATGAACTTTCGATGAAAGATTAAAGCATTCAACCGAAGACAAGGGTTTCATCGAAAACTTGATTCACAATCAGCTAAACAGTACTTCTTGCGAAGGAATTAAAAGCTCAAATCGAGGATGTCACATCTACAATTAAGTTTGAACATTTGAGTAGCCGTTATAAACATAGAGACATTAACTATTGTACAAGTTGCTCACACAAATACAGCTGAATTGATTGGATTTTTATAAAGAACCAGATCATTGCCAAAAGACGGGAAGTTACGAGGAGCAAGCTGAAGTTTGTGAACAGCAGTCAGAAGAGCTCGATGATTCTCCAAGTAAGTGTTATATCTCATATTGATTAAAGTCATGGAACCCTCTTCTTCTTCTAAAAGGAGTAGGAAAGGAAAGGAATTGAACCCTGAAGAGAAACCCAAACGATAGAAAAAGGAGGGTAGAGCTTTAGCTCAAGATCTGTTAGACCAGTGCCTGACATCCAGTGTGAGGTCCAAAAAAATTGAAAGTGAAGAGGAAGGGTTGGAAGATAGATTTGAACACTTAGGAGACATATGGACTGAAATCAGAGGACATGAGTTGTTCTAATTTGGTTACAAGAGAAGGGATGCTCCTGAGCCTATGAGTAACCTATGGAAGAAAAATTTAGGGAAACTGGTAGTCCTGAATGTATTTGTGGACATCGAATTAATGAAAGCCCTAGTAGACTATTATGATCCAAAAACCAAAACCATATATGACTACCGAGGAAATCCTATGGTGGTAATTAACAAACAGACCATTGATATGGTGTTTGATCTGGACTGGGATGTAGAAGAGAAAATTGACATACAGAAACTGTCGCAAGAGTTCTTCAATTTAGAGAACATCTATAGGACATGGAGACTACCCATTCACCGGCCAAAAGTGGGAAAATCTTTAGTTCCTTTCAGTAAAGATGACAAAGTGCCTTTTGATGTCAACCAGTTCCATCCATATTTCAAGTATACATACTATGCTACAGCCCAAGTATTAGGCTTAGAAGCTCATCCTCTCATGGATATTGGGATTATGGTTTTCTGTGCTGATCTACAATCAAAAGACCCTAGGCTGTTTGACTATGCCACTTACGTTGCAGAAGCCTTAAATCATGGGTTGGAGAAGTTAAAAGGAGACCTTATGAATATTCATTTCTCATTGTATTCCTTTTTAATGCACATTATTCTTTATTGTGGACAAGACTTCAATTTCTGGTCAGATGATTTCAGCATCAGAGCTTATGATAAAAATGGTTTGAAGAAACCAGTCCAGTTGTGGGTTTCTGCATGGGATCAAAGATTTATAAACAACCAGTATTGGCACTTTCAGGAATATTTTGTAAAACCACTCAGTGCAGCTTTCGGGCAACATAGAAGTTACACTCTGTCTCCTGAAATCAAAAGATTCCTTAGGCCAAAAGACTTTTCTCTAGAGTCTCAGATTGATCACAACTGGGGTGATTGGTATTGCCACCCTAATCATATAGAAATCAGGATATTTGGATATGAAGGAAAGCCATACATGCTTCCAATCACAGTACCAAATAGGGTGGCTAGTCTAGAGATTGTAAGACAATTATCTGCTACCAGTGCCAAACATCTCACATATTTTGGTAAACAATCTATTGTGCCAGGGTTACTGGTGTTTTCTGATTTCATTGTCAAAAGTTCTAAAAGTTATCATTTACTTCAAAATAAGTTGGATTATTATGGCATGACTCTGGGTGATCCTAGAGAGAACTTTGATCCTGAGGGATCTATAAAAGCTGCAAGGACATCACAGAAACTAAAAGCTGGAATACATGTGGCTCAGATGCCAGAGGATTTAATCAGGAACCTTGAAAGAGAAGAGGCCAAGGTTTTGAGAGAAAGAAGCAAAATGACTTGGGAAGCTTTCAAGTGGAAAAGAGCAAGGGGGATGGTGGATGGAGACCTACTTGGAAACCTCCAAGATCCTTTGGAGATAGCCAAAAAACTACTTTAGCATGAGGTAGAGATTATGCATAGAGTACCCCCCCAGTTCCTCCATTTTGTCAACACTAGAAAAGATAGTAAGCCATTGGCTCACATGTCACCACAATCAACTGCTAGTAGCATCCCTGCTAACTCCCCTAGAGAAGATTATCCCCTTGGTTTTGAAGAAGAGGTAGATGTGGAAACTGGTGAATTTAATATTAGGGATGTAGTAGATATAAGGATGACAGAGCATGAAGACTTTGTTGCAGATGACAGATTCGCTTCCTCAGGACAATTCCTTTCATTCTTATACCAGTACAAGGGGGCTCATGTGAGACGATGTATGGCTGGGAGACCAGAAGAAGAGTAGATGAGAAGGCTGCAAGATGAGATAGATGCTCTCATGAAAGCTATGACCCCTGAGAAGGGGAGGAAAATATTAAAAGAGGCTAGTGTTATCATTTTTTTAGGTTGGGATATAAATTCAGCACTGTTATTTGATGGATTCTTGAAGAAGCAAGACCTAAATCAATAGGTATTGCCTCAAGAGATAGATAAATTATTCATAGGCTCAGGATATGATCCTGATCAAAAAGCTCTCCTACAATGGGCACTGTATCCAAGAGGAAAAAGACCAATTATTGTGGATATTGAAGAAACTTTTGGACACCTTGTGATCCATCAAGTAGGAAAGACTGACCCTAGGGTCACTGCAAGATTAAACTTGGATGTAGCCAAACTGAATTTGGATCAGACAGAGTTTTTGGTTAGGGAAAACGTTACCTATAAGGGTTTATATGAAAAAGGTAAAGAGGAGAATCAAAGGCTACAAGAAAAAATATTGCAGCTAGAGACAGGAACTCCTTTAAGTGAATATGCTTCATATCCCGCAGGACAAAGCTTGGATGATGTCTCTGATGTTCTGTATTGGAAATATCAAGAAGAAAAGGCTACCAAACAGGTGAATAATATTCAACAAAAGATGGATAAATTGGTTAATGATATCATTGAACACAGGTTCAACACCATGCTCGTACATGTTGAACGTTATTGGAGAGTGTACACTGGAACCATAAAGGCATTAAGAGAGCATGAAAGGTTAAAAGCGTGATTGCATGAAGTAATAGGCAATATTGATGTGATGACACCAGAGGAGAAAACAAAAGGGACTTTGTATATGGAGAATCATGTTAAATACAAAGATACGCTAAAAAGAGATCTTCAAGAATTGGATGATGGGAGCCCTATTGGAATGCCCTCGATTTATAAAGAGGGAGAATTAGTATCTATGTAAGGATGGTGGAATGAACTTATAAATGTCAAGGATTGGGCTCTGTCAAGATTGGATCGAAACAAAGATATGGCCCCTACCATCAACCCGATGATATTCGAATACCTCTCACAGGGTGAAGAACTAAAGAAACGGAGCGTCAAGATCAAGACTTTTAAAGAAGATGATTACATTCATCATTTAGGGATACTTAATCTCTTTTTACTTAAGTTTGTTAGGAATGTTCAAATTGACAATTAGTATTTCGAAAAGACACATCTTTTCATAGATAGCACTTGCTCTCATATATATGTGAGAGAGATTTCTTGTAATGCGGATCAATCAAAAAAAAAATGAGGATAATAATGTATGACAACTTAAAAGCTTCTTGTTACACAAATTTTGATAGGTACATAATATAATCAGTCATCTTTTCTTTGCATATGTGCTGTGGATTATTTCATTTGTTGTTGGCAATTGCTTGTGATATTATCTAAAGGAGATAAGGTTATTCATATTCTTTGAGTGAAATTCATGTTGTATGTTATAAGGTTGAAATAAAAGTTCTGCTAGTGAATTATAATTGTTCTTTGCAGTGCTTACTTGGGTGGTCCCTTAAAGGTAGGGTTAAATTCATTCAAGCAACTTATAATATAAGCATTCAATTGATCTCATCAGAAATAGTAACTGACAGATCCACAAAAGGGGTGGGTTTAAAAACTGTCTCACAAGATCACACAATAAGTCCTCAGGAAATATAAAGACTCTATAGCCCAGACAACAAAGAAGGCACTGGCCATTTATAAATTACAACTTATCACCATATCCATCACATTTTATTTTAATAGGAGTAAGTGAGTAGGAAACACAGGGTAAGTTGGCAATAGTGTATACATTTAAAATTCTAAGCATAAAGATCGAATAGCTTTCACAACAACAATCTTGAACTCATCTGCTATATCTCCATCCTAGAAGCTTATGCCATTCTGAGATAGGAGGAATCCAGATTAAGACATTGAATCTGCTATAAAAAGCATTAGTTGAAGGAACAACTAGTGAATAGGTATACCCGCCTAGGTCCTGCAGAGCCTAAAGTGAGAGAGTTAGTAATCAGATAGGTTCACTCTATAAGTTGGCCAAGTCAATTGGAGGGTTTGATCATAGGAGTTGGCATTTCCTTAGAACCTATCCAATCTATTGATTTGAGAGCCAACAGATGGGATTATTTGAGTTTTCTCTTTGAGATCTCTCATATCGAGCATTTTGTAGGGCCTCGCGGTCTTAATCACATTTACATGACTACATCTTGTTTTGGTACCTTGTCGGGCTATAGGCCTCAATCATGCTTGCGTGACTTCAAGGGGTAATTTCAAATGGAAATCCTGACTAAGAACTATAAGATAGAAGCTACTCGATTCACCTTCGAAAGGTTGATAATCTTTGTGCAAGAGAGATAGTAACTCTCCCAAGACACTTGCCATATCGTGCCCCCATCAGCGTTTGGAGTTGGCTAATACGGCATTGAGAATTGCATGAGACTCAATGGTCATATTCTGATTAGCTATTGGGTGTGTACCTAAGTCAGCAAGCAAAGGTTTTCTTCTCTAAGCCAACTTCCATAGGGTTAGCGTGATATGATTGAATTATTATATATCTTGTGTATTTTCTATGTTTTCATCCCTAAAACTAAAACTGGAATACCAAAACTGGAGAAAACAACAAACAAAATCAGTGATAAACTCTGTTTGTGTCTAAATTGGTCTCTGTCAATCATTGAAACATCAATCCTTATAAAAAATTAGTAGTCATCAATCATTGAAACTCTTTCTGTCAAAATCTCATCTCTGTCCAATCCTCTGTCATACGAATTCCTGATCTTATCAGTCAAAATTGTCTAAATAGTCTACAGTGAGCCTAAAATTGGTTACCATCCTCTTGAGCATAAACAACCTTGATAGTGTACCTCTATCGTTGCGTTGCACGACTTTGTCGATCATCTCTAAGCTAGTTCAAACAAACATATTATCAAACCTAAGTTAACTTAAATAATGTCTTACACAAGATAGATCATTCTTGAAACCAGACTAGATCTTTAGTTACTTCTCTCAATTAGTACATTAAATGAATTGCTAGCTACAATTTGATCTTGACTTTTGCAACACATCTCACTCTCGGTCCTGCCGATTAAAAATGCCTGTTCAAACCAAAAGCTCTTCTAATTTTTTTGAAAAAAGTAAGAATCTCATGGATACCTTAGCTCCAATTCCCATGGCTGCCTATGCTCAAATGCTTCAAGATATAAAGAAAAAAATATATGACATGGAAATCCAACAAAATAGATCAATGACTCCATTTGAAAAACAAATGTATGATATCAAGTGTGAGAAACTTCAAGAAGTGCTAAAACGATTATGTGATTTGTCAAGCAAATACCAACAAATTATTGACAATCAAAAGCCAAATCTCAAACAAGCTCTCAAGACACCTTCACCAAGACAAAAAGACATCTATTCCCTAGATAGACAGTTTACACCTTTGGGGCAATCTATTGAGTCTTCTTTGGAAGAGCTTATTAAGAACAATCTAATCATGTTGCCTAAAAAGACCACATGGGGATGGGAATTTATGAGTAAGTATTGTGCATATCATAGACAAAATGAACATAAGACTTCACATTGCATAGAATTAAAACATAAGATTCAAGATCTCATTGATGATGGTGTCATTGAAATTGAAGATCCTAATCACTCACCTCAAGAAAAAGAAGCAACTACTTCTAAGCATAATCAAAATCATGAACCTATGTCTAGCAAGGCTCCATATATAGCCTCCATCCCTTCCATGATGCCTTCATCTCCTAAAACTTCTCAGCAACAATCCATACCATCTCCTTCAAACAATGAAACTTCTTATGTTTACCTTCAAGGGCTATCTCCTATGGAAATCCAAGTTAATGGAAATAGTAATACAAGTTCCTCTAAAGATTTAAAAATCCCAGATCCTATGCCGTCATACACTTCAATTCCAAATGTACTCACTCCAAAGAGTCCCACTCAAAATGCTTCCCCATCATGCCAAAATATGGAGATCTTCCAAGAATCCCCTATGCCTATGCAAAATCCTATCCCTTCCTTAGAAGTGACTTCATGTCAAGAGAATAATCTGAAAAATGAAAGAATAAGTCGTACCATAAATCAAGATCAAGACACCAAAACTCCTCAATCCCATCTAATGATTGAAAAAGATCCTATTTCACTAGAATCCCATGATGATCCCCTTATACCTTTCCATTTCTTCCAAGAAGATCCCCTTCCATCTCAAGAGCAAATCATCCTTCCTAAGCAAGATCATGATGCCTCTTCCACCTTTTCAAACGATCCTGTTCAAAATGAAGAGTCAAATACCCTTCCTACTCTATCCAATGGTCGTCTTCCATGTCAAGATCAAAGTATCCCTTCATCTCCTTGTCATAATCCTACATGTTCACTTCGTGATCCTATCATTCCTTGCATTCTACCTCCACCTCAAAATGAACTTGCCTCTAGCATCCAAAGTAAGAAGAAACCCTTTGTTAAAAAGATCTTTCAAAGCATGTATTATCAAAGAAAAGGGTTAGAAATTCATGAACGAGGTATATTAGAACCCCCTGCTATTAAAGAAAATGTTAAAGGTCATGGCCTCAGGGAAAATTCTCAAGATGTTGGTATCTCTCATAAATCCTACATTTCTCTAGTTAAATCCAAATACATGCCTTCCCCTTCACCTCTCCCATCCATTCTAGGTCCCTATATCCCTCCATCCCTTATGCGGGATCAACAAAGGCACACATCTTTGAGTACCTTCCATCCATCTAAAAGACCTCCATATCATTCCTATATAGCCATGCATCTCCCTCCAAGCAATTTGGATGCCAAGCATAAAAGTCATAAGTCAAGCAATCCACATGTATTCAAGGATCAACATGTCCCATCTAATTGACATGTCAAAACAAAGCAAAATATGATCCAAAAAGAAAAAGAAAAATACAAAACGCCACAAAGGCCAACAAAGAAAGAAGAAAAGTCAAAAGTTATATGGGTTCCTAAGGCACTTGTACAAGCAATGTGCTCTAAGGAACTACAAAAGCATGAAAAATCAAAAGCCATGTGGATCCCTATGCGGCTGCTTGAAGCACAACAGTCTAAAGAAAAATCAAAATTGGCATCCAAAATTATTGTTCCTCCATCCAAACCTTCCGAGTCTATTCCTCCATCACCTCCTTCATCCATTTTGGGTTCTTATGCCCCAAAATCTGTAACCTTTCCTCCATCCAAATCTCAAAATATGAGATTCACTTCTCTTCCATATGTCCACCATCCCTCAAGGTGTGTGCCAATGTTGATCTTTCCAACATTTCCATCTAGCCATAAAAAATTCTTCCAACATCCAATCCATTATCCAACACCTCTTTTTCACCCTTCCATCCCTCTTATCCAATCCTTTGGATAAGTCCTTGCCCTAGTTTCATTTTATTATCCTACCAACATCTTTGAGCATACATTCATAGCCATTGTCTATTGCAACTCATGTTCTAAGGGTAACATCCAAAGCAGTGAGACGTTGGGGTCCTTCTTCCATCCCCTGTCATGCCTCCATTATCTTCCAAAAGAAAAAATAAAAAAAATATGAGAAAAAAATAAAATAAAATAAAATAAAGTTCAGAAAAAAAGTAAAGAGAAATAAATTCGTCCTTGTGTGAAAACCACTTCCATGATGAAAACCTAGTAAACAGGCATCATGCATAATCCATTATCCTTTTTCACTTTACACTGGGGGCAAGTTCCATCCATGTACATCCATCTATTATCCTTCATCCGTTGTTATCCCTCATTCGCTCTATTTACATTCATATCTCTTTTCCACCTTTGATCTTGACAAGATTAAGGATCTTTGTAGGCTTCATGTGTCCTATCTATTACACTTGATCTAGACCCTTTATCTCCTATCCATTGCTTGCTTACATCCTTAATTAGCACCTTTGATCTTGATTATCCTATCTGCCTCCTATCCAGATCTATTCCTTGATCTTGATCAACACTATGGACAAAATGCAAAAACATGCTTTCCACAAACCTCTTGACATGGCCACTTCTTTGGACCATATGGATTAGTTACGCTATATCATTTCTTTACATTGCTAAAATCCTTGCTTTACATCGCCAAAATCCTTGGTTTATATTGCTATATCTGGAACATGTGCTTGGATTAATGTTGTGAGATAGTCTTTGAAAGTGTCTACCATCATTCGCTTATCCATTTATGTACTCAAAATCCCTTTTGCCTTGCTAGACACTAGGGGCAAACATGGAAAAATCCTAAAAAATCAGAAAAAGTCCTAAAAAAAATCCTAAAAATCAGAAAACGTCTTGAAGAAATTCAAAAAAAAAAAAGAAAAACAGAAGAAAAAAAAAAAAGGAAAAAAAAGAGAAAATGCCCTGGTGAAAACCTGGTAAACAGGCACCTTGGTAAAAAAAAAAAAGGAATCTCTACAAAGCAGGTGAAAACCTGGCAAACAGGCGCCTCTTGTACTCAAGCGCTCCATCTATCAACGCAACGTTGGCATTCCCGCTTTCATGCATATTTGCTTTGGCGTGTACATATTTCAGTCACTTTTGTGACATCCTAGTTCGTTGGAACCCTCATGGCTTGAAACCAATCATTGTCATAGTCTTAGGTTAATCGACAAGAGCACATTACATGTCCTAAGAAGTATCAACCAAGTCAACCTTACATCGGTGAAACCTGGTCATCCACTCCGAGTCAGTTACCTGTCTCCTGACTACTGAAGAGTTTTATCACTGAGTTAACAAGCAAAACAACATAACGAAAAACAATCACTAAATAGTTTGAGTTGTGCATGGAAATTTTCTTTGTGTGTCGTCTTCTATATTGGTTTTCGATTATTATTCCCTCTGAGTAACTCAAGGAAGTCTACCTTGACTAAGAGGAGCAAGGATTGGGGGCATAATATTTTCTTTGTTTTCTATTTGTAGGAATGATCCCAATGATCTAGAAACATCTAAATTAGCTGGGTGTTTGTGATAAGAGCCTTCACATCAAGGTGGAATCGCCTCACATACCTTGACTCTGCTTATTTGAATGCTACAGGGAGGTTCCCATCATTGCTTTGTTCATTTTGAGGGAATTTCTTCATTGTACAATCCACATCCATGCGTAATCTGTCCAAGGATATGAACGAGAAAAAAAGGGTCATTGCAGACAAGATAATTAATATTGCATATGAAAAGAAATGAACTCTATTCTACCTACTATAATTGTAAAACGCTCAATGATGACAATTAAGCTTTTCAAAGTCCAGTGACTAGGTTTAAGTTGCATCTCATTTTGCATCTCATCTTGCATTTCATTTTGCATTTTGTGAATTTGGAGTGATTTCAGTATAGTAACAATACTTCCTCTTTGTTTGTTGAATGAGAGTTGGAGCTTCATCATTTCTTCACTAAGTGGTCTCTTTTCATCATTTCTCCGATCAAGTACTTGTGTTTTGAGATGTTAGCTACATACATGAGCATTTCATATAAATTCATGCATTCATTATCATTCATTTACATCCATCTTATTGCATAGGAAAATGAAAACATTGCATCATTCATTATCATTCATTTGCATTCATCTTATTGCATAGAAAAATGAAAAAAATTGCATTACTCATTATTCATTACTCATTTGCATTATCATTTATTTACATATGAAAAGAAAGAAAAATAGACACCAATACTCATTCACATTCATTCATCTATACTGAAAAGAAATGCATTCACATAGAATAAAGCATATAGAACAACATCTCATAATCCATCAACACAAGTATGATGAAATCAAATCAAGAGCTTGTAAATCGGCTATCCTGAGTCCATTTTCGGGATCAAAATCAAAATTTGATGTCAACTCTCTCATCAAAATTTCACAAAATTTGGACCACTTAGTGCTTTTCATCAAAAGTTCATTCTCTCTTCTAATTGCGCTCAATTTCTCGTTAATCAATGCTGAATCTCAATTTAATTTCTACAAATCAACTTTGCGCTCAATTTCAATGCAAAATTTTCAAAAATTCCTCTGAATCAATTTGTGCTCAAACAACTTATCATCGCTAAAAAATTGCCTATCATCATGTACCCTCGTTATTTTTTGATTTCACTCCCGAGGGGGCATACTCGTGACCTTATGACCTCACATCTTCAAATGTCGAGGAAAATTTTCAAATCTTCATCAAAAGTCGAGCAAAAATCTTTTTCAACTAAAGAAAATCAATCAAATAAGACCTCATCCCTAGGGGCATTTCAACTTCATCACTTTATATCAAGTCGAGATCTCTCGATCATCTAAATCAAATCAATCTTTAGGGGCATATCAGTTTCATCGCTTCATATCAAGCTGATATTTGTCTTTCATTTGAATCAATCTATTTACGTTAATCAGTTCCATCGCTTTTCATCAAGCTAATTTTTTTCATTTAAACTCAATCAAGGGTTTAAAGAGTATCTTCGATCATGCTAAATCTAAACAGGTGTTACGTTTTATTCATTTCTTAATCAAGCTGAACAGTTTATCTTCATCGTATCTTGATCAATCAAGTTCAAGATTGATTTTTATCATCACTCACTGTATCTAAGTTCAATCAAGTTCTAGATCAGTAAGATCCGCTTCTTGATCAATCAAGTTCAAGTTTGGTATCTTTTGTTTTCTATCGTTCCCAAGTTCAATCAAGTTCCAGAACAGTATCACATTAATTAGACTTTATTCAGCTTTGTTGCTTCGAATCAAACTAAACACCCCACTTTTTTATGTAGTTCGTGATCAATCAAGTTCAGAACTGACATCTCCTTGACATCAACTATTCTTTGAACCAACGCACTGCTCGCACATTAATTCAAAGAGGGGCAAATGTAATACCCTAAAAATGGTCATCTAAACCATGGGCCCCTAATCTCGACAACGTCACCAAGGTCCTAACCAAAGGCAATTAAATAAATCTTGAGCACACAATTAATTCTTTAATCATCAAATGTCACATGGCAAAATCAATCACTCAATATTAATTAAATATTTATTTAATTAATAAATCATTCCAAGTAAATCATTTTAAACAATTATCTTATTTATTTTAATTAAATATCCTAGCATATTTAATTAAATAAACCAATTTGCCATTAAATCATCAAAAAGAGGAATTAATTTAATTAAATAAATCAAATTGCCATAAATCTTCAAAAAAGGAAACAAATTAAGAAAGAGGAATTAATTCAATTAAATAAATCAATTATGAGCACAAATCTTCAAAAATGGAAATAAATCAAAAAAGGAATTAATTGACTAAAAAGAATTAAAATTTGAGAAAAGAAATCAATTGGAGATAATCTTGAAAAAAACAAATTAAAAATTGATGGATAATCTCAAAGAAAGCAATTAAAATAATTAAATATTAAAATTGAATGAAATAGAGAATAAATCAGTTTTTTCCTGATTTTAATCTTAATTTTAGTTCAATTTCCTTTAAATCAGTTTTTTCTAATTTAATCTTAATTTTAGTTCAATTTCCTTTAAATCAGTTTTTTCTTGATTTAATCTTAATTTTAGTTCAATTTCCTTTAAAACTGAGAAAAGCTTCCAATCACATCAATTCACCTGGATTGTGCTTCCTCTTGGAAAATCTTGACCGCTCATCATCAGTTGATCTTAGCCGTTGGTTTCTTTCTGAATTTTCTATAAATTCAAGCTCATCTCTCATTCAAAGAGAGGCTGGAGAATATATTGTTATTATACTATTTTTTCTCTAGACTCGTTGATATATTGCATATTAATTATTTCATATTGATTAAATCATTTAGTTTAATATTGCAAAAATATTGTTAGATTAATATTGCATCCATCTAGCATTCATCATGTTCATATAGATAAAATCCTTCGTCTTGATCTTGTCTAGTCACTGGTATTGCTAAATAATCTGAGAGCAATCTTATACTCGCATCTTTTAGAAGGCAATGGGTCGATTTGTTATGGTTTATTTATTCATTGATTATATCTGATTAACCATGCATGCAATGACTTGATTCAAGTGTTGTGTATTGCAGATACAGATACAGATCCACTTTTCACACACACAGGTATGACAATGAAATGAAGACTTAGGGAAATGATTTTAAACCTAAGTGCAAAATGAGGATGCTAAAATGAAAAGCAATGTCTATGGGACCTAAGGTATGAACTATGAAAAACCCTAACCCTAAGTGACATTAATTTTGAAACAAGGTTGTCCAATGTTTTGTAAAGCCATGTTTGTAAAATATTTGCAAATTGTTGGATGAATACTTTGAAACTCTTTTGACCAAGGCTGAATTTGTTTGAATCTTGTTTGGACAATTGTTTAGACTTGTTGAAAACTTATTTGCTTTTGAAAATCAAGGTTGTTTATAACCACTTGTGACAATTGTTTTCAATTCATCATTTAACAAGAATAGAAGACAAGATGTTTTTTTGACTTTGACCCAAGACAATCATGCACCTTCAACAACAAATCCTATGGCTGGCAAGGACAATAATTGTTGGATCTCACTTGGTTTCCTAACTATGCTTACTCAAAGAAGATACTTAGATGCTTTACCCCATTGGCTCCACTCCATGACACTCACTTCTCCGGGGCAGACAAACATCAGTTCCCATGAAAAATCCTCATGGAGAACTTTGTATCTCTACTAAGAGTCATAAGAATGTGAGACGCGATTAGAGGTTCGACCTCTTGTACCAACAACTAGAGGGTTTGGCTTCTAATCACAAATTTTTTTAGCCAAGGCATCTGTTCGGGTGGCCATACATGCGGAATTTCTCTTTGTTAAGGAGGCCTCCCAACTTACAGAGGTTACGCTTTATAGGTTTTCACATGCCACACATACACTAAGGAAGACTTACGTTGGTATGAGACATCGACACCTGTCTCTTGCAACTTTTATCACAAATACATTTATTTATAGTGGTTTGGAAGAGCTTGGCCTTAGCTTGTTACCACTTATGTCAATCCCTCTCACCAATGCCTATGCAAAGTGCCAGGCAAGTCGGGAGGCAATCCCTCTAAAGGTAAAATCACACAATCAATATTAAAAAAAGGCATGACAAATAGTGATTGTTTAACCTTTAGAAAATGAAATGAGTTCATTGATCCATTTTCATCCTAGTTAACACTAGATGAGGTTAATTAAACCTTAATTTCAAAAGGATTTGATCAATTTAAACCATGATTAGATGCAATTTGTTGTTCATTTTAAACCCTTTGCATACATGGAATGTGAAATTTGTTGTTGTTTGATCCAAATCTTAATTAAGACTGTGAGAATTGTAGGATTCATTCAAACCTCCTAATTAGGCTATGTGAGGAATTGTTGTTCATTCAAACCTCCTAATTAGGCTATGTGAAAAATTGTTGTTCATTAAAACCTCCTCATTAGGCTATGTGAAAAATTGTTGTTCATTAAAACTCCCTACTTAGGCTATGTGAAGAATTGTTGTTCATTAAAACCACCTAATTAGGCTATGTGAAATTTTTTTGTTCATTGCATGTTAAGAAATCCTGCATGAATCACTGTTTAGATTTCATAAAACCCACATGCATTAATAGATCCTCACATAAAACTTGCATGCAACAATGGATTATCACACAAAACCTGCATGCAAATAGATTCAAAGAATTATTGGACTTTGCATGTTCACGTCGGGTTCACCAAAAAAATTTAACTAGGAATTTATAAATGAGCACCAAAAGCACATAATTCTTTGACAAAAAACTCATAATGGCATTGTCTCAAAGAGGGGCAAAATATAGACACTCAAAATTGGTCATCACTCCTACGTCGCTAACCTAATTTTTAACATGTCTTCTATGTTGCATTTGATCTTTATCATATGTTGACATTGTGTCATTCTTCTGGTTTCAATTAATTTCAAATCCAACCCTAATCAATCTTCTTCATTCATATTTGGTCCTAAATCATTATGATTGACATTTTATCATTTTCAAATCATTCAAATTGGTCCCATCTTAACAATTAGACTCAATTCCCTCTTTGTTGATAATTAATTCATCATTAGTTATCAACCTCTTTATCAATCAATTTCAACTAGTCCTCTATAACACTTTATCAACTTTTCATGGCACTTTATCAATCGATCTTATCAATCTTTTATCAAAATCATTATCAATATTGGGTCTTTTTTGATCCTTTGTCCTATTTTGTTGTCAACCTCAATCAATTATCACTAATTTTTATCAATTATTAGCCAATCAATCATCATTATTGGGACCTAGTTCATCGTTAGGGTTGGTATCTTAAATTATTCAAATCATTCCCCTAGGTTGATTAATTGAAAAATTAATCAGCTCCTTTGTTAACATGTCTCTTTTTGAATAAATAATTTTACTTTTATTTATTCACCCTCTTTTTCCATGTCACAATTAATATTTTTATATATTAATTGGCTAATTTGAGTTATGAGTGAAATTAATAATTTTTAATTATTAATTCTACCTCATTTCTCTCTCTCCCACTTCTCTTTTTTAGCTTCCCTCCTCTTGTTTAGCTTTCCACTTTCCTCATTTTTGAAAGGCAATTTTCCCTCCACAATTCACTCATTTTGTCATAAGTTCGAAGCATGATTCTCTCCAATTGTGATAAGTTTTTGCATAGAAAATTATCATATCTCTTGACATAGAAAGTTGTCATAACACCTTGCATGGGAAATTTGTCATAATTTTTCATAATCCTTCTCTTTTCGAATCAATTTGACAATTTTGAATGAAATTTCTTCTTCTGATTCCTTCATGCTAATTTGATCAATTCCTCAAATTTTCTAAAATTGAGCCTATTTCTTCATCATTAACATCCACATTTTGAATAACCTTATGCTACGATTTTCATCTCTCATTTCACTTTCTCTTCACTTGCATTTGCATTTTGTAGGTGAGATCCACATCAAATTTGAAGGTGAAAGAAGGACAATGGACTCACACGGAGGAGATTCTACACTTTGGTTTGCATTTTGTTTTTAGAATCTTGTCTTCATTCTTTCATTAATTGAATTAGGAGTTTTTATCATAGCTAATTAGGTTCATGGTTGCCTAATAGTTATTCTTTTCATGCTTTCTCCTATTTTCCTAGTTACAACATCCACATTTCGAGTAACCTTATGCTACAATTTTCACCTCTCATTTCAATTGCTCTTCACTTGCATTTGCATTTTGTAGGTGAGATCCACAACAAATTTGAAGGTGAAAGAAGGACAATGGAATCACATGGAGGAGATTCTACACTTTGGTTTGCATTTTATTTTTAGAATCTTTTCTTCATTCTTTCATTGATTGAATTAGGATTTTTTTTCATAGCTAATTAGATTTGTGGTTACCTAATAGTTATGCTTTTGATGCTTTCCCCTATTTTCCTAGTTATAGTATGAATATTTTTTATTTTATTCGTGGATTCTAAATTTAAATATAGAAAATGATGAGAATTTACATTTCAATTTATCCTTTTCATATACTTTAATACCCATTTTCATACTCCTTCCTACTCTTGATGACATCAGGCTCTGCCATGTGCTGCGGGAGGGCAAATTTTTAGTGGATAAGCTAGCAAGGTTTGGTGTGTTTGTTAATAATTTTGAAATTTGGACTCACCTACATGAAATATTAATTATGGCTCATGCCATGATTTTGAATAACTTGTCTATTAATGATTTATAATCTTAATATTCCCTTTTTGGTACTTGTAACATCTTAGATTGTACTTACAATTTGGTCCACATTTTGTCCTTCCTCTTAGTGTTCATGCCCAAAGTCAGACTCAAACCTAATTTTTCTCATACCATTAAAATATAGCCTTATTTTCACTTTACACATCACATGGTCCCTTGATTCTAGCCCTAAAATAGGGTAGGACCAAGGTGTGGCACCATAGTTCTCATTAGAACCAGGATGTGGCACCTTGGTCCTCTCAAATAAGACATTAATTTGTTCCCTCTCAATGGTCACAATAAGCTATCAAGATTGCAATATCCATGTTGGCCTATGTTAGAAAGTTAAGGTGGTTTTTAGCAAGTATGTAAGGAGGTCAATACCTCTCATTTGGGATATACAGGAGGATAATAGGAGAAGAATAGGGCATACATTCAAGTAATCTATCATTCAAGCATTGAAGCATTCATCTTCAAGCATTTCTAGAGATCTTCAAGGCTGCATATTCTTCATTCAATCATTGTGGAGCAAGTTACATCATTTATATGCAAGAATGTGTGTGTGATTAAGGTTTTGTCATGTTCATAACATTTCAAACAACATATGTTCTTACATTCAAGAAGGAAAGCATCATTATCAGTCATTACAGATCAGAGGTATACATTTCCATTATTTATTTCAATATTTACAATATTTCATTCAAGGTTAATTTTTAAATAGGGGTTTGACTTAGGAAAGCCCCTATTTTTTACCTATTTCCCCTCCTTTCTATGTGTAGGGAGCAAGTACAGAGCTACGATTTGCAGAATAAGCATTATTTACAGTGACAAATTGATCCCCCATTCGAGTGCAAAAATTTCAAAGGACCAGGGAAATTGGTGACATGGTATTGACATTTTAGGGGCTCCTTCTGGAACAAGTCTAAATCTACTTACTTTACTCAGATCTAGGTTCGTGGCTCAATCTGATGACTGTAACTAGTTGTTTCCACATTTTTACCTTCATTTTTAACATCATTACCCTAATTCAACAATTCAACTTACAAAAGAGATTTAATTAATCCAATAATAATTCACAATCCTAACCCTCGCTAGTTTGTGACTAGATCTATTAGATTGGAACACTCTTTTGAATGTAATGGTCTTTAAATCATAAAATTAGTGGTTTTCATCCTTCTTGTGGTGGAAACCCTAATTTTTCACCATTATAGTACTTTCCATTCTTACCTTTTCCTTTCCTTGCTTGATAAAGAGATGGGATTTTATTTGTTTTGGTACCACCTACCACTATATCCCTTAGACCTATCACTTTCTTAATTTGGTTTCAACTTTTGTGGATATGGGTAGTGATTTGAATTAGATTGAACTTGACGAATGCTTCAAATTTAAGAACAATGGAGAGATTTGGAATAAGGTGATTCAAGGAAATATATATTCTTATGTGGAGGGGATGACCGAAAAAGATTCTAAGATCTCTACTACTTTCGTTCAAGCCTACATGATAATGGTGTTATTAAGATTCAAAGTTGCCTTTGTGGTTTTTGTGGAGACCATCGCGAAAGTGACTGGGTTGGCCCTTTATGTGATTTTCTTTCCTAAAAAGCCCAAGGGGAATTATAAGGAGGATTTTGATAATTTCTTTGAACTTGGGGAAGGGGTTTCCAAGCTTCAAAGCGGTTATAACAAGGAATAACTTTTTGGTATCTAGAAGGAGGTGACCCTTTTGTTAATGAAATACTTTACCTTGGATGAAATGAAAAGGAGGTTCCATTAGCAAATTATTCCCATGTTGAATCTATTGGCATATGATGAAGTGGTGACAAAGTATGTTGTCATTGATGTCAATATGTACTCAAGCAGATACACCGGTATGCACTGGTATGACGATTGGAAGCGGTTTTGGTCAACCGGGACGGAGTGGACCAGTGTCTGGGTTCACTAAGTATATCTAACCGGTTGGTAATCTTTGTTCAGCTTTAGGGTTTCCGGTATGATCTGTGCGGTGCAACTGATGGTTTTTTATGAATGTTAAGGATGAGATCGAGATGCCATGTCAGTTGTGTGCATGTGAAGGATTTCCTTGAGGATTTTATGCATGGAGATCGAATGCATTGAATGTCTACCTTAGGAATGAACATTCTTCTTAGTGGTATGAGAAGAAAGCATGATGGGTTACTGATTTCTATATGCAATGAAGAATGGATGATGCAGAATGACTTGTGATCTATTTAGATTGTTGCATTCTATGAAAAGTGTTTTGGATGGTCACATTGGACCGCTTGTAATTTTAAACCTAAAATATTTTGGGTTTAGGGTTTATGTTACCGAGCTAATTCTTGTCTATAAGGTCGATGAGTTTTGATATTGTTGTTGGTTGGAAAATGTTTTTTTTCTGTCTTCTTGTTGAGATTCTTGCCAAACCAGAGTGTGAAACCTGCAGAGTGTGATTGTAGAGTAGAGGAACTGAAAAGGATCTGCCTTAGCATATAGTGTTGTTATTAGATTAGATTTTTACCTGTTGTCTTCTAACCATTTCAACAGAAGGAAAATCCCTTTGTTGGGTAGCTTTAACCGGCTTACTATAAATCCTCTAACCAGGTGACTTAAGTTCATTGAGTTCCTTAAATCCTCTAGCGAGGTAACCTTTAACAGGGTATATAGCCATCCCTTAATCGGGTGATCTTTAATAGGATCGGTTCCTAGCAGAACCTTATTGTAAAGTCTTTAACCAGACTAGGCTCCTAACATAAAGAGCTTCAAAAGAGTTCAAAACAAGCTTGTGGGTTTTCATCCCCACCATGGTTTTTCCCATTTGGGTTTCCACATGAAAAATCTGTGTGTCATGAGTTGTGCATTTTTTATGTGATGATTAAGTATTCTTTGTTTAGGTGATTATGCATACAGAGCTAATGGTTATGATAATATTGATACACCACATGCATATGTTTATGGGTGAAGTAGCTATCAAGTATTGAATGATATTTGAAGTATTCAGTTTTACCGGTTTACGTTGTTTGAAGTCTTAAAGTGTTTACCTGGTATTGCCATGGTTAAGTTCAGTAATGAAGACAACCGGTTAGCATTGTTTTAACTTGATAAGTTACGAAGAAGTTTTTGTATGTAATGATTCACCCCCCCCTCCCAGTACGAGTTAGGGTATTTATTGTTCATCATTATTTATCAATTGGTATTAGAGTGACTCCACGTCCTTGGTGATATAAGCTTAACCACTTGAGGCAAAAGATCCTGCCTTAATGATGAAGAGGGAAGGTCCTAAGTTCAATAGAGATAACTTTAAAATATGGAAGGACATAATCAGGATCTATATCAAGAGTTTGGGTACTCAACACTAGAGTTATGTTGAGAATGCCTATAGAATCCCCACTGGCACTCTAACTGATGATCAGAAGAGAGAGATCCAAGAAAATGGGCATGTCATGGAAGCCCTTATTAGCAGTTTTTCTGATATTGAGTTCATTGATGTACAAGATAAGGACACTCCTAAGGATGTATGGGACACATTGGAAACTATTTATGGTAGTGATAAGCATGTCAAGAAAGCTAAGGAAGAGATCCTTAGAGGAAAATTTGAAGACATGAGGATGGTTAAAGGTGAAACCATTCAACAATATGGCATAAGGTTCAAGACTGTGGTTGGAGATATCACGAGCACTGTTGGAACAATTGAAGATGCCACCTTTGTCAGTAAAGTTTTGATATCATTGTTACTAGTCTATGCAATCAGAGTTGCTGCTATTCAGGAGCTAAGGTCTATTGACAAAAGAAAGGTATCCTTAGACTCTATCATTGCAAAGTTGACTACATATGAGTTGAATAGCTATGATGGTAGTGTTCGGAAGAATGAGTCAGCCTTTAGAGAATCTGTTGTACCAACTAGAAAAGGAAAAGAAGTAAGTACCAGTTATGAATCCGAGCAATACAAAGATATGGATGATGAAGAGATTCTAATGAAGTTTGAAGCTCTTCTTGCCAAGTGACTTCCAAAAGGGACTTGAAAGTACAGATGTAAGCTTCCTTTAAAATGTTTTTCTTGCAATAAGATAGGACATATAGCTATTAACTGTACTAACAATGACAATAAGGATAAATCATAGAGGTTTAGAAAGTATAAAGGAGGAAATAGAAGAAATTTTCTTGTTGCAATGGATGAAGGTGTTACTGATAAAGAATCTGAGGATGAAGAGAATGAGGACATAGTGTTTGTAGCTGTAAAGGAAGAAGTGTCTAACAAGAAAGCACTTGTGTCTTGCATTGACAACTCTAATGAGTGGATTATTGATAGTGGTTGTTCCCACCACATGACTGGTGACTAGGGAAAGTTTCTATCTCTAGAAGAATATGATGGAGGTGCCGTCAGATTTGGCAATGATGCACCATGTTTGGTAAAAGGAAAAGGATCCATCTCACTGAATGGAAATAGCAGTGTGGATGATGTCTACTAGGTAGAAGGTCTTAAGCATAACCTATTGAGTGTTTCTTAGCTAAATGATAAAGGACTCATTCTAGAGTTCAAAGGTGGAGTTTGCAGTATAATTGGAAAAAGTGGTGAACTTATTGCCACCGGTAAGAATACCAGAGGTAACCTATTTCAGCTGAATGCCAAGATTAGTTGGTGTCTGATGGCAAAGTTTGATGACAGTTGGATATGGCATAGGAGACTTTGTCATATGAGCTTTGATAATATTGTAAAGGCTAGTAAGATCAAGGCAGTAAGAGGATTGCCTTCGCTGAACAAACCGAAGAATGCTTTATGCAAAGAATGTCAACTTGGGAAGATGTCTTCCTCAACATTCAAAGGTCAGTCTTTTTTAGCAGAGAACTTACTTGATCTTGTGCACATCGATTTGTATGGTCCAATGAAAACTAGAAGTATTCAGGGAGATCGGTATTTCATGATTCTTATCGATGACTACTCAAGAATGATGTGGGTCACATTCTTGAAAGACAAGTCTAAGGCATTTGGAAAGTTCAAAGACTTTAGGGCATTAGTAGAGAAGGAAAGTGGTCAAAAGATAAAGTGTCTTAGAATTGATCAAGGAGGTGAATTCACTTCTGATGAATTCAACAAGTACTGTGAAGAGAACGGTATCAGGAGGTAGTTGTCTGCCCCAAGGACACCACAACAGAATGGCATAGCAGAAAGGAATAACAGGATTGTAGTTGAAGCGACTAGAACAATGTTGATCCAAGGAAAGGTTGCTCACACCTTTTGGAGAGAAGCATTGAGCACTGCAGTCTATACTATGAACCAAGTACTCATCAAGAAAGGTAAAGTGAAAACTCCTTATGAGTATTGGACCAGGAAGACTCCCACTATAAGTTATTTTAAAGTATTTGGCCGTAAGTGTTATATCAAAAGAGGTGAGCATCTGAGAAAGTTTGAAGCTAAATTTTATGAAGGAATATTTCTAGGATATTCCACTAAGAGCAAAGCTCTCAAATGCTACAATAATAGGACTCAGAAAATTGTTGAGAGTATCAATGTCAGGGTTGATGAATCCCCTAAGGATCCTGAGGAAACCTACAATGAGAAAGTTGAAGATGAACTAGGTGTAGCCTTCTAGGAACTGGTTAAGAAAGAAACAAGTAAAGACCTTAGTGTTCCTGTACGGGTAGAAGCTGTAGTAGGTGAGGAAGAAGATGGAGATGAAGAAGAAGAAGAAAAGCAAGCAGAACTAGCTAGAGTCATTCCTAGATATGTGAAACTACATCATGATCCAAAGCAAATCATAGGAGATAAAGATGGAAGGATACTCACAAGAAGAAAGGTGAAAGAGAAATCTTGCATGATTTCTAAATTTGAGCCTAAGACCACTAGGGAGGCACTTACCGATGAAGATTGGATAAAGGAAATGGAAGAGGAGCTGGACCAAATAGAAAAGAATACAACATGGTCTTTAGTACCCAGACCAAAACACAAGAATGTCATAGGTACCGAATGGGTCTTCAGGAATAAGCTGAATGAAGAAGGCACAGTTGTAAGGATCAAGGCAAGACTTGTATGCAAGGGATATGCTTAGGAAGAGGGAGAAGACTATGGAAAAACCTTTTCTCCTATGGCTAGACTGGAAGGTGTCCAAATGCTACATTTGTAACATTCAAGGGATTTAAGGTGTACCAGATGGATGAGAAGTCTACATTCTTGAATGGAATCCTAGAAGAGGAAGTGTGTATTGAGCAACCAGATGGGTTTGCCTTATCAGAAGATAGTAACATGGTGTGTAGATTACATAAGGCTCTGTATGGATTGAAACAAACACCAAGGGCATGGTATGAATGGTTACACTCTCATCTTGTGAAGATAGGATTTCAGAGAACAAATGAGGCTAGCAACATCTACCTGAAATTTGAAAGTGATCATATTCTAAACTATGAAGTGTTTGTAGATGACATAATCTTTGGAGGAGATGATGAAATGAGCTATGCATTTGTAGATGAAATGAATAAAGAGTTTGAGATGTCTCTCATTAGAGAGATAAAGTTCTTCATTGGTCTACAGATTCAGCAAATGAAAGAGGGTATCTTTATTACCCAGTCCAAGCATGTCAAAGAGGCATTGAAGACCTTTGGCATGGAGGAGAGAAAACTGGTTGGTACACCAATGGTGATCGACTATAAATTGACTAAGGAAGATGATTCAGTGTTGGTGAATGAGAAGGAGTATCGGTCAATGATTGGTAAGATACACTACGTGGTGCACAATAGACCAGATATTGCTCATGCAGTGGGCATAATAGGTCATTTTTAGAAGAGTCCAAGAGAATCCCACTTAATAGCAGTCAAGAGGATTCTTAGATACTGAAAGGGACTCTTGACTATGGATTGTGGTATTCATACAATGGTGATTTTAATCTTAAAGTGTTTACCAATGCAGATTGGGCAGGTAATGTGGACGACCAGAAGAGCACAACCGGTGGAGCATTCTTCCTTGGTGGAAGAATAGTCTCCTAGACAAGCAAGAAGAAGAGTTGTATTTCTTAGTCTACAACTGAAGCAGAATATGTGGCAGCATTTATGAACTGCACTCAGGCAATCTAGATGAAGCATGTACTGAATGGATTCAAAGTACCTATATCTGAACCGACGAGTATTTTCTATGATAATACTAGTGCAATCAATATTTCCAAGAATCCGGTATTGCATGCTAGAACTAAGCACATTGAGATCAAGTATCATTTCTTGAGAGAGAAGGTTCAAAACAAAGAGGTCGTATTACAACATGTTTCTAGTAAGGAGCAACTAGGAGACATATTCACTAAGCCCTTACTGAAGACTACATTTACCTATTTGAGAGGTGAATTAGGGGTTTTTCCCCTTCATGAAGTAAACTAAAGATGTATGCTCCACATCAGTCAGGTATTACAGTGACAAATATTTCAGGATTGATGTGTTGAAGGATGCTACTCCATAGGGGGAGAAGCATATTGGAGTATGGAAGCTTGTGCCTCCACTTTGGCATTATTGTCAAAGGGGAAGAAAATGTATGATAGAGGAGAAGATATCTGATGATGGAGATATATGGCAGAGTACACAATGACCAATCCAGAAGATGGTGGTGGTCGTGATCTTTGAACTGGTATATGATAAATGGTATATGCTATTGAGCATGGTACATACACTGAGCAATGATACACTGAGTATTGCCATCAATGCCAAAGGGGGAGATTGTTGGCATATGATGAAGCGGTGACAAAGTATGTTGTCATTGATGTCAATATATGCTCAAGCAGATACATTGGTATCCACCGGTATGAAGATTGGAAGTAGTTTTGGTCAACCAGGATGGAGTGGACTGGTGTTGTGGTTCACTAAGTATATCTAACCAGTTGGTAGTCTCTGTTCAGCTTTAGGGTTTCCAGTATTATCTATGCGGTGCAACGAATGGTGTTTTATGAATGTTAAGGATGAGATCGATATGCCACGTTAGCTATGTGCATGTCAAGGATTTCCTTGAGGATTTTGTGCATGGAGATTGAATGCATTGAATTTCTACCTCAGGAATGAACATTCTTCTTAGCGGTATGAGAAGAAAGCATGATGGGTTACTGATTTCTATGTGTGGTGAAGAATGGACGATGCAGAATGACTTGTGATATGTTTAGATCATTTCATTATGTGAAAAGTGTTTTGGACGGTCAGATTTGGACCGCTTGTAATTGTAAACCTAAAATACTTAGGGTTTAGGGCTTATGTTACTAACCTAATTCTTGTCTATAAGGTAAGAGTTTTGATATTGTTGTTGGTTGGCAAATGTTGTTTTTGTATCTGCTTGTTGAGATTCTTGCCAAACCAGAGTGTTAAACTTGCAGAGTGTGGTTGTAGAGTAGAGGAACTAAAAAGGAAGTGTTGTTATCAGATTATAGTTTCACCTGTTGTCTTCTAACCATTTCAACAGAAGGAAAATCCCTTTGCTAGGTAGCTTTAACAGTCTTACTATAAATCCTCTAACCAGGTGACTCAAGTTCATTGAGTTCCTTAGATCCTCTAGTGAGGTAACCTTTAACAGGGTTTTAACCTTTAATAGGGTATATAGCCATCCCTTAACCGAGTGATCTTTAACAAGATCAGTTCCTAGCAGAACCTTATTGTAAAGTCTTTAACTGGACTAGGCTCCTAATATAGAAAGCTTCAAAAGAGTTCAAAACAAGCTTGTGGGTATTCATACCCACTGTGGTTTTTCCCATTTGGGTTTTCACGTGAAAAATCTATGTGTCATGAGTTGTGCATTTTTTATGTGATGATTAAGTATTCTTTGTTTAGGTGATTATGCATGCAGAGCTAATGGTTATGATAATAATGATACACCACATGCATATGTTTATGAGTGAAGTAGTTATCAAGTATTGAATGATATTTGAAGTATTTAGTTTTGCCAGTTTATGTTGTCTTAAGTCTTAATGTGTTTAACCGGTATTGCCACGATTAAGTTCAGTAATGAAGACAACTGGTTAGCATTGTTTTAACTTGATAAGTTGCGGATAATTTTTTGTATGTAATGATTCACCCCCCCCCCCCTCTAAGTACCAGTTAGGGTATTTATTGTTCATCATTATTCATCAGAGTCATCTTCACCACAGGGTAAGAATGAATTATCCCTTCTAGGTTTTGACCTCTTTATCTCGTTCTGTCTTCAAAGATATTGTTAAGGGCAAACCCCCTCTCCATTAGAGCCTCATTAGTAGGTTGTATGATTTCCACCTAGGCTTAGCCACGTTCAATGGGAACCCCTTTATTGGCATTGGGTCCACTTATGACCCTAGTTTACATGTTGATCTTATTACATTATTCCTTACAATTCTAGTGAAGTGTTATGCATTTAGGTTCTAATATGCCCACTAGAAAAAAACCTACACATATGGAAAAATTTAAGGTCATTGTTGCCACTAAAAAGGAGCAAGATGTGGATACCAAGCTTGGGATGCACAATAATATGGAGATTATCAAGGACTCGAGCTCTCAGTCCCTTTCCTTACATGAGTTGGAATCTTACAAAACCATCGGGTCGGATCGGTCTCTTGACACCAAGATCCTGACTTCTATATCGGTCCTTACTAAAATTGTGAAGGACCTACATGATGATGTGCAAAGACAAGATGATCTATTAAAGTGGCTATTTATACAAATGAATGTGGATATCAAAATAATTAATCGGCTAGAGGTAGCGACTGACACAAAAGCCAAGGAAAGCACTTGGGTAGATGATTTAGATGAGGATAGAGTGTGGAAAATTGCCAATGACCTTATTGGCATCATGGGGTAGTGGGATAAGGTGGGTGGGAAGAATGATGATATGGACCCCAAGATTAAAATGACAAGGACCAAAATCGACCTAGGAGAGGTCAAGAAATCCCAGGAGGCCCTCATAAAGAAAATTGAGGAGGTTAACTTTGCTTGTAGGAATGTGGCTAACATGCACAATGCCTCCCTATAGGCTATCTAGGCTGAAATGGAAAGGAAAATGATGAAGAAAAGAAAATTCATGGAGTCCCTAGCTATAGGTTCTAGTCCCATGATGTCTCTTATTAAAGCCACCTTTGATTTCTTGTTGGTCTCCTCTGGCTTTGGGATTGGATTGAGAAAGAAAATGTCTTGTTTTTTGTTAAAGTGTTAAGTTTGTGCTAGGATTGCTAGGAAAAGGGTACTCTCATGTAGCAGACCATCGCTTCGTGTCTGTACTTGTTAGTTGTTATATGTTTTGTGGGATTCATTTTTTCTCTATTTTGTTGGTTTTTTAGTTTAGTTGCTAGCTTTGGGGTCACTCTACTAGGTTTTTGTTGTTTTTTGCTGGAGTTTTTTTTTGTTCGTTGTACATCCCTCATGCCCTCTTGGTGTCACCATGTGGTTATGTAATGGTATGGGCATGTCTCATTTTTATTAGTCAAAAATTTTTCCTATTTAAAAATCAAATTTACATCCAATCTCTTGAAGCCATGTATAAATTTTTACCTTTTAATTATTCAATAATGATTCAAAGATTTGAATGATCCTAAACGAAACCATTTCACATTGAGTACCTTGAAGAAACAATAAAAATAAGAGTAAATAGCGGAGAAATTGACTACAACATTATGTACTTCCAATCAGTTTAATATTGTTTTCCATCTACATAATTTTTGTCTTACAAATGGTAACGTCTCCTCCTTCTGTGTGAATTGATAATGTATCCTTTATAAATATCGCTTGAGTCGAGTCAACTTGATTTTGAAGACATGTCAATGCTCCTTTGATGAAATAATTATATATTTACAAAATGAATGGCAAGTCTGGTGTAGAGGAGAGTTAGAAGAAAGGTATTGGAGATGAAAACTCTACCAATATTTCCTCTTATCCATGATTTAGTTGTTGCAAGTGTACATCTTGAACTTCAAGAAGAGACTTTGCATTTAGGAGTGATACTAGATTCCACTTCCTTTTGAGGAAATATGGCATTTGAATACTACCATAAAGCTAGCAATGGATGATGTTAACAATCAATCTCAACTACTCAAAGACACTCAAATGTTTCTTCACCTACAAGAGGTGAAAACACCATTACAAACTATTTCAACTAGCTTAGAGTCCTTAGTGTCTAGGGTGAAACTACTCAGAAGTCTTTTTCTATTTCATTAGGTGTAGGTTTTAACATGAGGCTCTTGTTCTCTAACAAAGTGAAAGTGATGAGCCAAGATTAGAAAATTGAAAAGCCCCCAATCAGGTAGGTCAATGATTTGTTTCTTTAGAGGGGTGTGTCTATTCATTTTTGTTTTGTTTGTTTAGTCTAGTCTAATCTCATCTTTTGGTTTTGTGGTAATTGGTTCTTAGTGTCTATTGAGTTTTATTCTTTTTTGGTAGTTGACACTCTAATTTACGGCTCCCACTCCTCTTGAGACCCTAGGATTCTCAGCTTTAGTAGCTATGTAATGGTATGGGCCTCTTCTCGTTTAATCTAATCAAAACTTTTATAATCACACTTTTTATTCATATAAAATTCCATTGAAAAATTATATATATTATTTGATATTAAATATTTTAAATAAGACTTATACATAATTAATTATATCTTATAATTTAATTAACATGATACTTTTAAAATAAGACAATGAGAGCTTTCATATGATCAACGTTTTTTTTAACATAATAATTCAATTTCCATATATTTATATATTTTTTATTTATTATCTATTAATAATTATTTCAAAGCAATCTATTTTAAATTAATAATGTTCTTTATGAATCAAGAAACATTTTTTTTTATATTAAAAAAAATCACTAGTAAACAAAAATATTATTATTTTTTATTTTATAAAAAAATTTATTAATGAGTGACAAATAAAATTGTATTTAATAAAAATTATAGGGGAAACTTTGGTCCATCTAGCATTGATTTTAGTTTTAGGAAGAACAAAGGGAGTTTGATTTGCGGTGACTTGGTGAAAATCCTAGATGGCACAAACAATGATGCCAAATATGTGGCTCTTCTTGGTGGCTAATGACTTTGCAAGAATAAGAACCTATGACTTTGCAAGAATAAGAACCTTCAAAATGAATAAGAAGAAGTTGACTATCTATCAAACCTGCATGCGATAGATCAAAATGTTTCAGCTTGATGTTTCAACTTGGACAGGTCTGCAAGTAAACAATGTTGGGTTAACAGAGAAGGATGCCTCCACTGTGACAAGATCGCAATTGACAAGTTGTTGACACATAGTAGTAAGGATGATCCGAATCTCCTGCTTCCCTCGATTCAAGACCAAGAGTAAATTTAAATATGGACCAGAATGTCGATAGACATAATGAGTCGGGAATTTAACTGTTTTATTTGGGCTGAATAAAGTACTAGTAATATGACAGGTTCTTCAGCAAGATCAAAGAGGAAACAAGATTTCATCTTGCTCCCAGATTATAAATGTATTTGTAAGTTGGAATCTATTGAAGAACAGTTGAAACATGTCTTCGCTTTCTCTAGGGATGTGGAAGAAGATGAGATTCATGCCATTGTAGGAGAGAAGAATCTATCAAGGGTACATATACACAATGCAGAGATCTTTGCACAGTACATGTCTACACTATCCTTTGCATTATCACGAATAAAAAATACATAGTGAATGTCATAAAACATCTATGAATCATTTTGTACAATTTGAGTTGGTCTAGTGGTGGAGAATTTGTGCTCTTGAAATAGAGGTCACAAGTTCAAATCCCACAAAGGAGCTAGGGTGTGTAAACCTTATTAGCTTCGGCCCATTACCTATCAAACAATAAAATAAAAAAACATCTCCTCCATTTCTAGTTGAGGAATATGGTGTTGGATGTCATTTGTGTCAAGACTTAGAATGAGAACAAATAGCCGAAGGAGATTGTTGGAGTGATACAAGAGACTATAGAGGATAATAGAATGGACACATATGTATATGTTTTGTACATGTCAATAATGATGCATTAACTATATCCCAAATTGAATGGCTTTACTAATTATTGAAGCCATTCATACTCTTGTGCATTCTCTCTATGATTAAATTTACATTCTCTTTTTAAAGTAATGGAAGGGTGCTATCTTGAAAGGCAGTGATTTGCTTTAAAAAAAAAAACTTTAATAAAAATTATTATTAGATCAAAATTTTATTAATTTAAAGTTTTGTTATTGAAAATATTTAATAAAAATAAATTTTTAAAATTTTATTTTTAAATTAGTTTTTGGATTCGATTGTGTATGTATTTTTTATCATCAACGTTTTGAATCACATTCCGTAATTCATCATCACAATGAAAAATAATTCTAAGGACATGAAAAATAGTGAGTAAATTTATTATTTGGTTTTTTCTATTTTTTTCTCCTTTGATCCTCGTGCCCTCTCCTAGCCCACATCTCTTTTTATTCTCTCAAATCTACAACTCATTATTTTTCATCTCCTTAGAATTCTTTTTCATTCTAATTGATGAATCACAGAGTGTGATTTGTAACATTGATGATAAAAAATACATACACAATTGTATCCAAATGGCCGAGGTCATGCCTGCGGGTTACGACCCACAGTGGTGGTCGAGGCCACCACTATGATTCACGACCCACAATGCAGGCGCAGTCGCCTATGGGTCATGGCCCACAGTGTGGCCGGAGCCGCTCTGTGGGTTCGCACCCGCAGGGAGTCGAGGCTCTATCGCTTGCATGATTTTTTTTTGTTATTTTTATTTTATATAAAGAAAATATGTGTATTGATATATAATAATATATATGTATGTATGCACACACACACAGACACACACACACACACACACACACACACACACACACACATATATATATAGATGTATGTATGTATGTATGTATATATACATATACATACATATATATATATATCTATGTATATGTATATATATATACATACATACATACATATATATATACACACACACAAACACACACACATATATAGCAAAAAGGCATATGTAAATTTCTGAAATATTTTTAAAATATTTGTACATATATTTTAAAAATATTCCAAAAATTTACATATGCCTTTTTGCTATGTGTGTGTGTGTGTGTATGTTTATATATATATATATATATATATATATATATATAAATATTTAATCCGATTTAAAGACAGATCTATTTAACCAGATTATATAAGTATTACAAAATATATGCACAGACTTAATGATCTATTTTTCTTAAAAGAATTCAACAACTTAGTTTTACATTTAAAACATTAGGCATTTACTTAAATTATATATATATATATATATATGGTTAAATCTGCATTTCCATAGTTTAGAGCAGGATATTTTTAATTAAACAGAATAGGATAAATTTTATTTTCTTTCATACAATATCTAAATTAATCTATTTTCCACTACACATGCATTTTCAGAATAGAAAAATATAACAATAATGATTTTATTTATAGCTACAACTAACCTTTTCTAGAAACCATTTAATCAATGAACAACATGATGTAATGCAAGATTAAAAATTAATTCTAAGAAGTCTAATAATTTTTGTGTTTAAACTATAGACATAAATAAATATTTCTTTTCTTTTATTAATAACTTCACTACTAACTTTTAATTTATTTCATTTTTTTTTACGTAGCTACACTACTAACATTTAACTATTTTCATTTCTATTTCAATAGCTAATAAGGTAGAAATAAATTTCATTCCTATTTTATTTCAAGAAGTAAATATCTATAAGGAAATAACCCAAATATCTCTTTTTTTTTCTTTGCAAGAATATGCTCAAGTAAAAATACATCCTTATTTCATAATATGACTAGTCAAATAATTACATTTATTACATCATGGTTGCTTTTACTAAAATAGGGAGATTACAAGGTCAAGCCTCTCAATTCTACCAAATGAGGGCTTGCCAAATACATTTATTTTCTTGCAACTAAATACATTAAAAAAAAATAGGATCATGCCCTAGCTTTCATTCCAATCTTTTTCCTAAGCAAACCTGTAATAAACGTTTGTAGGTTGTGACCGTGGAGTCTCACCTCCCAACCTAGGCTTACATGAAGCCACCCCAAAGCTAGGAGAACCAATGCTAAATGGGTTACACACAAACATAAACACACAAACAAGAAGAACTCACAACACTAGCACTCCCAACCCAAGGAAAAACAAGGTCACTTATGTGACTATTTCTTATGAGGTGAAGGTGGACCAAGTACCTAAAGGAGAATCTGCAAATAGGAGAACATAATGCCTTGGCAAGGCTACCTTGTAGAATAACCACAAGTCCCAAACTTGTCCCAACAAATCCTCATGTCTTCCAAGGCATACGAGCCAACAAACTCCCCTTATGACCCCCATTGCATAAACATAAAACACTATGCAACAAGGGTCCCATAACCCATGTGTATCACTCTCTTCCAAAGAGAGTCTCTACACTCTTAGGCTGTCAAACAACCCTTCACCGCAAGGCTACTCTACCCTCTCAAGGGTGAGTATGGCCTTGAAACACCCTAAACAATAACATGAATACATGCAATACAAAATAAACAAGGAAGAACTCAACATTTTGCCAAGCCTACTAAGAAAACATCAATGAAAAACAACAAACAATTTTTTCATATTTACAAAACAACATACATGATGATGTATTTCAACCAACCTTAAAACCTGCAAGTGGGATAAGTAGAAGTTGTAGGAGAGTTGCCCAATCCACTATTCTTTTTCCTTCTCAAGACTTATCCAAAAATCCAATTTAAGAAACTAGAACCAAAAACTTGAGCAAAATTTCTATGTCTCCAAAAATGGAGAGTGGGTGATCAAAATTCTCCCTCTCAAACCATTCCCTAAGAAGACACTCCTAGCTCTTTCTAATCCTCTTGGTAAGGGTGATGGATTTTCATAGGTTGGTCTTCCCAACACCTTACAAACTCTCTAGCCAAGGAACCTTGAAAAGGTAAAAGAAAATGGGGAAGAACAATATCACTCATTAGGTTCAGGTTGTCTAACCTAGGTAAGATCCTCAAAGTTGAAATTAGGCCATCTTGAAAAAATCAACTTTAGGGGTGACTAAACAGTCACTAGGGAGTGGACACATGGCTAAAATTGGCCTTTATCCATAGGTACATTATATGGCCCATTAAAAATGCCCCTAACTTGACCTTAGGTGTTATTTTAACCCTCTAGAAACTCACCCAAAGTTTACCTATGGGTCAACCTTGAGTTGACCTTTCTAATGGCTCCCTATCCAAGACTTTCTTGGGACCATACTAGGATATTTGAAAAAAATGCATTGGTAAAACAAATTCCTTCCAAGGGACATGTCACTGCGAACTCACTTTACAACACATTTGTCAAGTGACACCATAAAATTACACATTACTTAAATACACATGGCAATGTCCCTTTTTTGGAATTAATAAATTTAACAATTTTCAAATTAAACACACATCCAAGCATAAACATTTACAAATTTAAACACATTTACACACGAGGTGTTGTCTCTCCAAATAGACAACCCTTGGCTTCACAAACACACATAGGTTTAGGCTTGATTCTCTGAATAGTTTCCATGGTCACATGCATCAGTTTTCTTGCACATCTCACTTTGCACATTAGTAATTCCAAAAATCACATGTAATATTATCATATGAAAAGAATACAATTCAGACATTTGCATACAATTTCAATTATAACAATCAAGTTTCCAATTATCTAATAAAATCCACATGAAACAATCTACCAAATGGCATCATCATAATCATCATAAAAGATAATCATTTATAAAGTATGCATCCATAATTTCTAGCATCAAAATAAAGTAGTGCAAATCAAAGAATCCGTGTCCATAATGCATCAAAATATAGTAGCAATAATAGGTCCAACACGAAAATAACTTAAATGTTATGACAACTTGGGGTAGGGCCTCACACCCTCCCCCTCTAGGCATGAACTTCCTCCTAGAATTCATCAAAAAAGATGGGGGTACTAAAATCTCATTCGTGTTACGTCCTCCCATGATGTCATAACCTCGTCATAACAATCCCGCTGGATTCTAACCTGGTCCAGCTCTTGACCTCGAAGATCTAACATCCGACAAGCCAAAATGCGAATGGGCTCCAAAGCTAGTTGCCTATCCGACTCCACCTGCAAGGCATCCCAATTTAGAATATGAGACTCATCATAAATATCTTCCTCAGAATTGATACATGAAACACATCATGGGTACGTGACAGGCTAGGTGGAAAAGCTAGACGATATGCAATTGGTCCTATCCTCTTTAGGATCTCAAATGGTCTAACAAAGCAAGGTGAAAGTTTAGAACCCTTTCCATAATGGATTGTACTCTTATGCGGTCGTACTCTCAAGAAAAATCTATCCCCAACCATGAAGCTACGATCTATCCTCTTCGTATTTACATACTTCTTCTATCTATCCTGTGCCTCTCTAAGGCGCTGTCTAATCAAATCCACCTACTGCTCCATATCATGAACTATCTTAGGACCAATAGCTACTCTATCCTCAATGCGGTCCCAACTCAAAGGTGTCCTGCAAGGTCTGTTGTACAAAGCCTGAAACGGTGGCATCCCCAAGGAAGTGTGATGCCCATTATTATAGGAAAACTCAACCAAAGTAAGGTACTCTTCCCATCTAGTCTGATGATCCATGATGTACATACGAAGCATGTCTTCTAACACCTAGTTTACCCTATCTATTTGTCCATCCATTTCCAGATGATAGGTTGTGCTAAAGTTGAGTCTTGTACCCATTGCAGCCTATAACGCCTTCCAAAAGGACAAAATGAGGAGGGAATCTCTATCTGAGATAATCTTACATGGAATACCATGAAGTTTGACAATATCCTGCAAGAATACCTGTGCCACTACTGGTGCTGTGAAGGTAGTCCAAACTGGTGAGAAGTGGGCCACTTTGGTCAACTTGTTAACTGTCACCATGATGGCATCATGACGATGCGATGACATAGGAAGACCAATGACAAAATCCATCGATATAGTATCCCACTTGCACTCTTGTATTGCATGAGACTGGAGCAACCTACCTGGATGGTGGTGCTCTGCCTTGAATCTTTGGCACTCAAGGCATCGGGCTACTAGTACAACAATGAATTGTCGCATACCTGGCCAATGATATAACTGCCTCAAATCTGCATGCATATTATTAACTCTGGGGTGTGTTGCATAAGGAGCTCTATGAGCCTCTGTCACAATGAAATCACGCAATCCTCCAGAAGAAGGTAAATAGATGTGCCCTCTATGGCATAGTAACCCATCGGACTCTAGTGAATAGTCTGCATACTTCCCTTCCAGGGTCTCCTGAGATCGCACTACCTGACATACCTCTAAATACCACTCATCCTCTAGCAGCTGCTTCAATATATGATCTCTCAAATATGTGTCTATAGACATGGAGAATATCTCATGACGTCTACTACTCAAGGCATCTGGAACTATGTTCTTTTTCCCCTTGATGTAGTGAACATCAAAATTATACTCACATAAAAAACTCCATCCATTTTCTCTGACGAGCATTAAGATTAGGCTGAGTGAATATGTACTACAAGCTATGATGATCTGAATGAAGCTCAAAACGATGACCCAAAAGAAAATGTCTCCATGTCACAAGTGCGTGGACCACTTCTACAAGCTCAAGGTCATGAGTAGGGTAGTTAAGATCGTGAGTCTTAAGTTTCCTAGAGTCATATGCTATAACTCGACCCTCCTGCATAAGGACTGCTCCTAAACCATCCAAGGAAGCATACCATGAAATCGGCTGAGGGATCTGGCACAACAAGAATAGGTGCACTAGTGAGTGCACTTTTGAGATCCTGAAAGACCCTCTCACACCTTTCTGTCCACTTGAATTTCTTTCTTTTTCGTTGAATGGATGTAATAGGATGTGCAACCCTAGAGAACCCCTCAACAAAGTGTCTGTATTACCCTACTAGACCCATGAAACTCCTGACTTCTGTCACACTAGTTGGTACTAGCCAATCCATAATAGCTCTGATCTTTGATGGGTCAACTGAGATCCCATCACCAGATATAACATGTCCTAGATATCTGACCTTTGATCTAAAGAATGTACACTTCTACAGACTACCATACAACTGATTGTCTCTCAAGCACTGCAATATCTGCCTCAAGTTCTCCTCGTGCTCCTTCTCATTCCGAGAATATATCAATATGTCATTGAGGAACACAATCACAAATCAATCAAGGAAAGTGTGGAATACCCCATTCATGAGACTCATGAATACAGATGGAGCATTCGTGAGACCAAATGGAACCACGGTGAAATCATAGTGGCCATATGTGGTACGATAAGCGGTCTTGTGGATGTCGCTCTCCACTATCCTCAACTGATGGTACCTTGACTTTAGATCTATCTTAGAAAATACTTTGGCATCCTGAAGCTGATCAAATAAGTCGTCGATCCTGAGCAAGGGATATCGGTTCTTGATGGTCACTTTGTTCAACTATCTATAATCCATACATAATCGAAAGGATCCGTCCCTCTTCTTCATGAAGATGACTGGTGTGCCCCAAGTGGAGACGCTAGGACGAATGTGACCTTTCTCTAAGAGTTCCTCAAGCTGCATCTTGAGCTCATTAAGCTCATTAGTGGTCATCCTATATGGTGCTCTCGAAATCGGCTCAGATCGTGGTACAAGGTCTATGCGGAAATCAATCTCTCTGCTAGGTGGCATACCAGGTAGCTTGGAAGGAAACATGTCTACAAATTCCTCAAGGATAGGATGATCATCTAGGGAAGGCTCCTCATTCTCTTCCTCTCTATCACTGATGGTGATACTGGCATCCCTTTTGCATGCTCTGCTTAAGCTGCATAGCAAAAATCATACGAAGTGATACAGGCCTCTGAATCCCTGAAATTACTATGGAGGTGGGTAAGTGCACAAAGATGGTGGTCTAAAAGGGGGGTATAAGTGGACACTTTTTTTTTTTCTGAAATCAGGTGAACCTGAACTTGGAGGCAAAATTTGAAAGTCATCCACTCAAGATATGAAGATAATCAAAGAACAAATATTGTAGTACTCTGAATCTAGTTTCCAAACTATTAAACTTTTTCAAAATTGGATAAGATTAAGGGGGTCAAATCCTTTGCGCACAAAAAAGAGACCTTGATTTTTTCAGAAAAACATAACATAGTGTCTGACGTGCGTATCAAAAAAGTCATATTTAGATTTAGTATTTTGACAAATCCTTTGGCAGAAAGATAGTTAAGAGTGAGCACTAGAAGATGTGTATTTTTTTGTAATTTTTTGTTTAGTATTTTTTTTTATGATTTTTCCGATTGAGCACATTCTGAAACTTAGGTACCTGTTCATGCACGAAGCATAAGTTGCACTAAAAAAATCGAAAATGCAATTTTTTTTTTTAAATTGTAAAGAATCAAGATCACTACAATAATATATAATTTTTTTAAAATTTGGATAATTATATCAAAAGTTATTAAAAAAATGGTGCACGTATGTCTGTGAGAACTATTGAGACACTGGTAAAAGAAATTCAATAATAATATGTTATTGTTGTTCAAATTTTAAAAAAATTATATGGTTAGAAAGCTCAGAAGATGGGTGAAAACATGGTGGAAATTTTAGAAATATCCACTTGATGATGTGTAAACCCGATGATGACAAAGTCGAGAAACCAAGTTGATAAAATAAAACACGCCAAAAAGGAGGGAAATGGAGGGAAATCAAACTTCCAAACTGTATCTTTGTCATCCAGGCCTATTTCAAAGCCTAAACAGACAAAAGCGCGTACGGGGTACCTATGGTATAAAAAGAGCGCACGAGGTACTTATGGTGTAAGAAGCACGTACATTCTATCTTAACTATAAAAAGTGTGTATGCGTTATTTTTACTATAAAAAGTGCGTACGTGCTATTTTTACTATAAAAGCGCGTACGTGCTATTTTTACTATAAAAAGCGCGTATGTGCTATTTGTACTATAAATAGCGTGTACGGGCTAAGTTTGTTTAAATTTTGAGAGTGTGTATAATATGCTATTGTACATATATATAATGTGTATATACATATAATATATAATTCATATATAATATAAAAAATTAAAAAATATATAATATTTGTATATATATATATATATATGTATATAATAATATATAATATATTAAATATATATACACACATATGTGTGTATGTATGTGTATTGTCTCCCTCTCTCCCACTGTAAAGCGCGTACAAGGTGCCTCTCTCTCTCTCTCTCTCTCTCTCTCTCTCTCTCTCTCTCTCTCTCTCTCTCTCTCTCTCTCTCTCTCTCTCTCTCTCTCTCTCTCTCCCGTTCCCTCTTTCTTCCTCTCCCTCTCTGCCTCCCTCCATCCCCTCTCTCTTCCTCTCCCTCCAATATATCTTCTATTTGTTTGCATATATAAGGTGATAAGAAGATTGACAAGGTGGTTGGTTTTCTTTTTTTTTCAAGAAGATAGGATATAAAGTAGAATGTTTGAAGAAAATGAATGTATTGGTTTCTTTGGATCGTGTGGATGTATTGGTTGGATAATATTTATGGGTCGTATGGTGTACTAAGGGGTCATATGGTGTATTATGACCCCTTAGGTGCCATTATGGGTCATATGGTGTTCTATGATCCCTTAGGACACCATATGACCCCTTAGGATTCCATATGGTGTCGTTATGGGTCATATGGTGTCCTAAAGGGTCATATGGTATTCTATGACCCCTTAGGATACCATATGATCCCTTACATGTCATTAGAGGTCATATTGTTTCCTAAGAGGTCATATGGTGTTCTATGACCCCTTAGGACACCATATGACCCCTTAACACACCATACGACCCATAATGACACCATATGGTGTCTTAAGGGGTCATAGGATGCCATATGACCCCTTAGGACACCATACAACCCATAATAACACCATATGGTGTCCTAAAGGGTCATTTGGTGTTTTATGACCCCTTAGGACACTATTTGGCGTCATTATAGGTCCTATGGTGTGCTAAGGGATCATATAGTGTCCTATGACCCCTTAGGATACCATATGACCCCTTAGATGTTGTTAGGGGTTGTGTTGTGTTCTAAGGGTCATATGATGTCCTCTGACCCATTAGGACACCATATGGTATCGTTACGTGTCTTATGTTGTCGTATGACCCATAGGACACCTTATGACCACTTAGGACACTATATGGTGTCATTAGGGGTCATATGGTGTCCTAAGGGGTCATATGGTCTCCTACGACCCCTTAGGACACTATTTGACCCCTTAGGATTCCATATGGTGTCATTATAGGTCGTATGGTGTCCTAAGAGGTCATATAGTGTTTTATGACCCCTTAGGACACCATTTGGTGTCATTATGGGTTGTATGGTGTGCTAAGGGGTCATATGGTGTCTTATGATCCCTTAGGACTCCATATGACCTCTTACGTGATGTTATGGGTCATATGGTGTCCTAATGAGTCATATGGTGTTCTATGATCTCTTAGTACACCATATGATCCCTTAGGACTCCATATAGTGTCGTTATGGGTCATATGGTGTCCTAAAGGGTCATATGGTATTCTATGACCTCTTAGGACACCAAATGATCCCTTAGGTGTCATTAGAGGTCATATTATTTCTTAAGAGATTATATGGTGTCCTATGACCCCTTAGGACACCATATGACCCCTTAAGATGCCATACGACCCATAACGACATCATATGGTGTCCTAAGGGGTCATAGGATGCCATATGACCCCTCAAGATACGATACGACCCATAACAACACCATATGGTGCCCTAAAGGGTCATATGGTGTTCTATGACCCCTTAGGATACTATTTGGCATCATTATAGGTCCTATGGTGTTCTAATGGATCATATAGTGTCATATGACCCCTTAGGATACCATATGACCCCTTAGATGTTGTTAAGGGTAATATTGTGTTCTAAGGGTCATATGGTGTCCTATGAGCCATTAGGACACCATATGGTATCTCTATGTGTCTTATGTTGTCGTATGACCCCTAGGACACCTTATGACCACTTAGGATACCATATGGTGTCATTAGGGGTCATATGGTGTCCTAAGGGGTCATATGGTCTCCTACGACCCCTTAGGACACTATTTGACCCCTTAGGACTCCATATGATGTCATTATGGGTCGTATGGTGTCCTAAGAGGCCATATAGTGTTTTATGACCCCTTAGGACACCATTTGGTGTCATTATGGGTTGTATGGTGTGTTGAGGGGTCAAATGGTGTCTTATAACCCCTTAGGACTCCATATGACCTCTTACATGTCGTTATGGGTCATATAGTGTTCAAACAGGTCATATGGTGTTTTATGATCCCTTAGGACTCCATATGGTGTCATTATGGGTCGTATGGTGTCCTAAAGGGTCATATGGTATTCTATGACCTCCTAGGACACCATATGATCCCTTAGGTGTCATTAGAGGTCATATTGTTTCCTAAGAGGTCATATGGTGTCCTGATGGCTCATATTTGAGAGGGAAAGAAATACTTGACAAAGGAAGAGAAAGGGAGTGGGAGGGAGAGGGAGAGAATGAGAGAGAGAGACACTTAAGAGAGGGGGAGAGAGTGAGAGATAGAGATATTTGAGAGAGGGATATATGAAAGAGAGAAAGAGGGTGAGGGAGATGAGAAAGAGACAGAGAGATACTCGAGAGAGGGAAGAAAGTAGAGAGGGAGATGCCTAAGAGACAAAAAGGTAGGGCTTAAGGAAGAGAGGGGGGGAATGCAGGGAAGAGATGAGAGACATAATGTTGATATGAGCATGTTGATTATTGAAATTTGACTGTCTAAAATTTATAAGAATACTCAAAAAACTAGAATCTGCATTATAGTGGCCTCTCTCTCTCTCTCTCTCTCTCTCTCTCTCTCTCTCTCTCTCTCTCAAGAGTGTGTCTCTCTCTCATTCTCTCCCTCTCCCTCCCCCTCCCTTTCTCTTCCTTTGTCAAGTATATTTCTATGATCTCTTAGGACTCCATATGCTGTCATTATGGGTCGTATGGTGCCCTAAAGGGTCATATGGTATTCTATGACCTCTTAGGACACCATATGATCCCTTAGGTGTCATTAGAGGTCATATTATTTCCTAAGAGGTCATGTCGTGTCCTGAGAGACAAGAGAGAGAGAGAGAGAGAGAGAGAGAGAGAGAGAGAGAGAGAGAGAGAGAGAGAGAGAGAGAGAGAGATGAAAGAGAGAAAGAGGGTGAGGGAGATGAGAAATTGACGGACAGATACCCGAGAGAGGGAAGAAAGTAGAGAGGGAGATGCCTAAAAGACAACAAGGTAGGGGTTAAGGAAGAAAGAGGGGGAATTTAGGGAAGAGATGAGAGACATAATGCTGATATGAGCATGCCGATTACTAAAATTTGACTAAGTTTGAAATTTATAAGAATACTCAAAAAACTAGAATCTGCATTATAACTCTTAGAGATCTACAACCACTCTCAAACATCCTGACAATATATACATAAAATATAACTTAAAGTATAAGAAAGTCTTTTATCTTTCTTATACTTAAATGTTATATTTTATGTATATATCCTAGTGAAAAACATAATGGAATGCTAAGTGAATTGCATTTTATTAATAGACAGAACCACGTATGCGGTTTTAGTTTTTAAACTGCGTACGTAGTTAGTATGCTTTAAACTGCGTACGCAATTAGTATTTTGTAAACCCTGTACGCAGTTAGTATGTTTTAAACCGCACATGCGGTTTAGCTTTGGTTAGGCTTAGCAAAACGAGCCTAAACGCGTATGAGGTTCTTTAAATTTGAAATACCCCGTGCGCGTTTTGGTGTTTTTCATGTTTTTTTTTGGTGTGTCCACTTTTCTGACCACCATCTTTGTGCACTTACCCATGTACCATGATCATCCACAGACTCGATATTTTTTTGGTGACAATCCATCTTGGCTCTGTAGGCGTATAGCCAATCCATGCCAAGAATAATTGTGCCATAAGATCCTAGAGGTGTGACTTGAAGGTCTACTAAGGTGGTTGTACTCCCAATCTGAAGCTGACAATCCCTAACCACTGACTCAACAGACACTCTAGCTCCTGAAGCCAACTCCACTTCCCAACTAACACCTTGCCTAGATGCCACTAGCCCACAACACTCCATAACACATGGAGATATAAAAGAATTTGTAGATCCTAAATAAAACAAGATAGAAACACTGCTACCACTGATCATACATGCAGCCTCTATGACTATGTCGTGATGTTCTTCCTGGCAGTTGTCAACCACTGTGAAGACTCTGTGGGACTTACCCATGTCCCCAACTGTAGGATTTGAACCTGCCATCCGCTGACTACTTGCCATCTAACTCTGTGGACACTCTCTTGCCATGTGTGCCATGGCCCCACAAGTGAAACAAGCACCACATGTCTGAAACTGAATGCCCTATGGCCTAGAGTATCCCTGTCCTCCTGTCCTACTCGATCCACTGAAATGACCCCTGGAGGACTACTGAGTCTATGCCGGAGGTGTGTATTGAACCTGTGATCGCTGATCACGCCTACCACCCTATGAATGCCACTACTTGGGCTTAAAGCCCTTTTGACCCTGTAGAGACCTTTGCCTCTGATTCTATTATGGCTACTGTGGAGGAGGGGGTTTAAAGGACCCTAATGAATGCATATGGTTACCCTTCTAGTGGGGTTTCTAAAACCCAAAAGACTGCAGTATAGGGTTTCGGTTCTGATGTCGATCCTACGTGTCCTGCAGTCTATCCTGAATCTCCTCTGATATGAAGGCCTTCTCCATGGCAATCCGAAGGCTTCCTGGAGCTGCCATTCTAACTGGTCCTGCTATACTTGCATTCAATCCTCTGATAAATTGGTTGATGAGTAGCTTCTCATCCTTCAGGTAGTCAATGTAGGGTAAGAGCTCGAAGAACTTGCTCTCTTACTGGGACATTGAGAGACCCTTCTGTTGCAAGTCATGAAATTCATCAATCCTGCACTACCTATAGTGCTCTGATAGGTATCTATCTCTGAATCTCTCTGTAAAGATGTCCCAAGTGACAGTGTCCGCAATTATATCATTCTTGTACTCCTCATGCCTCCACCATGTGGAAGGCGTCCCTCTCAAAAGGTGAATAGAAATTTGTGCCTTCAAATTTCTCTCATAGGGACGCAATCCGAAGAACCTCTCTAAACTCAATAGCCAAGCCTCAGCCTCTACCCCATCGACAGATCTTGCAGATGATGGTGGCTAAAGACGTAAAATCTCTCTGATCTGATCCCTCTCTCAAAAATTACTAGTGCCACTACTAGAGGTGCCTCAGGTAGATGGACCAAATCAGGCTCATGCTCAGCTTGGGCCTCTATACGGTTAGGAGGTGGACTCCTACTCTGCTCCGTAGCTGCAGATATATGACTCAAAATTCTGGTGCTTTGCCTAACGATCTACTGCTAGGAGTCTATCCTGAACTATTCCTATCAAGTTTTGAAATGCAACCAAAATGTCTCGGTTGGGGTCAATCGGTTGTTTGGGAGGAGCTTCCTAATCCCCTTCTGGATCTGGCTCGTCTAGCACGTCATCTTCGCATGTCATGCGAGTACGTCTGGGACCCCTACCACGCTTATGAGCTTGTTGCGTAATCGACAGAATCCTTAATGATCAATAAAATAAAATAAAGTAAATAAATGAATAAATAATAATTTTTAAAGAAAATAATATTTAAAGCGAAACGTAATGGAGGAAGGTTCCTAGTGTTGGAAACCTTGCTTTGATACCAAAATGTCTTTCCCAAAATTGTGGTCAAAAACGCAACAACAACTTTTTTTTTAAACAACATAAAAATACTAATCTCTCGAGAATAAAGATGAGGTAAATATGTTTTGTCTAACTAAGGGTTATCTCAAGCATTAAAAGAATGGGTTCCTAAAGTTAATTTAATTAACTTCACAATTATATCATTACATTTTAATCCAGACTAATTATACCCCAAAAAGGGTCGTCACAACTTAATTTATTAATTTAATTAATTTTCCTTAATTAAATAACCTAATAATTAAGAGATATTAATTATTTCACATAGTATTTAATTGCTCTTGGACTAATTAAAATCACATTAACACATTTTAATGAATATAGAATAATTAATTGAGCAAATGCAAATAATGCTTTTAAATTCGACCAATAAAGTTAACCAAAATAAGTATAATAATTTCCTAATAATTCACTCCATATTAATGTCAAATTTAATCCCCTTTAAATATTAAATACCAAATATTTAATATTCAGCCAATATTGACCCTATAGATTAAAATTAAACATTTTACTTATAAAAACATCCATTATTAAAATTTACAAATGAAATTTAACTTACACATCATTATATATATGTATATGATTATTAGCATATATATATATATATAAAATAAAATTACCTATTATATAGATTCAATTGTAGAAATAACTTTTCTAACAATGACTAAATTACAAATGAGGTTACCCATTTCAAATTTGAAAAGGTTTCCCCCCCTTTATTTGTTTATTTTATTATTATTTTCTTTTACAACCCTAGCTAAGGTTTGTTTATTTTTATCAATATCTAACCCTAACCCGAGATTGGGTTAGGGCTTCTTTACTTCTAACATATTTTTCTTGTTTGAATGTGTGTGTGCAGGTGGTGGCCATGGCAGAGGAGGCGATCGAAGGGGGTTGCGTGGTGCAGAGGGCCATGACAGCACGACGGCCAAGTTTGATAAGGGCCAAGGGTTTTAAGAAGGGCCATGGTGGGTGCTGCCCACATGATGACCGAGGTCGTGCCTATGGGTCATTGCCCACAGTGGCAGTCGAGGCGACCACTATGAGTTGCAACCCACAGTGCAGCCGCGGTCGCCTATGGGTTGCAACCCACGGTGGCAGTCGAAGCTGCCCTTGTGGGTCGCGACCCATAGTGCGGCCACAACCGCTCTGTGGGTTCGCACCCGTAGGGAGCCGCTCTGTGGGTTCGCACCCGTAGGGAGCCGAGGCTCCATCTCTTACAAGGTGTTTTTTTTTTGTTTTTTTATATATAAAAAAAATTTGTATTAATATATGATAATATATATGTATTATATATATATATATATATATGTATGTTATTATGTATGTATGTATGTATGTATGTATGTATGTATGTATGTATATATATACATGTGTGTATATATATATATATATATATATATATATATATATATATATATATATATATATATATATATATATATATATATATACACACACACACATTATCATGCTCAAATATTTAATCTGATTTAAAGACTGGTCTATTTAACCAAATTATATAAGTATTACAAAATATATGGACAAACTTAATGATCTATTTTTTAAAAGAATACAAAAGCTTAGTTTTACATTTAAAACATTAGTCATTTACTTAAATAATACACACACACACACACATATTTGAGGATATATACATATATATTTATATGGTTAAATTTGTATTTCCATAGCTTAGAGCAGGATATTTTTAATTAAACGGAATAAAATAATTTTTTTTTTCTTTCATACAATATCTAGATTAATCTATTTTCCACTACACATGTATTTTTAGAATAGAAAAATATAACAGTAATGATTTTATTTATAGTTGCAACTAACCTTTTCTAGAATCCATTTAATCAATGAACAACATGATGTAATGCAAGATTAAAAATTAATTCTAAGAAGCCTAATAATTTTTGTGTTTAAACTATAGACATAAATAGATATTTTTTTTCTTTTATTAATCACTACACTACTAACATTTAATTTATTTCATTTCCTTTTACATAACTACACTACTAACATTTAACTATTTTCATTTCTTTTTCAATAGCTAATAAGGCAGAAATAAATTTCATTCCTATTTTATTTCAAGAAGTAAATATCTATAAGGAAATAACCCAAATATCTCTTTTTTTTCTTTGCAAGAATATTCTCAAGTAAAAATACATCTTTATTTCATGATATGACTGGTCAAATAAGTACATTTATTACATCATGGTTCCTTTCACTAAAATAGAGAGATTACAAGGTCAAGCCTCTCATTTCTACCAAATGAGGGCTTGCCAAATATATTTATTTTCTTGCAACTACATACATTAAGAAAAAAAGGATCATGCCCTAGCTTTCCTTCCAATCTTTTTCCCAAGCAAACCTGCGATAAAATATTTGTAGGTTGTGACCATGGAGGGTCACCTCCCAACCTAGGCTTACATAAAGCCACCCTCGAGCTAGGAGAACCAAGGCTAAATGGGTTACACACAAACATAAACACACAAGCAAGAAGAACTCACAACACAAGTGGTCCCAATCCAAGGATAAACAAAGTCACTTATGTGACTATTTCTTATGGGGTGAAGGTGGACCAGGTACCTAGAGGAGAATTTGCAAATAGGAGAACATAATGCCTTTGCAAGTCTACCACATAGAATAACCACAAGTCCCAAACTTGTCCCAACAAATCCTTATGTCCCCCAAGGCATGCAAGCCAAAAAAATCCCCTTATGACCCCCATTGCATAAACATAAAACACTCTACAACAAGGGTCCCATAACTGTTGTGTATCACTCTCTTCCAAAGAGAGTCTCTACACTCTTAGGCTGTCAAACATCCCTTCACCCCAAGGCTACTCTACCCTCCCAAGGGTGAGTATGGCTTTGAAACACCCCAAAAAATAACATGAATACATGCAATACAAAATAGACAAGGAATAACTCAACATCTTCCCAAGCCTACTAAGAAAACAACAATGGAAAACAACAAACAATTTTTTCATATTTACAAAACAACATACATGAGGAAGTATTTCAACCAGCCTTAAAACCTACAAATGGGATGTAGAAGTTATAAGAGAGCTCCAATCCACTATTCTTTTTCCTTCTCAAGACTTAGCCAAAAGTCCGACTCAAGAAACTAGAACCAAAAACTTTTGCAAAATTTCTATGTCTCCGAAAATGGAGAGTGGGGGATCAACATTCACCCTCTCAAACCATTCCTTAAGAAGACACTCCTCCCTCTTTCCAATACTCTTAGGAAGGGTGAGGGATTTTCATAGGTTTGTCTTCCCAACACCTTACAAGCTCTCTAGCCAAGGCACCTCAAAAAGGTAAAAGAGAATGGGGAAGAGAAATATCACTCATTAAGAAGGTTGTCTAACCTAGGTAAGATCCTCAAAAGTTGAAATTCAGCCATCTTGTAAAACTCAACTTTTGGGTTGACTAAACAGTCACTAGGAAGTGGACACATGGCTAAAATTGGGCTTTACCCATAGGTACATCATATGACCCATTAAAAATGCCCTTAACCTGACCTTAGGAGTTAGTTTAACCCTTTATAAACTCACCCAAAGTTTACCTACGAGTCAACCTTGAGTTGAACTTTCTAATGGCTCCCTATCCAAGACTTTCTTGGGACCATACTAGGAAATTTGAAAAAAATGCATTGGTAAAACAAATTCCTTCCAAGGGGCATGTCATTGCCAACTCACTTTACAACACATGTGTCAAGTGACACCACAAAATTACACATTACTTAAATAAACATGACAATGTCCCTTTTTTGGAATTAATAAATTTAACAATTTTCAAATTAAACACACATCCAAGCATAAACATTTACAAATTAAAACACATTTACACACAAGGTGTTGTCTCTCCAAATAGACAACCCTTGGCTTCACAAACACACATAGGTTTAGGCTTGATTCTTCGAATAGTTTCCATGGTCACATGGATCAATTTTCCTGCACATCTCACTTTGCACATTAGTAATTTCAAAAATCACATAATATTATCATATGAAAAGAATACAATTCAGACATTTGCATACAATTTCAATTATAATAATCAAGTTTCCAATTATCTAATAAAATCCACATAAAATAATCTACTCAATGGCATCATCATAATCATCATGAAATTTAATCATTTATAAAGCATGCATCCATAATTTCTAGCATCAAAATAAAGTACTATAAATCCGAGATAAATGACATACACCATATCAATGCTATCCAATCACTAGATCATATAGAATCTATGTCCATAATGCATCAAAATATAGTATCAATAATAGGTCCAACATGAAAATAATTGAAATTCTATGATGGCTCAAGGTAGGGCCTCATAGTGTGACAATGTATTTTTCTATCTACTTGATTAGTAGAGTCTAGCTTTGTAGATATATAAGAAGGATGAGGATGTAAAAAAAGTTTGTTAAAAATAGTGAGTTTGAAGTTATGAGCAGTATGAATCTGGGAGCTGCAATATGTAGTTTTGAATGTGCTAAATTTGATTGTAATGGCATTTGATATATGAGTTGTAACTCAATAAACCAATGTAATGTTTCATTTTTTTAATATAAATCTCTATCTATCTCTTTTGCTACTCCCCTATTTCCTTCATCCAAGACTACTTGAGGGTTTCAAAAAAACCTTAAATTTGGCTTTTCTTTCATCGTCCCAATTGCTAGAGCTATCATAAGCATTGTATCATAAGCTCCAATAAGCCTTTGTATTGAGTTGAATGTTTTTCATGTTAGGATTGTCAAGTCTAAATTGTCACTCCCACATTTTAGTGAAATTGTTTAGCTCTTTATAATTTGTACATTGACTGCCTCTCCAAGATGTGATAAAATGACAAATCCTTAGATGTTTCTATTTCTATTAATGCCACTACTTGTTTGCCCAAAAGATCAACAATTGCACTCACCCCATAAAATTAAATCTCAAAGGTACCTAAATATTTCTAAAAGCAATTGAAAAAGGAAAATTTCCTGCACCACAATCGTATGTTTACAACATGTGAAGAGACAATTTGACTTTGCAAAATGATATTTTTTAAAATACGATGACTAAAATATAACTCATTTATGTAATTTACCTTACAATTTCTTTTTAGTGAAAAACATTGGGATGACAATAAGAATACATAGAATTTATATTGTTTTTATAATATGTTTCATTTAAATAAATTTGATTCCATACAAGATTCTATCAAATTATATATATATATATATATATATATATATATATATAACAATTTCACTCACATATGAGTATATTGATATAATTGAAAAAATATAATACAAACTTTATAATATTTAAATTATATATAAAAATAAAAAAATTAATATACACACACACATATATAATTTCACTCACATTGAGTATATTGATATAATTGAAAAAATATAATACAAATTTTATAATATTTATATTATATATAAAAATAAAAAAATCAATATTCATACATTTAAAATACTACTAATTGTAAATGAGATCAAACAAAATATTTAATAATTAAAAATCATGAAAAAATATTTTATAATAAATAATTGATACCAACCATGACTCATATATATATATATATATATATATATATATATAACAATTTCACTCACATATGAGTATATTGATATAATTGAAAAAATATAATACAAACTTTATAATATTTAAATTATATATAAAAATAAAAAAATTAATATACACACACATATATAATTTCACTCACATTGAGTATATTGATATAATTGAAAAAATATAATACAAATTTTATAATATTTATATTATATATAAAAATAAAAAAATCAATATTCATACATTTAAAATACTACTAATTGTAAATGAGATCAAACAAAATATTTAATAATTAAAAATCATGAAAAAATATTTAATAATAAATAATTGATACCAACCATGACTCATTAGAAATTTTTATGAATAAAATTCAAAAATTAAATATACAGAAATTTAATTTTTAGATTTTAAAAATTGATTGATCATTTGAAAGCTTTTTATGTTTTACTTTCTATAAAAGTATAAACTAAATTTCAATATACAAAATATTATAAAATATGGATGGATAGATCTAAGTAAATTAATAACGTGATAAAACTAAATCAATTTTTTATCTATGAAAATTGCATATGAAAAATTGTTATTACTAAAATTCCAAGCAGGAGAATTTTGTTAAAATACCAGTGGAAAGGGTTCGGCATAGTGTTTGCACCTCTCAAAGGTAAAAAAGTAATTGAGTTTCGTTGAGTAGCTGAGGTTGATTGTTCACATCATCCACCACCTATTTCAATAGGAGAAGTAGAAGTAATAACTAAGGTTAGGGAAATGAAAGCCCCCTCATGGTGGCCAGCCTTAAACCACACACACTAAGCAACATATTAAGTCTAGAAAATGTTAGTCAACTCTGAGTGTTTAACACTTTAAAGTCTAGAGGTGTATTCTTAGAGTGATCACACACCTTAAGCAATATATTAAGCCTACAAAATGTTAGTCAACTCTGAATTTTAAACACTTTTAAGCCTAAAAATGTAAACTTAATATATGTGATTTAAACCCTTCGCCTCATAATAGTACCATAGATTTGTAGGTGAATCACTACCAGTCGCTTACATCCACTTACATCCAACATAGAGATAAGACACCAGCAAAACCTGTAAGGGTAGAATCCACCTTAATAGGACAAGTGTGAGTCATAACTAAGGTTAGACCAGCAAAAGCTCCCTAATGGTAGCACCACTTTCTCATACGCGAATCAACAAAGAGGGCCCCAGTCATTTTATCTTGGGTAGAAGGAGCCCTTCTATCTAGGTCCACACTAGCAAAAGGAACATCAACCACTTTCATCTTGGTGACCATCAACAACCAAACTATTGGAATGCGGTAATTTCTCCCGCATGCAAGAAAAAGCTAACACCATGCAACTAACGACAGTTCCATCGTAAGCTACAGTAAGCATTCAGATCCACCGACGTGAGCCCTCAGCCACCGTTAAACTTCCATCATGCAATTCAGTCATGCACTAGATAGTTAGCACACATGCATAGTTTAGTAGTAGAGAGTTAGCTCTAGTTAGCAATCTGTTATAATCACCGATCAACAGTATAAACCGTTAGTTATAGCTCCTAATCGGTGATGCCAATTTTTTATAAATAAATGATATTGTAATCAGTTTTTAACGAATGAGGAATCAATAAAAATCAATTTGTTGGTGCTGCAGCACATCAATTTCTGTGTTTAATATTCTGTGTTCATATGCTTTGTGTGTTTATGATCTAATTGTTAATTTCTTCTGTGTGTATCCATAACTCCATTCACCCCTTCAAATTGGTATCAGAGCGCAGGTGTGAAGAGAGAGATTGCCGAAGGTACTGGAGAATTTTCAGATTGCAAAGGAGATTGTTGTTCTCCAACGATTATTTGAAGAATGCTATTTGAAGATAGCTATTGAAAGTGACGTTGTGTGCAAAAAAGATTAAAAGAAAATTTGTTTGAAGATTGCAAGGAAGACACGTGTTTTCTGCGAAGAGACACGTGTTTTCCGCGAAGAGACCATTGTGTTGCAGTTGACATTGCAGAAGAAATCATTGGGATCGTAGTGTTATGTCCTAGCAGAGGGAAGTCTTTGTATGAGGCAGGTTTGAAGATTCATCTAAAAGGTTGGAGAGATCCTAGCAATGTAGGTTTGCAGAAATCAATGAAGATTAAGGGAGCCACGGTATTATGAAAGATTGCAGATCCGTGAGGATTGATCGCTGTGCCAGGAGATAAGATCGTGGAAGATTATAGGTTGTCAAGGAAATTCACAGTTTTTGACAAACAAATTGGAGGAGTTTATTAGAGATTGGTTCGTTGCTTTAAAGTGGAGATCATCGAATCATGGCAGAGGAGAGAGGTGATCGTAGTGTATGCATGTGTTGAGAGATGCTGATTGATGTTTTTTTAAAGCCGTAGTGAAGAGTGTGAAGAAAGTAGCCAGAGAGAGGTTTTGGCCGAAGCCAAATCTGTAGAAGTAAAGGAAGTGTTCAAAAATTTTGAAGAACCGCTGAGGTTGTGAAGTCTGAAGACATTGGAGAAAAGAAAGAAAGAGACTGGTTCTGAAGAATCTAATGGTGAAGACATTAAAAAGCTTGGTGTGAACTGCTGTAGCAGTCAGAAGGAGTCCGCTACTGCCAAGAGATTTGGAGATTGTGTTAATGAGCCAAAATTGGTCATGTCGAAGCTGTAGATTAAGGAGGGAAAGCACTACTCGGGCTGTAGCTGAAGTTGAAGACTTAAAAAAGAGCATTCTATTTCTGTATGAAAGCAATGTTTGAGGTCAGTAAGGCCTTTCATAATAAGATTCCCGAGCATCTGTAGTGTGACTTTAAGGGAGGTGTTGATACAAGTGAATCACACCTGAACCTACGATGGACTGGTAACCAAGAGGGTCAGATGCTTGAGATTTCCTAGGTTCGATCTCTAGATTTAGAAGTTTTTCAATGCAGCAACATGAGTGAAAGAGACTAAGAATGCAACCAGAGTTCGCAGTCAAAATTAAGGGGGAATGTTGGAAGGAATAATTTCTCCTGCCACCGTTTACTGCAGTTTGCTATACTCAACCTTCAGTTCCATCTTGAGCCCTCAATCGGCCACCGTTAAACTCCTCATGCACATTTTTCCCTTCCAACACAAGCGACACCTACAAGGATAGGATCAAACGCATAAGGGAGAAGCCTTCCAGCAAGGACAGATCCATCATGGTGTTAATAGAGGGAAGCACGATGGGAAAAGGAGAAGAAATGCCCAACAAGAATAGGGCAGTGGATGCCGCCTCACCGAAAGGTTGTAGGCATACAAATCCTTCCTAGAACTTTGCTTGAAAGGAAAAACATAGGAGAATGGGAACCCAACAACAGAGGCCATGACAGCTTAAAAACTTCTAACACTGAGGAGATTCACAACATCGACAACACTTGCGTGAGAGTTTGCCAAAAGGAAACAGTACCACATATTCCAAACGCTTCTTCCTCAGCCTCTTGGGAATCAGATTAGCCCCTGCCACGACAAAATTAAAGAGTGTCTCACCAATATACCTTTCATCCTCCAAGTCATCTTCAGCTTCGCCATCACCCTCACCAGACTTGCTTGCATTGAACCCATTTCCATCGCCTTCCTCTCTTAGGGTTCCTCCCAACGTAGAGCTCATCACTCTATTTATTTTTTTATTGTCAATTAATATGATTATTTATTCCTTTTGCGAAAAGATAAAGAATAAAAATAAAAAATATTTTTTCTTTTTACAAATGTAGACTAATTTCTTATAATCTTCACAGACTCTTTTGATAGAAAATTGAACTTAACAAGTAGACTTGAAGTTTTCTAAAATTATATGACTGGGCAACATGTCGCTCAATAATCTCAAAATCTTGAGCGGTGCTCAAAAGGTAGACATTTAGAATTCTTTAATATTCTCTTAATTGTTATAGGAGTTTTAATCCATCCACATATGTATAATTTAAAAAGGTTATGAGTTATAGTTTTAATTTATGAAAATTTGTATGGTTCTTTTTTTATGTATTTTTTATTTTTTTAAAAATGGATTTCTATTTTTTATTTATATTTGTTGAAATATTACATTTTAATGAAATTTTATATATTTAACTTTATTGTATTTTGTTTCATGATGAATAACATTTTGATCCTCATTATGAAATCTTTTTAAATATTTTGGATAAAACCTTACACTTGTCATTCAAATATCAATTATTTAACTGAGTTCAAAAATATACTAGAAATATATTTTATTTGAAATACAAATTTATGATATAAATAAAACAACCAAAGCTAAAATAAATTATAGTGATAAAATTTTCAATTCAAAGTGTTATTTGATAACAAGGAAATTGATAGTGACTCCCTAAGATTTCACATTAAAAAATATTGTTGCAATGTGAAAATGAGTGATAACCACATTGAAAGTTATTTCTTATAACATTACTTATAAAACATATCTATGCATTGCAAATTAGTAAGCTTGTATTATAAAAATGACAATGTTATATATTTGAAATGGTAATACTGATACTAAAAGTGAACTTCATTCTATATGAAAATCCATAGTTATAATGATTATTTCCACATAACCCCACTAATCCATAATGCAAAAGAAGGAAAACATATCATCAAGATGGTACAACATGTACCCTAGAAAAATACTCATGATAAAAAAAGTCTAGTCTTTAGAAGCACTCATATAATCAATGTATGATCTCAAGCTTACACTTCCATTCCATGTGAACAAGAAAATGAAAATCATATCACACATTCCAATCCATTCTTCCTCTTGTCACGTATGAAACCTACAAGAAATGCTCAATCTAACCAACTATTAACCTCAATAACTACATGTATTCTTAAATTTATAGAAATAAGATTACACTTTTAAACAACTTACAAGAACAAGTGAATTTAAACATTTATCTTTATTTATTGAAACCACCAACATAAATTTGAAGGAAATGCTACGTTTTTTATTAGTGTGGTGCAAATGTATTTGTTAAGGTTTACTTTTTAAACATTTATTAATAGAGTATAATTTTTTAGTTAAACATATAAATAAAATTTTTATTTTAAAATAATAAAATAATTTAATTATATATTATTTGAAATTAAATTTGCATGTGAAGAAAGTGAAATTATAGTATTTTATCTTTACTTTTTACATCTAAATTGATCTTAAATATTTAAAAATCACATAATGATCATAATTGTAAAAACATTACCAATTAATTATAAAAAAGTATTGACAAGATTGAAATAGTTGTAAGAAATATGTAAATAGTTACATAGATCTTGTTGTAAGAATATAATATATATATTTTTTCTTGTAATTTCATAATGTTTGTCTCACATGTAGCTCATATCAACTTTCCCTCGTTCATTCATGGAATTTGGTTGGATGGAGCTTCATTTATTATCTTCATATTTGTAAAGGAGGATGTCGGCATGGCCACTTTTTGGTTAGCATCATCCACAACATGTATGGCAAAATTACAATATTTAGCCGAGCTCTCATTTGTATTGGGAAGATTGTTGTTCTTTGTAGTCATTTCTAATGTGCAAGCTTGAGATGAAACTTGATCACGATATAAGCAATTTACAAGATATTTCATACATTTCCACATACTGATCTCCTGTCTTGAATAGGTCTTATACAAGGCTTGAGAAACATATATGATTAAAGCCAAAGATGATACCAATACTGTGATAAGGTAGAGTTCTTGAAAGCTTCTCACATCTAGTCTTGTTGAATATGAACTTGTATTTTTAGAGTCTTTGAAATACTTGTCTTCAATTGCTTGAATCTCACCACTATCTGAAAGGTGTAAAATACCCTTAGAAAAGTCTTGCACTAGAGGAGAAGCCTTAGGAAAAACCTACATCAAAAGTATCACAAATATACAGCGTTTCAAATATTGATTTTAAGAATATAATAAGTAATCTCAATTGACTATTCTTAAATATTATTCATTTGAAGAATCATAAATCAACTTTAACCAATAAAACTAAAATCAAAACTTATCATTTCCCATTATAATTTTAATATAAATTTATTATTGACCATTTAACTATTAATTTTTATTATAAATTAAAAATAAAATTATTTATATAAAATGACGAATTCAAAGAAACTTACGAAACCAAAGCCTCCACTTGGGTACGTGCGCCCCACCATTGAATAACCGCATCTGCCAGATAGGAAAGCACGAACATATGGTATCTCATCTAAAATCGCATCTACGCCTCCATTCTTTGCCCCTTTTGACAGCGCCTCTTCATACGCCTGTGGAGATGAAGTTTGGCCCAGTTGTTTAGCAGCTATTCCCAATTTGTCCCTTAGAAAACTTCCGACAAAGGAACTGTGATAACCCAGTTTATAGTCACCAATTCCATTTACGAGTGGAGCAATTTGTTGGGTAGTCAGTAGAGAACTGAGATTAGCTGTATAGCTGGCCGTTAAAAGGAACGCTACGAACAGCCAGATTACGACAACTATTCGAGTAAGACTGTTATAGATTCTCTCTTCTGCAGAACGCCCAACAGATCATGTCACGCAACTAATATATTAATTGTTTTAAAGATCTTTAAATAAAATCAGTTAGTCAAGAAAAAGATATTAAACAAGCTAAACATGGCGAACAGCAATGAGTGGAAAGGGGATGCTTACGGTGAGCGTTTAACACAGCAGAAAAGGCAAACCTGGAAGAATTAACTAGAATTAGGTTATTCAAAATTGAATAATACATATGGAGAAATGTAAAAGTGGAAATCTAATGAAAGAAAGAATCGAGAAAACAAGGATAAACACGATACCAAATCACAGTGACCACTTGGTTATTGGGACTTCCACTAAAGTCGGGATTTTTTTTATGCTCGAGCAGCCACACCACTATTCCTGTATATAAAACGCACGCTGCCGTTGTAGCCCATAGTCCAGGAGTAAATGGCTGTAAGAATGTCCAAGAGTTGTGGGCTTCCTTCCTTACGGCCGTGCGAGCCACCATCACAAAACCTGTTTCCGTGAATGGTTGTGTGAAATCCACAATTTCGCTGCGATTTTCTAGAATTGTGACATCACCTACAGCTACATCGTATTTCTGCCCAATCGAAAGAACCTTTTAAAACTAGAACTCTATAAAACTCTTCCGAAATAGTAGAATAAATGAAAATACATACCTTGAGATACACTTGACCGACGAGGTCATCATAAGAATAGTAGTTATGATTGTTGTCCTCAGGGTAAGGAATGAAATCGTAAAGCAGTTGATAGTCAAGGCTTTTCACAACAGCATCAAATACATCAATGATGAGCCCGCTAAATGTAGTCTCATTACTATCTGTGTTAAACGAGACATTGATAAATTGCTCCCATAATGTCACAGGTACTGCGATCTTCAGCCTAGTTGGTATTACCCAACCATGAGGAACTTTGGAAGATCCACCGGGCCAAATCACTGATCGAAGGCCATTGTTGCCAAATGATGGAGTTTTGGAAAACTTTGAGGAATTGCAGGGCGAATACCCGATCACTTGATAGCTTTTTCCCACCACATTCACTATCTCATAACTACAACCGTACATTTCCCCGTCAGTGAACTTAACGGGTCCGCTTAAACCAGCAAAATTTGTTAAGAAAATCTCCTGCAACAGCTTCTGACCTTCCTGGAATACTTTAATTTTGGTTTTTCCTATTACTGCAAGAGGAGTTGAGGGTGTCAAAAAGCTTGCGTTTCTTGCAATTTTTCTAACTGCTCGAGCTATCATGAGCACTGTATCATAGGCCAATAAACCATATGCGTTGAGCTCAGTATTTTTCACCTTGGGATTGTCAACATGGAATTGTCGTTCCCACCTTTCAGTGAAATTGCTCAGCTGTTTAGAATCTGGGATATGTGTTTTAATTCCAACGAGGCCTTGCATACTCGACATTGTAGAAGCATTCAGCACGTAATCCCACACACTGGTAAACCCTTGAGTCGTTATCCACACGTAATCATCCTCCATCATGCTTATCTCCTGCGCCTCCTTGAATAGATTGATGCCCAGAGCACAAGGTGTGTGAACGACAAAAACACTTGATTGTATTGTCTTTAGTTTGTAGAGCTCTTCCAAGATTGTTTGTTTCTGTGCAGTTGAAGGAATCATTGATGTGTATACAATTTCAGAGTCCAGATCTCGAAGGGCGTCGCGCAACGCGGACAAACCTCCGGAACCAAAATCATCGTCTGAGTGAAGGAAAGCAATTCTTCTCCAGCGGAAATGCTTGACCAGAGCTGCAACGGCTTTCATCTGAATGAGATCGCTGTATGCCATGCGAACAAAATATGGGAATCTCTGGTTGGAGAGCGCGGGACTTGAGTCAGACAAAGACAGAATCGGTACATTGGCTGCCTCTCCAAGTTCAGATACAAAAGGCGCAGCCTCAGGTGTCTGTGTTTGTATTAGTGCCACTACTTCGTTGGCCAAAAGATCAACAGCTGCATTCAACCCATGAAAATAAATCTCAGTGGAAACTAATTATTATGAATGAAATCGAAAAGGAAACATTTAGATCTTTCACCATAACTGTATCTTTAGAACATGTCAAAAGCCAATTTAGCTCTTCGCAAAACGGTAATTTTTGAAAGACTGGTGTCATATTAATTGGTTGACCCTACAATTTAATTCACAAAATTCAGTTAATTCCGTAAAATCTCTTTGTATTTTTGATGCAGGAGCATCCGGGAGGGGAGGGGACATAATCTTGCATCAACCTTAGTTTTTGATAAAGTTTACAAATTGTGAATGTAAAGGAAGAATTTCAAAGAGTTTAGTGAAGTTCATGGAAACGGCAGATAGTAGAAGCCGTGAAGGAAAGATCAAGAGTTAATGAAGAGCAAAATTGAAGACATGCAAACTGGCAAATAAAGAGGAGGCATGAGAGAAGAATAGCAAACGTTTGTAGAAAGAGGAAAGCATAGGAGGTCACAAAGAACAAAGTTTGCATTACGAATTGGTGGCGCATAAAGGTGTAAGATGAAGGTGGGCAGAGTCATAGGCATGCAATGAAAACTTGAGAGCCAAAACACAAAGGAAAAAAAAATGATTTTTAAGAAAAAAACTGATTTTTTGCCATTACATTCAAATTATTTGATGATAAAACCATTACATCTGCCTTCTTAAATGGAGGTCTTTGGACAAATCTAGAAATATCTTAGGTCTTTAGACCGACTTTACAAAACATTAAATATTTCACCCTTCTAAAACATTCAATTCAAATAAGCATTGGGTTGGGAGAAATTACATATCTCAACACCCTTCCTTAATTTCAACCACCAATGCCATGGCATTCAAATTCCTTTGCTCTTGAATCTTCCTGATGTTCATAACCAAGTCTGCTAACTTTGCAAATCTTTTCTTAGCTTGATATCTTCAAACCATTTTCAGATCTGACGATGCCTTTCTCTTATCTTTATCCAATTGCTGCAATAGTCATTCAAAACTTCAATTTGCAACTTCCTGGAAACTTGCCATCTATAGACGTTTTGCCAAATACTTCCCTTGAAACTATTAAGCCTTTTGAAAATTCAAACCTTGGTTGATTGCTATCAACATATGAACAATTAAACTTGAACAACTTTTTAATTATACCTATAAGTTTTTGCCAAATTGTCGCATAAGTCCATCCACACTCCATTTTCATACAACCTGTCACATATTCATTATTTGATTCTCTATTCCAACACATCTTTTCACAATGATTTCTCAACTCACATAGGGTACAAGGATGTAAATCCCAACATTTTTTTTTCATATGTCCTTTCCTGTTACAATGTTAACACTACACAATCTTCATACCTTGAACTGATTCGCTTGAAGCTATAACACATGTATTCATCTTTCTTTTACCTGTGGCATATCCAAGCCCTTCATATTTGGGCATCATAATTGATTGAGTCAGTTTTTTTATACCTTGTTCATGCTTACCCAATCCTTGACTTTTATAACCCATTCTCCTCATGATTTTCAAACCAACATTAAATTCATTGCCATTACTTTGTGTAACATTATTATTTTATTTTTGACAATCTTTATCACAAACTTCTTCATCAAAAACATACTTATCAAGTGACAAAATCAAATCCTTAGTACGACATGAAACATCATAAATTGATTGTTTTGACTTCAAAAATTCATTTTCTTTTTTCAACTTTGATAGCTCATTTTGCTGTTATTATTTTCTTCTTTCAATTTTGAAATTTCAATCATTTGTATACTATTTGTTTCATTTTGCCTCTTAAGCTTTTCTTCCAAATCATCAAGCAACTTCACTCTTTTCCTAATTCATCATTCCTTTTAATAATCTCGTCAAACTACTTTAGCTTTTCTTCTTACTCTTTATTTTTATCTTCAACTTACCCAAATCTTTCAAAAATCTTTCAAAAGATCACTATTTTCTGCTATAATTACATGTATTAATTCTTCTTCCAATCTATTTTTTCCTTCATTACCCTTTTACCAACATTGAATCAAACAATTTAAACTCACCTAATTAGTTTAGGTGTGCCTTCGAATCACCACTTTTTGCAATGCCATCAAACTTCACATTCTTTCTCCGAAGCTTCACTGATCACAATCAACTTCTTGATTCATACCACAGAGGCTACTTCGATGTCTGAACAGTGATCTTCTCCATTCCACAGTCAGCGATCTTCAGTTATTCCAACGATCTGCTACATATCTTCCTTGCAATCTTCAAATATATTTCCTTGCGGTCTTGTTTGCACACAACATCACCTTCAACAACGATCTTTAAATGATCTTTGGAGAATAGCAATCTCCTCTGTAATCTGGACGTTCTCCTCTGTAGTCTGTGATTAGTGATTTTTTGTTTTTTGTTTTTGCATGATCCACTATCTCCTCCAGTTTGATTTCTCTCAACGACAGGTGAGAAACTGTGACAAAACTCTTAACGTCTGCGAAACCTGTAGTAAACAGAGATCAAAGTTTAGCAATCCCTACATGATTTTTACAAATACACGCGATTCATCCTTTGCAATCTCCTTATGCACTTTAATGTTTTTGTAAATCCTCTTGTATTTGACAGGCACAATTTCAGCAGCAACGTTTTTCCCTACCGCCAGATCTCCTTCATTCCTTTGATCAGCAATTTCAGTAGTTTCCGGCAGCAAATCATAGTGATCTCCTAACGGCAGTCTCCCTTTCCAGCAATCTGCAATCATCCTTTCAATAATTTTGAATTGACTGGGTGATTGTTTTTAATTTTACAAAAACAACAAACTTCTTGTCTTTGGACAGCGATCCTTCCTTGTGATTGGTAATTCCACAGCTCGTGCTTACTGCATACTTCACTTAAAAACCAAGCGATGCACACATCAATTATAAGCAGGTCCTTTGTGTGCCTCTGCAGTACTTTCCTCTTTTCTCAATGGCTGTACTCTTCTGCGGTTGGAAACAAAAACTAACAATCTACTTTCGCAGCAGCTTATTCACAACAATCTTAGCTCGAACGGCTACAACCATGGATCCCTAACATGGCTCCTCTCCTAGCGATCCACAACCTTATGGCTCTGATACCACTTGAAGGTGGGCAGAGGCATGCAATGAAAACTTGAGAGCCAAAACACAAAGGAAAAAAAAAAACTCTTTTTTTGGTTTTAATTCACTTCATTACATTCAAATTACTTATGCAAAAACTGTTGAAATTAATCCCCAACTGCCCACCTACTCCTTACCGTGCCCGTGCCTTCTTTCACACTCCAAATAGGACAGTTTTTTTAATTAAAAATATTTTTGATGCACATACAAGACAATAGTAAATGGACTTGAACTAAATATAATTTACTGCTTTGTTTTCTTCTTCTTTTTCTAGAATTTGTAGAAGAGTCTAGAAGCTGTATTATTTTAATACAAAAGCTAATTTGTAATAAATATTATAGAAGAAGTAATGCAGGGATAGCAACACAGAAAAAACAGAGTATGAAAAATACGAAGTAGATGTGGATGCAGTAACAGAAGGTCCTGGGAAGGCGCAGAGGTTTGTGTGCAGGTAAAAAGAAGAGAAGATTGCGCTGTAAGAGGAAGAAAATAAAGTGTGGTACGTGGGTACGCCAAGAAGAACAAACAAATGAAGCGGAGCCGTTGCAGATGTAATAAGAAGCATGGTGCCGGCAAAACAGACAAGGCTTAATTTAGAATTCAAACAGCAGAATTCACCAGCCAAAAGAAGAGATATGTAGGTGTAGAATAGTGAATTCTTAATTCGGAATGTAAATCAAAAGAGCGGAAATAGAAGAATTCAACCCGAGAAAGTTTTATAGGGAGCTTTCAAAAGATGCTTAAATTTAGGAAACTGCTACAGTTTCAGTTAAGGATCTTATAAGAGGTGGTTAAGTCATGTTATGAATCTTAAAAAGATATATTTGACCCTTACTTACAATCTTCTCCCTAGCGTTATCAAAATAGATTTGAACCCGTCAATCCATTCTGACTTATAAGAAATATAAGCTAACTATTTCTTCCAAATGATACATCTATTCAAGAAACCGCTACCATCCTTGTTAAGGATCTGACAAGAGACTCTTAAAAACAACAATATACAAATAGAAAACATTATGAAAATTCCACAGGAAGATAATTTGTGATCGTAAAAATTCCAGGCCAGAATTAAGTTAAAATACCAGCGGAAACCCCTTCAAGTGGTGTTTGCGCCTCATGAAGGAGAAGAAACATTTGAGTGCCGTTGAGTAGATGAGATTGATTGTTGACGTCATCCACCGCTAACTGTATGGCAGTCTTTGCGACTTTTCCCAACCACGAACTGGAATCTACTATTACCCCTAAATTCACCGTCTCCAACTGGACCGCAAGATGTACACTCGCAGCCATTAAAACAAACATAAGTGGAAATATTGGCGGAGTTTTCATCTCTAATCCCATGTTCGCCCGTTCCTCTGCACCACACTTGCCAATCGTATCTGCAAATATATAATTATATGAAGCTCCTTCACAGCATTGTAATACCTCCTTCGCCGAAGTGTCTTGGAAATTAAGTTAGTCGTCTAAAAGTATTATTTGAATATCATCAACAAGAGACTATCTAGAAGTAGTAGAACAAGAAATTGGATGTAAGTAAATAACTGTTGTAACCAATGTCTATATCATTTACTATTATTTTGTTTTGTTGTATGATTATGTCTTTCAAATTATTGCGTGTGTTATACGTTAGTGAAATAGACAAAGTCTAAGATTATCTAAGATTGTCTACTGTTTTTGTGTTGTATGACTTTGTCTTTAAATTATTTTAGTCTCTATGCGTTAATGAAAAGATCTAGTTGAAGATTATTTAAATCATCTAAATTTCTTTGCAAAAGTCTTCATTGAACTATTAAAAAGTGAAAATTTCTACAAAATTTTCATGTAATTCAATTTTTTTTACAAATATTATTTGAATAATAGTCAAATAATACCTCCTTCACAGCATTGTAATACCTCCTTCGCCGAAGTGTCTTGGAAATTAAGTTAGTCGTCTAAAAGTATTATTTGAATATCATCAACAAGAGACTATCTAAAAGTAGAAGAACAAGAAATTGGATGTAAGTAAATAACTGTTGTAACCAATGTCTATATCATTTACTATTATTTTGTTTTGTTGTATGATTATGTCTTTCAAATTATTGTGTGTGTTATACGTTAGTGAAATAGACAAAGTCTAAGATTATCTAAGATTGTCTACTGTTTTTGTGTTGTATGACTTTGTCTTTAAATTATTTTAGTCTCTATGCGTTAATGAAAAGATCTAGTTGAAGATTATTTAATTCATCTAAATTTCTTTGCAAAAGTCTTCATTGAACTATTAAAAAGTGAAAATTTCTACAAAATTTTCATGTAATTCAATTTTTTTTACAAATATTATTTGAATAATAGTCAAATAATACCTCCTTCACAGCATTGTAATACCTCCTTCGCCGAAGTGTCTTGGAAATTAAGTTAGTCGTCAAAAAATCTAATAAAAATAATAGTCAAATACAATTTTCAACAACAAGAGACTATCTAGAAGTATTAGAACAAGAAATTGGATGTAAGTAAACAACTGTTGTAATCAATGTCTATATCATTTACTATTATTTTATTTTGTTATATGATTATGTCTCTCAAATTATTGAGTGTGTTATACGTTAGTGAAATAGTCAAAGTCTAACAAGGAATTGGATGTAAGTAAATAACTGTTGTAATCAATGTCTATATCATTTACTATTATTTTATTTTGTTGTATGATTATGTCTTTCAAATTATTGAGTGTGTTATAAGTTAGTGAAATAGTCAAAGTCTAAGATTGTTTATATGATTTTGTTTTTATATTTTTTTGTCTCTATGCGTTAATGAAAAGATCTAGTTGAAGATTATTTAAATCATCTAAATTTCTTTGCAATCACATCTTGTGAAAATTTATTTGCAATCAAGTCTTCATTGAACTATTAAAAGGTGAAAATTTCTACAAAAAACTCATGTAATTCAATTTTTTTACAAATGTACACCGAATTTTAAATATAGAAAACTCTTATTTAAAAGAAAATGAATCTTGTCAAACCAATTTTTTAATGTTTTCATTTTTAGATTTATGATATTTTTTATGATAAATTATTATTTTTTTTTTTATTAATTTATAATATTTTTAAGAGCATAAATTTTGATCATTAAATTGGTAGATATAATTGAAAATTAATAGTATTTTAAGGTGAGAATATATTTTTTAAATTAATATTAAAATATAAAATAATAAAATTAATAATTCAAATTTTAATAGCATTATAATATATATCATATTTAGGAATAGTTTTCTATAATAGTTTTTCATTATATGATGAAAAAATTAGTATTTCTATAATATATTATATTCAATTTTATGTATATTTGAATTCAATTCTTTATCAACTATTTATGATAATAATTTTAAATTTATTTTATTTTAGCTAAATGATATTTTAAAGAGCATCCTTTCTAATGTTTAGTATTTATATATGATTTAAGAAAGGTTAAAATGTAAATAGATGTATTTTTCCAAATTATAATAAAATTTATAATTATAATTTATGTGTTTTGTTATAAAATTAGATGATGAATAATATATTACAAATAGAAATATAAAGAAATGGGAGAAAGATAAATCTTTTATTGTCTTCCTAACCTCACTTTGAGGAGGCGATCTCTTAATAGAGCATATTCTTGAATTACAAATATACAAGATATCTTCAACTTGGGAATTCCTTATAGTATATAGTGTTCTTGTAAAGAATTCTACTACCATCCCATGTACATGGGATAAATATTTTATTCTAATTAATTATTGAGATGAATTACAAAGAATATGTTCCTAGCTAATACTAGCTACTATTTAGTATAATGGTTTCATCACATTTTTGTCCCCTTTGAAAATACTTGTCCTCTAGGCTTGAGATGAGGAAACTTGGAAAGAATGCTAGGGTGTTCCCATGTGCCATTATTATTCCATTGGACTAATATCTCCTCTATAGAATTATTATGGAGGTTCTTGGTGCACTTTTTGACCTTAGATTTAATTGCTAATTTGACACTAAGAAGAAGAGCCCTTGCTTCTACCATATTGTTAGTTCCATTTGGGATCCTCCCATAAGTTGCTACCAAGACTTGACCCTCTTGATCTCTAATGACACAACCAATTCCTGAAATTCTTGGGTTCCCACAAGCTGCACCATCGAAGTTCAGTTTTAGTAACCTATCCTTGGGGGGTTTCCATCAAATTTATTTTCTATCAATTATGATTTCCTTCTTACACAACAAACTCCCATTGAATGGAAGCTTTATGTATTTCTATTTTTGCAAGATGTTGTTGTCCCATGAGGAGAAGAGTGAATTTAATTTCTTCTTCCTAGTTGTGTAGGCATTGATAGACTCTGAAATTGTTGTCTTTATTATGAGCTTCATATCTGATATCTTATTCTTCTCCTTTATGAATATGCATATGTTCTGTTCCCACCAAATATTCCAGATCAAGACTATTGGGGCTACTTCCTAGATGATAGCAAAAAAGGACTCTTTATGGAGCCTAGGCCAAGCGTCAAAGAATTCTGAGACTGAATTCTGTAGGGGGGAAGGCCAATCTAGTTTGAGAAGAATCCAATGCCAACATTCTTGAGCCACTTCACACTCTAAGAGCAGGTGATCTGATGTTTCAATGTTTTATTGCACATAATGTATTTAAAGGGGTGGGGAATTCTATGTAAAGCCAACCTATCACTAGTCAAAATTCACCCTTTTAAAGAAAGCCATGCAAAAGCACCAGTCTTTTGCCAAACACAATCTTTCCAACAAAAGGTAAAATTCCTTGATGAAAGGTTGGGGTCATATTTAGAAAAATCTTTGAAACCCGCTTTGACCGTATATGCTCCTATTTTTGAGGGAGTCTATACAATTTTGTCATCCCTATCTTTGTAGAAAATCTGTCTTCTCTTTAATTATGTTGCTAGCTTTTGTTTTTGAAGTTGTGGGACTCGAAAGTGTGCGAAGGATTTCCATTTTTCTTTCATTTTGTCTTTAGTAGGGAGAACATAAAAGTAATCCCTAACTGTGCATCCCCATACAACTTGCAAGTAAGTTTTCATGTCTTCTAGCCCCTGAATGATGTCCAAGGTCGGGTAATTGTTCCACGTGTCCCCCCAAAATCTTGTCAATCTTCGATTATGCACTACCCAAGATAGTTTTGATAACATATTCTCTCTACACCTTATCATAAAATTCCACATTTTTAATCCTTTGGGGGGTCTAATAAAGTAAAATTCCTTTCAATTTCTCGATGGAATCAAGATATTTGCCTCTAATAATAAAATCCCAGATGGAAGAGGTATTTTCGTAAAGTTTCCATACCAACTTTGCACCTAGAGTGATACTCCTGTCTTCAAAATTTGGTATACCTGCTCGCCCGTACATTCTAGGAACACAAACCTTTTCCCAAGCTAGGAGATGAATTTTATTTTTGGGGTCTCTTTTGCCTTTCCATAGGAACTTCTTGAGATGACACTCAAGTTCATCTCTAGTTTTAGTAGGCATAGGGAGGACTGACATGATATAGTTGGGGATAGAGGACAACATTGTTTTGATCAGCAAAATTCTTTCAGCAAGAGATAACCAATTATTCTTCCAAGATTCCATCTTATTCTTAATATTTGAAATAATTGAATCCCAATACTAGCTTTTGTTCACTCCAAAGAAAAATGGGATACCCAAGTATTTACATGAAAGTTTGGCCTATTTGAATCCTAAGTTGCTCATTAGTTTTTTTGACAATAAGGGAGAGTAGTAAAATAAGAATACTTTAGATTTGGCCTCGCTCACTTTTTTACCAAACACTTCACAATATGACTGGAGGACTCTCTTGATGTTCTTGGCTTCCCTAACCGAGGCTTCCCCAAAATGAATTGTATAATTAGCAAATAGGCAGTGTGTAACTAATTCTTGTGTTTGAGGAATTTGGATCCCCCTCCATAGTGAGGTCTCTTGTCTTTCCATTATCATTCTGCTAAGAGCTTTGACCATTATAATGAAAAGAGAGGGTGATAAAGGGTCTCCTTGTCTCACACCTTGAGATGACGAGAAAAATCCCACTAGATATCCATTCAACAAAACTAAAAATTTTGCACCTGAGATGTAGGAAAGTACCCAATTACTCCATGCTTTTGAGAACCCTGTTGATGATTTATAGCTTCAGTCGGATAAAATTGAATGTTAAATTGGCCTTAAGGCCTTCAACATTTAATTATATATATCATTATGTTATTTAGCATTTGTTAGTATAAACAAAAGGGCACGATCAAGTAATGTCTTGATCGGTCATGATCGATCAAGGCATTGCTTGACCATGTCCCATTTGTTATATACTTATATTGAGTGGCATTCATGAGATAGGACATGGAAAATAATAAATTTTCCTCTCACCTACCATACAAAAGAAGATAGTTAGAATTATATTTTAATCAGTAATACATAGAACAAGATAAATTTTAATTCTGATTCATAAATTTAACATGGTATCAGAACCAGGTTTCCTTCTATAAAGCCTAAACCGCCTGAAGGAAGATCCGATTAAGATCAGATTGATATATAGACACATCCTTTTTGGTAGTGCTATGATACAAAATCCATTCTAGATTTACATGCGGCCTATTGACGAAGGACATGAAATTAATCAAATGATGAAGATCTCCGACATTATTTGGTGGCCACTGGCCATAATACATAGAAAATGAAATTAGGCATGCATAGAGCATAAACATAAACATAAACATTAGTGGCAGTAGCAGTAGTGGCGATGCATTATTGTTTGTTAGTGCGGATCTCTATCTCCGGCAGACCATGCCGCCGCCATCGGGTCTCCCTGCATAGTTGAGGTTGACGATGGAGAAATCGTTGGTGTTGATGTTGTTGTAGGGTGAGCCGAATCGGACAACTTTGCAGTCAGTGGCAAACAGATTGGAAGTCACATAATCGGCCTCACCTCCCACCATGGGCATGGCTATGCCCAAGTTAATGGGGCTCCTGTACTCTACTCCGTATGTCTGCCCAAGCACGCCCAACACATGGGGGCTGAGAGAGTAGAACTTGAAGCTCAGCTCTAGATGGGCAAAGCAGTGCTCTGAGTCCAAGGTGATTTTGTACTTGTGGATTCGAGACTCCTCGGGAGTGATGGCCACAACGCGGGCTATAATCATAAACTTGTTCTCCACTTCAACCGTCACCGCATTATTTTTGTCAGATCGAATGATTGACAGAATATCCTCTGCTCTATGACAAGGGAATTTATGCATTTGACTTTCAAAGATTTTAAAACTGGAATGCACCAGAAAAGAATTGCAAGAACTTGTCCTCTCAAACTTAAACTGCAAGTGTCCCTTGCTGAAGTCAGAAATTCAGACATATGTTCAGAAAAATATGTTCTCTAGAAGAAACTCAAGATACCTTGTGATTGAGAGGGAGCTTACTAATAACGATTGAGCACTTCTGAGGTAAAAATTGTAAATATTGATTATTATTACTAATACTAATAATTATTTTATGGTCCCTGTGTAAATCATAAGGAAGTGACGACTTCCAAATGATTTCTTCTTGTATTCTTTGAGATTATTGGAAGGTGACGATCTTACAAAAACTCAAGATTATGGATAGAATCGCCAACAGAGGCAATCCACATAAGAGCTTGTGGATAGAATCGTTGACAGAGGCAATCCACACAAGAGCTCATGGATAGAATTGTCGACCGAGGCAATCCAAGTAAGGGCTTGTGGATAGAATCACCAACAGAGGCAATCCACACAAGAGCTCATCGATAGAATCATCGACTGAGGCAATCCACGTAAGAGCTTGTGGATAGAATCGCTGACTGAGGCAATCCACACAAGAGCTTATGGATAGAATCACCGATTGAGGCAATCCATGTGAGAGCTCAAGGATAGAATCGCCGACTGAGGTAATCCACACAAGAGCTTGTGGATAGAATCGTCGACTTAGGCAATCCACACAAGAGTTTATGGATAGAATCGCTGACAGAGGCAATCCACTGAAGAGTTTGTGAATAGAATCATCGACAGAGGCAATTCACAACTTGAAACTATGGTCCCAAGACAAGCATCATACGATTTATTAATATTGCTCCCAATACCTTTTATCCTCCCTAGCTAAGAGGGAGTGTTGATGGTTTATAGCTTTAGTCGGATAAAATTAAATGTTAAATTGGCCTTAAGGCCTTCAATATTTAATTATATATATCATTATGTTATTTATCATTTGTTAGTATAAACAAAAGGGCACGATCAAGTAATGTCTTGATCGGTCATGACCGATCAAGGCATTGCTTGACCGTGTCCCATTTTTTATATACTTATATTGAGTGGCATTCATGAGATAGGACATAGAAAATAATAAATGCTCCTCTCACCTCCCATACAAAAGAAGATAGTCAGATTTATATTTTAATCATTAATACATAAAACAAAATAAATTTTAATTCTGATTCATAAATTTAACATGGTATCAGAACCAGGTTTCCTTCTATAAAGCCTAAACTGCCTGAAGGAAGATCCAATTAAGATCAGATTGATATATAGACATATCCTTTTCGGTAATGCTATCATACAGAATCCATTCTAGATTTACATGCAGCTTGTTCGCGAAGGACATGAAATTAATCAAATGTTGAAGATCTCTGACATTACTTGGTGGCCATTGGCCGTAATACATAGAAAACAAAATTAGGCATGCACAGAGCATAAACATTAGTGGGAGTGGCGGTAGTGGCGATGTATTATTGTTTGTTAGTGCGGATCTCTATCTCTGGAAGACCATGCCACCACCACCGGGTCTCCCTGCACAGTTGAGGTCGACGATGGAGAAATTGTTGGTGTTGATGTCGTTATTGGGTGAGCCGAATCGGACAAATTTTCAGTCAGTGGCAAACAGATTAGAAGTCACATAATCGGCCTCACCTCCCACCATGGGTATGGCTACGCCCAAGTTAATGGGGCTCCTGTACTCTGCTCTGTATGTCTGCCCAAGCACGCCCATCACATGGAGGCTGAGAGAGTAGAACTTGAAGTTCAGCTCTAGATGGGCAAAGCAATGTTGTGAGTCCAAGGTGATTCCGTACTTCTGGATTCGAGACTCCTCAGGAGTGATGGCCACAACGTGGGCTGTAATCATAAACTTGTTCTCCACTTCAACCATCACCGTATTATTTTTGTCAGATCGAATGATTGACAGAATATCCTCTCCTCTATGACAAGGGAATTTCTGCATTTGACTTTCAGAGATTTTAAAACTAGAATGCACCAGAAAAGAATTGCAAGAACTTGTCCTCTCAAACTTAAACTGCAAGCGTTCCTTGCTAAAGTCAGAAATCTAGAGGTATGTTCAGAAAAATATGTTCTCTAGAAGAAACTCAAGATACCTTGTGATTAAGAGGGAGCTTACTAATAAAGATTGAGCACTTCTGAGGTAAAAATTGTAAATATTGATTATTATTGTAGACGTATAAAAATGACCATATTCCTAAATGAATATTTTATGTTCATTTCTCTATTTGATTAAATCCAATTTAATTAAATTATCCACATTCTTCTATTTTATTAAGTAAATTACTCAATTTATTTAAATTAAATTCACCATACCCATTTAATGAATAAATCATTTTATTCAATTAAATTCCCCCTATCCACTTTTAATTAAATTCAAATTTAATTAAATAGTTATCCTAAATTGAATAAATCTAATTTATTCAATTTCCCCAAATTGCAACCAAATTGAATTAAATTACTTTATTTCAATTAAATCCTATTATCCCTCCATCCACTTGTAAAATCCCAAACCCTTTCTAATCCCTTCTAGAATCTTCTAATCACTTCTAATTAACCTAACCCCTCCTCTAAACTTTGTCACATCCCTAAGAAAAGGGAAGTCACTTCTCAAAACCCTCAAAGTCTTTGATAACCATTAAAGGCTTTCAACCTTCAACCACTAAATAGCTCAAAGTCTTTGATAACCATTGAAGGTTTTCAACCTTCAACCACTTAATCCCCAAAGTCTCCAATAACCATTAATGGTTAACTCAAACCCTCCCACATGGTTAAAACATTTGTTTTGACTCAACCTCTACCCAACCCAAGGGTCTCATAAGGCCATTAATGCTTTGACCATGATTATCTCTTAATCATTTGCACAAAGGTTTATCCTTGGAGTAACTCTTAATCCAGTGGGTAATCCTAACTTAGACTTGACCCTTAGCCTCTAGATAACCATGAGATCTTCTCAGGCCTTTAATGCCTCCAACCCCTTCTCTCAACCCAATCCTATATTGACACTTGTCACCATTTCATTGGTGCCAATTGTGCACATGGATCCCCAACTTTCAAACTCAACCCTTGATCAAACCATTCAATCCTGACCATCCATTGCCCTATTTGTGCTATAAATAGAGTTCTCATTCCTCCATTTACAACAATCATCTTTCAAATTTGAAGCATTACACTTATGCTCAAATTCTTTCAAGCTTTCATATCATTTTTATGCTCATCCTTTAGCCTCTTTTAGATAAGGAATTAGACTAAATATGCATGTTTAGAATAATTTCTTTATCATTTTAGTTTAATCATAGACTAAATATAGTATGCTAGGATAGTATTCGTACTAATCTTGTCATCTTATAATATAGTTTATTGCATTTTAAAATCATACATAGCTTATAACACATCTCATACTAAAATCTATCAGAGCATCCCTCGTTCTTGCATTTGCCATCCCTGAACCATTTTGCTCAGTAATCTGAGAGCAAAACATTGGTTTGAGGGACATTGTGAGATAGAGAACCATGGGACCCTCCTTGGGAAGCTGAGTAATACGTTATTACTCCATAGCTTGCATCAAGAAGTCCTATGTGTGTGTGTGGACTAGTATTCTAACATATTTTCACATATTAAGTTTTATCGACCCACTTTTCCCACATACATTTCTGGCGCCCACCGTGGGGCCCGACCCCAAATAACAAATCGGTTTTTCAATTTAATCACTTTTTCAAGTCCGCGGGAAACAGGAATCGATGCGTGGGAAACATTCCCTAGTGCATCTGATTGACAGTCTAGCGCATCCCGCTTACTGTTTAGCACGTGGGGTCTACACTCTAGTGCGTGAAGACCTTTTCTCAGCGCATGACTCCCTCTAACATTTTCTTGTAGGTCTCGACGCAGGCGAAACACAGAGTAGCGCATTCAATAAACATAATAGTGCATACGATCCATAGTTCAGCGCTTATAGTCCATCATCCAGCGCGTGCAACTCAAAAGTTAGTGCATCGAATTTTTAATTTTCCTACAGGTCTCAACGCGGGAAAGAAAAAAACAGAGTAGCGCTTCCAACTCACAGAGTAGCGCATCCAGGCAACAGTATAGCGCAGCGGAACATCAATTTAGCGCATCTAGTTTTTATTGTAGCGCGTGCAGTCCATTCTGTAGCTCATCACAGACCAAAAAAAAAAAATTTGTAACCGAACTGAAATTTTAGACTTGTGGAAGTCCCCCAAATTCTCTAACATTTTCTTTTTCTGGTTTGCTTGTAGGACTCTAACAAATTTCTTGCAGGTGGAGCGGACTCCTTTTCTTTTAACCGATTTCTTTTGTTGACCGCAAAATCGAAAATTTGCTTTGTTGACCATTTCCTTTTCATAGATCAGAAAATCAGTCTTTTAAGGTAAAATGAACACCATGTTTTTGTGGAGCAACATCTCCGCATAGATTTTAGCAAATCACTAATTTGAAAGGATAAAATAAACCAAATTGATTGCTTTGTCTCGAAAGTGGAAGGAATATGGTCTCCCCTTAACTGGGTGATCAAAAATCCAAACCACTCTTAAGCTTTCTATACTTCAAGCAATAAAACCTTTAGCAGGCCTGCCTTCCCGAGGAGTTGCAATCAACTCTTAAAGCTGTTTATGGCCGGTGTGAAGGGAACGACCTAAGTGGGGAATGACTTTGACACCAAGAATTCCAACCCACTATAATCAAATGTGGAAAGTGATGAAAGTCCTTTTCAACGGTTGCGCGCAGTGATTAGCCTTCCCTCAATATCCTTGAGATACGTAAAGCCTTTGTTCTAAAGGTTGGGAAGCCTCCTGAGGGATTTTATCACTGATGGCCGAACGAGAAGCCTAATTACGAACCATAGAAATAGAAACTTTGAGCTGAGTCAGTAACCAGACATTTATAACATCATAGTGCAAGGGTGGGGAAGAATCTGCCCCCAAGATTACTCACCATATATCTCCCAAGATAACTACTCAACTGCGAAGCGATTCACTTTGAGTTAATTTCTGGCAAAAGACAAAAAAACGGGTGCCCTCTAGGGGGTGACACGGCTGTTTGAGCTGACAGAGTATCGAGACTAGTGGGCTATGATGTTATTTATGACCCTTGACTAAAGAGTCTTTCTAAAGTGTCTTACTTGTATCCAAACCTGTTAAAACATTGGGGATTTGAACACACTCTCGCAAGAACATACACTTTTTTTTGTTAGATTAGGCAAAAATGGTTGTACTTTTTGTGCCGTGCTTGCATTTATTACTTCAGAAAATCATCCATCACACTTGAAAATTTCACAACAAAATTCAAAATCCACAAAAAACTGAACCAAAAAAAAATCATCAAGGCAGTTTAGCGCATAAGAGCAACTTCTTAGCGCGTGAAGACTTTCTGTTAGCGCATCCAAACCTCAAATTAGCGCGTTAGTCCAAAATAGTAGCGTTTTCATCTTAAGACAAAACAGTGCAAAGTCCTTTAGCGCATCCCAACAACAGTCTAGCGCATGGAAGCAACATCTCAGCGCGTAGGAACCAAGAATTAGCGCATAAAGTCTAAAAGTTAGCGCGTAACAGGCCCAGTATAGCGCGTAGCTTTTTCAAAAAAATTCGACAACAATTTTCAACAAATCCAAACTTTGGCGCGTGGAAGCAATAGCTTAGCGCATAGCATACAAACATTAGCGCATGCAGTCGAACAGTTAGCGTGTCAAAAATTCAGGATAGCGCATAAACTTTTCAACTGTTAGACTGCCATTTTCAGAAAGTCCGAACTTTAGCGCGTGTGCTCATTCTTTTAGCGCATCAAGTAAATTTAGCAGCACATCTAGACTCTGTTCTAGCGCGTGATCTAAAATAGAAAAACAGAGAGTCAAAACCGAGAAATTTTTTGAAATTTCAAAAACATTTTTACAAGCCTTTTTCGTCAAACATCAGTTTTCATCAAAACAGAGTGACAAAAACAAACCATTAAAACTTTTATCAAGCTAAATTTGTGTCAAACAAAGTTGTCAGAATCCCAAACGAATCGCACAATAGAGGACATCTCTCCTATCATAATCCGGAAAGATTTCATCATCAGTATCAACAAAATCCTTTACCATCTTACGGATTTTATCTCAAAACACTTGTTTAAAATTCTCAAATTGTCAAATCCAGTTTCCAGATCAAGAAGCTTTTATCCATATCATTTGACATGCTTTGTCGTGAAAGGGCATCTAAACCTTCACTCTGATAAAGTAAGATTTGAAAATTTTCAAACAAGAATCAACTGAATCCAAACAAATCAAAGGAAACCATTGATCACTCATGCATGACTAATCCCCTCTAAGAAGAAAGAACCTTTATCGTAACATCACGTTGAAGAAACAACAACCTAGTTTTTCCAAATTCATCAAGAGAAATAAGTTTTTATACATCGATCGTCAACTCTTCAAATCTCATCGGGTATTCCTTCATCATGTCAAAAAGTATATCCAAAACAAATCTAGCGAATTTGACAAAGAACCCTTGAAGACAAGAGCATACTGTCAAAAGTCTGCTTTTAATCAAACCATAAACCGTGGCAGAAAAATCAATCTAGCATTCTTACCCGACGAGTGCATCACATATAACACATCTCGACTAGAACCACCAATGCCCGAGCAACACATCGAAGAGGATTTTGTTCCTTTCATCACTGAAAGTTTCTACTAAAATGCCTGTCACTCGCTCTCAATGAGACAAACAAAGCGAGACACACGCAGAATCAAGTATGAATCGCAGATTATCAAATCCTTTTGAAGTTCCACCCGTAGAAGAAATTGAAATTACTGAAGCACTTCTTCGAGAATGTCAGGAAAACCCTTCATTCCAAAAGCTTGTAGAAAAGCTCATGGAAAATGACAAAGAAAAGTATCTGCTCATGCTTACAAGTAAAGGCGTTAAACTTCTTGAAGATTTCGACACAAACATTTTTCAAACCGGGTCTCGACAATATACATATCAAGAACAACAAAGAGAAGAAGAAACTCACATACCTGAACAAAATATTCCAGAACAACGCATACCAAAAATGCGTATACTTGAGCTCGAAACTCCAGAACAAAACATACCATTTACCACACCTTTTCAGCTAAGAACAAATACGAGAGAAGAACTCTTCCCTCGGTAAGATAATGCGTCTTTGATTGCTCTTACTCAACAAATGCAAATGTTGCAAAGGCAAATACAAGATATGCAACAAGGGACAATAGTACGGTACTCTTTAAATGAAATTTGTCCTTATCCATTTGACAGAAGATTGAACATGGTGCCTTTTCCTCCAAACTCAGACGTTCCCAAATTTGATAAATATGATGGGAAAAGTGATCCCCGAGATCATGTTTAGGAATTTTGCACACTGAGCCTTGAATTCGCTCATGATGACACCTATTTGATGAGGTTATTCCCCAGAAGCTTAGGAGGGCAAACCATGGAATGGTTATCCAAAATTTCACCACCTGTCAGATCATTTGATGAGTTGGTTAACAAATTCATAACCCACTATTCCTACAACATCCAACATGCCATAACCATGCTAGATGTTTGCAACACCAAACAAAAGAATAAGGAAACATTCATGGTGTTCCTTCAACGTTGGCGATGCATGGTCTCCAGGTATCCTCGAGATATTCCTGAAAAGGAGAAAATGGAAATCTTCATCGATAACTTAAATGGCGAAATAAGTTACAGACTAAAGCTTCAATGCATACCATCTTTCGCTAAATTGATTGAAAATGGAATTCAAGTAGAGGAAGCCTATGTCAAAAAGGGAACACTCAAATTCTACAAGGAAGGAACAAACTCATCAAACTACAATAACCAGAACAACACCAACCTTGACAAATCTCGATTTTGGACTCGAAACAAAAACGAAGGCAACAATGAAACACATGATCCCAAATCTAAACAACCAGTACTTGCATTATCTAGTAATCCTCAAAACACGAAAAATCCTAAAAATGCTACTCCCAGTGCTAACACATATGCACAAAACACTGATCAAGGACAATTCAACACAAACAACACCAACGATACTCAAAGCAAAAACACGAATCCAGGACCTAACAACAATTCATGCAACAACACGAACAATTTCCAAAAGCGTATCTTCACACCACTGGGACAATCACTAGAATCCGCATTCAGAGAACTTTTGGCAAACAAGATTCTATCTTTACCTCCAATCAACAACTATGAGCCCCCAATCAAACCACCTTGGTGGAATGATTCGCACTATTGTGATTTCCATCGCAATAGGGGTCATAGAACAAACGAGTACATGAGATTGAAACACATAGTGCAGGACATGATTGATCGAGGTGACTTAACGATCAATGGTCTTAAAACAAATGGTGATCATGGAGCCTTTAAAAATCCTCTCCCAAATTACAACAAAGATGGAGCATCAACTTCAGATGATACACGCAGAGCTCGTATTAATCATATCTACAACAACACCATCAACCACATATCAGCTGAAGATCATCAAGTCAATGTCATCACCATTCGAGATCGACATGATCATGAATCTGTTAATGTAACAACCTGAATTTAGAAATATGTCTTGAAAGGACATACTACACCTACAACTACCATACCAAAAATCCAATATGACTTGGTTAGCCAACTACGTAAAACTCCAGTGCAGATATCTATACTAGAATTGCTGAAACTATCACCAAAGTACAAAGACATATTAGAGCAAGCGCTATTGGAAACCAGTGTACCTCAAAATTTGGATACAGACAGATTTCAAGCCATGGTCGCCCATATGACAGGACCTCATAACCTCACCTTCTCAGAGCATGACAATACTTCCTTGAGTCATCCGCATAATACTCCTCTCCATATTGAAGTCATTCTTTGCAAACACCGAGTGAAAAGAGTCTTAATAGATGGAGGAGCCAGACTTAATATATGTACTTTAAAGCTTATCCATGCATTAGGCTTCTCAAAAGAATCTATTGATCCCTGCAAAAGGATCACCATCAAAGCATATGATGATGAGGAAAGGTCCTCTAAGGGCACAGTGATATTGCCTATTCAAGTAGGACTAGTACAAAAGGATACTATATGTCAAGTCTTAGACATAGATCTAACCTACAATATCTTGTTAGGACGACCCTGGATACATCTAATGCAAGCAATACCTTCTACGTATCATCAGTGTGTCAAGTTCCTTTATGATGGACAAGAAATCTCCATATCAGTTGATCACAATCCATTTCAACATTGCAACGCAATGGGGGCAGCCCAAGATAGTTTGGTTCCTCATAATAGAGAAAAGCAGCAATCTTCAACATCAGATCCACACACAACAAAATCCAACTCCTTGTGGGGAGACTTCAAACAGAAAATGCAAATTACAAACCAAGGTATGGGAGAATACTCTTTTGAGCCTTTATGTTTGGCTAAATTATCAACATCACCTAGATCTCATGGCTTGCCTACTACATCAACACATTTGGCTACTCAGCCCATCACTAAATTTGATGGTACCTTCATCCAATTGGGTACTCTAGCACATGAATCAGAAGACAAGGATGTTCTTAGCTAGTTATACAAAGATGAGGAAGAAGATCATAGAGCAGCCGCTCTGGACATTATTCTACCAACACACCTATATGGAAAAGGTTACTTAATCATGAAGCAAATGAGCTATGGCGGTAAAGGACCTATTGGGAAACGCAAAGAAGGAGTCACTAAACCCATAGATCTTCCTTCACAACCTAGTAGAAACAAAGCAGGATTGGGTTCTAAACTCACGTTCCTATTGAAACGGCCGCCACACACAGCTATAAAACCTCAATGGAAGGAAAAGAAGAAGTACAAAGAAGAATCCTGGCAGGAAGCACTTTTTGAATCAGCAGAAATAATCCACAAGGCACGAGAAAGTCAAGATCAGAAGTTACATCAGGAAAAGCTTCTAAGTCATAAGAAGGCCCTATCTGCAGCAGTAGCTCATATTCAAACACCAATATCTCAAGAACAAATCATGTCATCTCCAGATACCGTTATTCCTCCCCGAGGAAGCACAGTCTATGAACAAATCCAGCAAGTAGAAGACGGATCTGATACAGAATCAACAAAAACCATCAAAATGGTATCAATCATCAAAGATTTGTTTTCACCATACAACACACCTGTTTACAGCACAGATAGAAGCTAGGATGATGCCTATGAGACAGATTCCAATAAATATGAATGGGGTACCTACTCCAATGCTACTACCGATATCCTGGATGATACTGATTCTATATCCCTTTCTCAAGAAGAACATAACACAGAAGATAGACCTCTTGAATTTGGACCACAAAATATCTATGACGCCCAGAAAAGCAAACATAAACATTATGAACAAGTCTATGTGGAAGATGATACCATCGAGGACCTCGATGAAATCCTAAATTTCTTTAAAACCAAGACTCATCACGATGAACACTCTATCCTAACACTTACAGTAGCAGAGCTTGATCCACCCAACGATTCCTTACCACTTGTCTTTCCTGACCTCATCAACTGGGACGAACCTGAAATCCATGATATACCAATTTTCCCAGATGATGCATCTATTATCCATTACCTATGTACAGTAAATCCCGAGACAGGCTCTACCAATGAACAAAATAACGATATCTGTCAATTAGGGAGTGCCAAGTCTCTCAGTCACAAAAATACAACAAATAAAGAATCTGATGCTGAAAACCAGTCAATGGCAGCTCAAGATCATAAAAAAGTAAAAATAAAGGACGCATCTGAGGGTGAAAACCTATTTAAGGCACCTAACGATGGGAGAATTGACACTCTTCCTGTGCACTTTCATGAGCGATCACCCATTTTGATTGAGCCCACTCAATCAATCAACATTGGTACCACAGAAGCAGCCGGAAACATACACCTTGTAGAATCTCTAACAGAGGAAGAAAGATCGGCATTCATCATCTTCTTTAAAGGACAGCAAATCAACTTTGCTTGGTCATATGCTGATATGCTCGGAGTAGATCCACACTTAATCATGCATCACTTATCCATCTCTTCAGGAGTTAAACCAGTCAAGCAAAAGCTACGAAAGATGAATCCACAGGTGGCACTCATGGTCAAAATTGAACTAAAGAAACTATTAGACATCGGATTCATCCGACCCATTGACTATGCAGAATGGATTTCCAACATCGTTCCAGTATCAAAACCAGATGGTAGTATCAGAATATGCACTGACTTCAGAGACGTCAACAAAGCTTGTCCAAAAGATGACTTTCCTCTACCTAGTATCGACATAATTGTAGATCTCACAGCAGGCCATGCAATGCTCTCATTAATGGATAGTTTCTCAAGCTATAATCAAATCAAAATAGCTCCTGAAGATCAAGATAAAACAACATTCACCTATCCTTGGGGAACGTATTGTTGGAATGTTATGCCTTTTGGCTTAAAGAATGTAGGGGCCACTTATCAAAGAGCAATGACCACAATATTCCATGACATGATGCACACATTTATGGAAGACTATGTGGATGATTTACTAGCCAAATCCTTCACTAGAGCTGAACATCTTGGCATCCTAGCAAAAAAATTTCATCGATTGGAGAAATTCCAAGTCAGGCTTAACCCTAAGAAGTGTGTCTTCGGGGTTACATCAGGCAAGTTACTAGGCTACATTATCTCAGCTAAAGGTATTGAAGTAGATCCAGCAAAGGTACAAGCCATTATGGACATGCCACCACCAAAGAATATTAGTCAACTCAGATCTCTACAAGGCCAACTTCAATCAATCAGATGATTCATCGCTCAGCTACCAGATAAAAGTCTACCATTTAATCATTTGCTACACAAAAATGTGCCATTCAAATGGAAGGCTAAGTGTGCAGAATCTTTTTACCAAATCAAACAGTACCTGATGAATCCACCAGTTCTGGTACCACCAGTCGTAGGAAAGCCTCTTATTCTATATATCTCAACAACAGATATATCACTGGGGGCACTATTGGCACAGGAAGATCAACAAGGGAAGGAACACGCCATATATTACATCAGTAGAACATTGAATGGCTATGAACTCAACTATACATTCATTGAAAAGGCTTGCCTAACAGTGGTCTTCGCATCTCAAAAGTTCTGACATTATATGCTAGCACACACCATCAAGTTAGTTGCAAAACTTGATCCTCTCAAATATCTACTCAGCAAGGCAGCTCTTACAGGCCGATTGGCTAAATGGGTCATGATTCTCAGTGAATTTGACATCCAATACATAGAAAGATGAGCCATCAAAGGACAAGCAATTGCAGATCAACTGGTTGAAGCACCATTACCAGGAAAACACACCATGGAGATTGAATTTCCAGACAGGGATGTTCTTACTCTTTCTACTAAACAATGGACCCTATACTTTGATGGATCCTATACACAACATGGTTCAGGGGCTGGCATTCTATTCATCACTCCTGAAGGACACACTATACCAAGATCATATAGGCTCATGTTTCCATGCACAAATAATGTGGCTGAATATGAGGCACTGGTTATAGGCATCAAAATGGCCGTCGAATGGAAAATCACAGAGTTAAAAGTCTATGGAGACTCACAACTGGTCATCCATCAAATCAACAATGACTATCAGACAAAGGATGACAAGCTACTACCCTACAAGCGAATGGTGGATGACTTCAAACAGTATTTTATACACATCACCTTCGAGCAAATACCGAGGTTGAACAACAAAGCAGTTGATGCAATGGCTACTATCGCTTCATTACTACAAATTCCAGAGCAACAGAGTCGTTATGAGTTCCTGGTAGAGCAACTGTTCTCCCCCACCTATGACCATTCTAAATCCCAGGTTATCTATGCCTTGACTAGTTCAGATTCTCCGTTATATGGACCCATCTACGACTACCTCAAACACAATATCTTACCCATTGACCAATCCCGTAACCAAAAATGTAACTTTATCTGACAAGCTGCCCGTTACACCCTTACTGTCGATACTTTGTATCGTCGAGGTCTCGATGGTACTCTTCTTCATTGCCTTGATCATAATGATTCTGATTCTGCTTTACACGAGCTTCACGAAGGTATTTGTGGCACACATTCAAGTGGTACTACTCTTGCTAAAAAGCTTCTATGGATGGGATACTACTGGCCTACAATGGAGAAAGATTCCTATCACTTCGCCAAGAAATGTCCTAAATGCCAAATCCATGGTAATCTGATACATGCACTAGCACAAGAACTACAACCATTTACCACTTCCTGGCCCTTTTGTTAGTGGGGACTAGACTTAGTTGGCAAAATTCATCCTTCATCTTCAAATGGACACAAGTTCATTATAACTACAACAGAGTACTTTACCAAATGGATAGAAGTAGTTCCCATGACCACAGTAACTGGGAAACAAATTGCCTCTTTTATTCTTGATTATCTGATTTGCAGATATGGTATTTCAAGTTCAATCATCACAGATAATGGACGGCCCTTCAAGAATCAAGATGTCCGAGAACTATGTGAAAAGTTCAGAATCCAACATAGGTTCTCTACACCATATTACCCATAGGGAAATGGTCAAGCGGAAGCATCTAACAAAACAATACTGAAAATCCTCAAGAAAACGGTGAATGATGCAGGCAAAGATTGGCACGTACAACTCAATCCAGCTCTTTGGGCATACAGAACCAGCATCCATACACCTACAAGAGCAACACCATACTCATTGGTATATGGATCAAAAGCAATTTTACCCCTGGAGGTAGAAATTCCATCTCTCAGAGTTTCTTTGAAAGGCTTAATCCCAGATGAAGAGTATCGAGTTAACCGACTACAAAAACTTGAGCTATTAGATGAAAGATGCCAACATGCTTATACTCATCTCAAAGCATACCAGCAACGCATGTGCAGGAGCTACAATCACAAGGTCATTCCCTGCAACTTCAAGGTTGGTGACCTAGTCCTCAAAGAAAATCCAAGAAATCAACAAGATAGAGAAAAGAAAGGGAAATTTGAACCTAACTGGTTGGGTCCCTATGTTATCATATCAGTCTATGGATCAGGTGCTTATCAACTAACAACTTCAGATGGAGATGTGCTCGACGAACCAACTAACAGCATTCATCTGAAGAAGTATTATACTTAAAGTAGCCTAATGAACGGAAAAAGCCAAAAACAAACAAAAAAATCAAAAATCCAGAAAAAGAAAAAAAAACAAAAAAACACAAAGTACAATAAAAACAAATGGTGAAAACCTAGTAAACAAGCGCCTTTGTGAAAGAACGACTTCTCTATCTATCTCCATGCCATTTTATCCATCAAAACACTATCGGCCATTGCCCGACACTTAGCATATATTCATTCAGGATATACTTAACGTAGTCAGTATCCTGGGTTATCCATCTATATCTATTCTCTTACCGCAATCCACCATGGCTTGGAAATCACTGTACATGATCATATCCGGAGGCACACTCAGCTAGGGGCATTAGTTGGTTCAAAAACTTGCAAACATTCAAGACATCAAGGCTATCTGCAAAACTCAACAGCTTGACATCCAACAAACACAACTACGTTTCATCGCAAAAACCAAAACAAAAAGAATTCACACAAATACGAAGGATGGATGATTTTATGAAGTACTAGATGTTGCATTCTTGCATAAAGTATTGACTAGTTTTACATTTTGAACTTTTTGAATTATTGGATTCTCTTCCTTGTCTCACTAAATGCTTCATAGCTAGAGGTCAAGAGGAATTTCCAATATTTTCTTAGTCTTCTGTCTGGGAGGCGATCACTTATACTGTGTGAATGTTTGCCTCGGGACGTGATACATCAGATATCACTGAAGGCCTGATTCCACTTCATGCATACAAATGATCTAATCTTGTATGTTTACGCAATACGCACTTTGGTCGTCCTGGTTCAATTATACCTTGACGCTTGCGCTATCTTGCAAAATCAAATATCATGTAAATTTTTCTCAGATCATTATGGTTCAATTATACCATTATGCTTGTATGAATTTTCAACATATCCTAAACAAATCAATGCTTAATGATGAAACCTACAAAGTGTAAAGCGGAAAAATTGAACCCTTGTTGTTCTCCCCTCCCCAACTCCAAGGAGAGAGAAGGGAGAGTCACTAGGGTTAATGGTTTTCACTTAGGAGAGACTTTACATTCAAAAGAGGGGTTGAAACCCACAAGATCCTATCCCACGCAATGCAAGATTGGATTCTATATGAGTTTCAAGGGTTAAGACATCAAGGATACCCTCTTTTGTAAAGAATGTAGATAGAAAGATTGAACTAGGAATGCATGTAGAAGCAAGAAAGATTCGCTTATAAACAGAGATAGGGATATGGGATGAAGCTGTGGACCTGGAATTAGCAGTAAAATGTCAAGATGGTGTTGTCCTGCAAATTTGAACGAAAGTTGATGGGACGATGGCGCCCGGTGTGCACACGGTCCTCCGAAAAATCCGCGAAACAAAGGGGGATCTGTTCGTCTCTGCACAAGGATTCCAGATCTTCAATTACAGCTGCGTACCTGCAACCTACACACAGAAAAGAGAGGATGATTGGGGGGTTAGGGATGAGGGGTTTGCCTTTAGGTCAAACCTCGGTTTTGGAATTAACCAAGAAATGAGAATGTTGTAAATGTAACTGTTTGTAATGTAAACAAGTACTGATACCTTGTTGTAAGAATGTTTGTATTCTTACATGCGAAGGTGTAATGTATGTAGTATGTTGTATTGTTGTATGTGATCTCCTCTTCAATGGTTGAATCCTTGTCTTGAATGCAACATCTAGCCTTGAATGGAGACTTAGAATGCTCAATTGTTTGAAGGAATGCTTGAATGCTTGAATGTTTGAATGTTTGAATATCACTTTCGCCTTTTCCTCTTGCTTATTTCCTTCCTCTTTCCTACCTCCTCAAATGGGAGGGGAAATGTAGTTTATATACTTGTCAATTAGGGCTGATAGACTGATTTTCCCGACCTTAGGCCGACCAGGAAACATTATTTTCCAATTTGCAAACTTAAAGACCCGATGCCCACAAGAGACCAAGCCCAAAATAGGGCCAGGGACCAGGGCGCCCGAGTCCTGAAGGACCAGGGCGCTGGATGCCATGGTCCCACCTCCCGGGACAGCAGGGTGCAAGGAGGGATCATGCCAAGGTGCAGAAAAATGCAGTTTTTGGTGTTACAAGCAGGTTTTGGGGTCTCCATTCAAGTTCAATGTTGCGCCGCCATCGTGAAGACCCAAATGCAGTCAAAATTGCAAGTGTCACAATTTTAGGATGCTACATTTAGCCCCCACTTTAGCAGGAGTATAAGCGTATGCTCATACTTCCGGTAAAGTACAAGGAAACAACATTGAAAGACTTTCACCATGTCAAGGAGGCAAGATACAGGAAGCCCCCAGTGGACTAAGGATCTTACAAATTTGATTGACAAAGTAAAAGGGAAGATCACGAGGGAGAACCATGACTATCAGTAGTAAGGTTCCCTCACTATGAGTCATGCAAGAAAGATATCAAAAATTTTCAAGGCAAAGCTAAATTTGTCAAGAAATTTTCAAGTATCTTGAAAAGATATGAACGGGATGTATGCCCCCCTACGTTAAAGCGATCGCACATGCCTCACCGGGGGTGATTGCTTTAAGGTAGTGATACATATAAGAAATGAGAAAGGAGCACGTTATCACAAGGATTTAGCCCCCAAGTGTGAGATAAGGCCAAGGATAATAGACACAAAACACAAAGCACAAGGTGACTTCTCTTTCCTCGGGGTCAGTATGTTGTATGATAATTCATGTATACCATATGTATGTATGCATAATTGTTCTTCATTTCCCAATCAAGGAAGGTCACCTAGAAGAAGGGAACACATGTGTCTTTTGAGTTAACATGAGAGAGACCAAAAGAGATCTCAATGCTTTGCATCGTCCTCAAGTAGACAACACTAAGGACAACAAATAGAAGAATGAGAATAACACATAGAAGAAGTAACAAAAGAGAGGAGGAGAGAATCTGCTATGCTAATGAACTAGTCTAGCACATCATCTACCCCCCGATCTTGCTGATCAATATTTCGGGAAGGTAGGAAACACGCTAGAGGAGGAACATCCAACACAGCAGATGGAGCTATCACAAGATCCAAACAAGGGCTATGTTCATGTTCCAAGCCACGTTGTTCTTGTCTAGGAGCTAGGATAAGTGCTTTAGAAAATTCGTTAGATAAATGGTTATCAACATCAACATATTCATATTCACTATTAGAATGAACAGGAGTAACATTTTCATCTATATCATCATCAAGATTTATAAAAATAGGATCTTTAACTCGCACAGGATCAAGACCATCATGCATCTTATGTTTAGGAGATTTTGGCTCAATCATCGGCTGAGGAGAAAATGGAATAATATTGGCTGAAGGTGTTTTTGGGGATTGCAAAGTTTGAGAAGCAGCTGCCTGAGCTCTAAGACGACACTTCCGTCGACGTTCTCGTGCAGAATGATTCCGTCTAGTCTTAGTAGGAATTTGCGAAGATTGAGGAGGAGGAATGTTCTCATCCTTATCACTTGGGTGTTTAGGTTGTGGTCTCTTAGGTTGAACAATAGGAGAAGAGGAAGGTCTCTTCTCTCCATAAGAGAAAGGAGGAGGAACTGCTCCATATAAGGGAGGAATACTTGGTTTAGGAAGGAGACCAAGTCCATCATGACGAGGAGGGATAGGTCTACTTTTAGGAAGTTTATTAGATATAGGCATAATCACATTCATAGGAATGGGCTGGGAATCTTCTTGAGGAAATACATTAGTTTTATCTTTCAAAGGAAGAACTTCCTTCTCAAGAACGATAGGAATGTCAAGTTTGGGTGTTCTAGGTTCACCTAGAGATAGGATCATATCTTTTTTCCACTTTTGATAAGATTTGAAAAGATGATCACTTCGCAGAGGAAGAGATTGGAATTGTTTAGGCCAAAAGTAATCAATAGGAACGCTAGAAGTTCTTTCAGCTGGTTTAAAGAGACTATGATTGACAGTAACAACTTCACCATTATGGGAAAATTTCAAACACTTGTGAATAGGAGAAGCAATAGCTTTCATGGAAGATAGCCAAGGATAGCCTAGCTTCACACGAAATTGTTCGGATGATGGAATAATAGCAAGGTCCACATCAAGGGATTTGTTATGGACCTCAATAGGTAATGTAATAGAACCAATTGCAGGAGAAGAAAATGCATCAAATAGTTTCACAACCACATTTGTTTCATCATAGATCACTTGATTCAATTGCAAAGCAAAAAGAAATTCTTCAGTAATGATATTAACCATACAAGAAGGATCAATAAGCACTCCACGGCAAGGTGTATTCTTGACTTTTGCAACTATATATAAAGGACCATCAGGTGCCCTGATAGTTTCACTGGAATCAAATGTGATGGAAGGTTTTTTAGGGATTTTCTGATGCTCTACAAAGTTAATCACATTTGGAGTCATAGACACAAGATCATCAGGTGAGATAGAGGAATCATTAGTATCAATTGCATTAGAGGTATGAGAAGGTAATGGATCAGTAAAAATCTGAAGATTTTGGCTAGGAGGAGCTACAGATGTGTTGCCTTTATCATTCACACCAGAAACAGAGATAGTATTATTATCAATCAAATCTTGAATTTTACCCTTTAAAGAAAAACATTTTTCAGTATCATGCCCAGGATGACGATGAAATTGACAAAAAGATTTGTTATCAAAATAGGGTGAGTTAATCTTTGCAGGATCTATTTGCTTTATAGGAGGAAGAGTAAGCACATTTTGTTCCAATAACTTATTCATAATACTATGCAATGATTCATTCAAAGGAGTAAACTTTCTTTCTTTCTTGAAAAACATAGAAATAGGAGGCACACCTGATGCCGCATTCACATTGTTGTTGATGATGTTTTCATTGAATTTAATGGACTCTCTGTTCAGTTTAAACTTCCCAAATGGTTGTTGACTACTATCACCCTTATCACTCAGAGCCATAGGATTTGCTTGTTCCATTTGATTCACAGTCAGTTGATAATTGTGAAGAGTTGCGCACAACTGTTGGAAAGAAGTAAACTCAAAAAACAGAAGTTTTTCTTTAATATCTTTTTGTAAATTAGAAATAAAGATTCTTTGAATATCATTGTCAGGTACTGGAAAAGAAGTTTGAGCATACAAATGCTTATATCTACCAATGAAATCAGTCACTTTTTCTTTAACACCTTGTTTACAATGCATTAAATCAATCAAAGTAACTTTAGGACTTATATTGTTTTGAAATTGTTGAATGAAAGCATTTGCAAGTTGTTCGAAAGATGTAATAGAATAGGAAGGCAACGAGCAATACCATTGTAGGGCTTTATCTCTTAATGTTCTAGTAAACAGTTTTGCAAGCAACCTTTGGTCATAAGCAAAATCAGTACATATTGTTTGAAAGGTCTTAACATGTGTTAGAGGGTCACCCTTACCATTATAAAGCTCCAAATGTGGAATTTCAACATGTTTAGGGGGGATAGCTCGAACAATGTCAAGAGAAAGTGGGCTCACAACATCAAATGTGGGCACACTAAACTTAGATTGATTCATAGAGGCAATTTGTTGCTGTAAGGAAGAGATAGTCTGTGCAAGATTGTTAATGGTCGCTTCAGTCGAAGAGTTCATATTAGACGTGTTAGATTGTGATGGAGGTGTTATGTTATTGAAAGAAGGTAGAGAGTAAGGTGGTGGGACACTATGATAGTTAGTCATAGGAGATGATTGGAAAGGAGGAACACTACAAGGAGGAATGGAAGGGTTAAATGAATTGCCCCCTTGCATCATGTTCATTTGTGGAGATATAATAGGAACACTCATTGAAGGAATGAATGAAGAAGTTGGATTGAATGAAGTAAGAGGGTTGATTGAAGAAGAGGGATTGCCCCCATGACTGGTGATCATAGGCAGAATGTCTTGTATTGAAGTAGTCATTATGTTTGATGTAAAAGTAGGTATACTAGCAATAGAAGTTGTCAAAGGAATAGAATGATTAACTTGAGTAGGAGGTTGTGTATAACCTAAAGTTTCGGCACAACTCTTCATCGGCATCACATTCGAATCCACAATGTGTGCAATACCACGCAAAATATCGATTTCATTCTTATCACTTTGAACCATACGTTTTAGACCCTCAATTAATGAAAGAGCTTGACTATCAGGGTATTCTTGAGACATCCATTGTCGAAAATCATCAAATTGGTTATCCAATTTTGAAAGTTGTTTTACAGAAACCTCATGGAGAGCTTCTTCATCATTAAGAGGATTAGAGGAATTACCCATGTCCTCGTAGAATTAAAGCACAAATATGAATTGACAATTTTCAATAGAAGGGTAGATCTAAAACAAGCATTAACAATTAAACATTTCACAAGTTTAATTACTTAAAAGAAAATTTTAGGGTTTTTATGCAATTAGCCTCTAAAATTTGCAAAAGATCAAACATGGAAATATAATTAGGAAAGCAAAATTTTTACATCTAACCATGAATAATCAGAATGAGGATGATCACGTCGGGTTCACCAAAATGTAAAGCGGAAAAATCGAACCCTTGTTGTTCTCCCCTCCCCAACTCCAAGGAGAGAGAAGGGAGAGTCATTAGGGTTGATGGTTTTCACTTAGGAGAGACTTTACATTCAAAAGAGGGGTTGAAACCCACAAGATCCAATCCCACACAATGCAAGATTGGATTCTATATGAGTTTCAAGGGTTAAGACATCAAGGATACCCTCTTTTGTAAAGAATGTAGATAGAAAGATTGAACTAGGAATGCATGTAGAAGCAAGAAAGATTCGCTTATAAATAGAGATAGGGATATGGGATGAAGCTGCGGACCTGGAATTAGTAGTAAAATGTCGAGACGGTGCTGTCCTACAAATTTGAGTGAATGTTGACGGGACGATGGCGCCCGGCATGCACACGGTCCTCCGAAAAATCCGCGAAATGAAGGGGGATCTGTTCGTCTCTACACAAGGATTCCAGATCTTCAATTACAGCCGCATACCTGCAACCTACACATAGAAAAGAGAGGACGATTGGGGGGTTAGGGATGAGGGGTTTGCCTTTAGGTCAAACCCCGGTTTTGGAATTAACCAAGAAATGAGAATGTTGTAAATGTAAATGTTTGTAATGTAAACAAGTACTGATACCTTGTTGTAAGAATGTTTGTATTCTTACATGTGAAGGTGTAATGTATGTAGTATGTTGTATTGTTGTATGTGATCTCCTCTTCAATGGTTGAATCCTTGTCTTGAATGCAACATCTAGCCTTGAATGGAGACTTAGAATGCTCAATTGCTTGAAGGAATGCTTGAATGCTTGAATGTTTGAATGTTTGAATATCGTTTTTGCCTTTTTCTCTTTCTTATTTCCTTCCTCTTTCCTACCTCCTCAAATGGGAGGGGAAATGTAGTTTATATACTTGTCAATTAGGGCTGATAGACTGATTTTCCCGACCTTAGGCTGACCAGGAAACATTATTTTCCAATTTGCAAACTTAAAGACCCGATGCCCACAAGAGACCAGGCCCAAAATAGGGCCAGGGACCAGGGCGCTGGGCGCCATGGTCCTAGGGGACCAGGGTGTTGGGTGCCCTAGTCCTGAAGGACCAGGGCACTGGGCGCCATGGTCCCACCTCCCGAGACAGCAGGGTGCAAGGAGGGATCATGCCAAGGTGTAGAAAAATGCAGTTTTTGGTGTTACAAGCAGGTTTCGGGGTCTCCATTCAAGTTCAACGTTGCGCCGCCATCGTGAAGACCCAAATGTAGTCGAAATTGCAAGTGTTACAATTTTAGGACGCTACACAAAGAAAGTAAACATATGGTTCTATCGGATGGCAAATATAGAATGAGGGATGCTCCAAAAACAATTAGTTGCATATCATTTTACAATTAGTTGCATATCATTTAAACATGTTTGCATATCATTTTAATATCATTTACATATCACGATACATTTAGCAGCATATTAAAACATACATCTCATTTTGAAGATACATCTCACAGCATATAAATAGCATACATCCTGCATCATACATTACATCATATATTTAAGCATTACATCATCACATAAAATAAATGCATCCATATCAACACATCACATGATAGAAAATGGTGCCGTATATATATCTCAAAAATGATCAAAATCTACAAAATGTGTCCAAACACTGTGTCCAGTACAAAGAATAACAATGATCCAAAAATACAACAGAGACCATGTCTCTCAAGTATTACTATCTCCTGACGGAGATGGTCTCGCTCGAGATACACCTGCCCCTGGATCTCCAAGAGGGTCCTGTCTCGGTGGACCAGTGACACTGTGGCTCTCCGACCATGACCCAGTAGCTCAAGATCGGCTGGATCTCGACTGCGTGAAGCTCTCAACTCACCGATCCCTGGGTACTACAGCCTCATAATGCCGCCTATAGTACTCTGCCTCCTGGGCTCTCAGTGCCAACTCTCTTAGGGTGTCTCTCATGGGACCACCCGCCGCCGCTCTCTACATGCTCGCCACCACCTCCTCCGCTCTTCCTCGCCGCTCTATCTCAGTATCTTGCTCAGTGGTCAACTGAGCAATCTACCGCTGATAAGTCAAAATCTGTGCCTGCAGCTACTGCATGGTAATTTGTAAGGTCCGAATCTGAGCATCCTCCATATGCCTTGGAACTCGAACCCATAGTGGTATCTGTGCTGGAGGAACCCCTCCCACTCGGCCTGTCCTCGGTACTGGAGGTGGGAGTGCATTCGTCCTCCTCCTCTGAGCTAGTCGACTAGGCTCATCATTGCCCCCCACTGCAGCTAGCACCTCCCCCACTCTCCCCTCTCCACTGGCTCCGATAGCCAATCCCCCTCTCCCCCTATCTATCCTCCCCTGTCTAACTGCTCGATCCACACCTCTCTCTCCTCTCCTCACTATACCTCCCCACTGCCCTCTGGCTCCTCTACCTCCTCCTCCTCCATCTTCCCCATCATCTCCATCATCTCCCCCATCTCCCTCCTCATCTGAGTCAAATGCTGGCCTCATCTCCTCCGGATCCGAGGTCCTAGCCACCGCTCGCGCGGCAAACAATCGAGCAAACTCATCTGTCATCCCTGCATCCTGGATCTCTAGGGCATAATCCAAGATCTGCCCGGCCAATCCCACAAACTCCTCCATTGCCACGACACTATCAATAGTCGGCCCCCAATCAGCCACATCCTGCTGCCGTCGTGCATAAAGGCATGCTCCCTAAGGAATACCCTGCTGGCGCCCGAACTGCCTCAAAAATTGGGTCACCACAAACTGCTCAATCATGAACGGGGTCCTCCCAATCAGATACCTCATCATAAATACAAAGAGCATCTCTAGCCCATCCTCAGTCCACACCTCACAGCCTGTATACGGTCTCCAGGTGACCGTATCAATATCATCAAAAACCCTCCTCCAATGCTCTAGTTTGCCCAGCTTACGCTGGACCACTAGACCTCTGTATCTGTAGGCATATGCTACACCTACGGGCCTGTCCCTGTCTGCCAGTGGCCTCGCTGCTGGAATGTGCTCCCAGCACCATACCTATAACAAAGTCACGCCAGCTGACAAACTGCCATAACTGAGGTATACTACCTCATGTAAACTCCTGTATAAATGAGCCGGCATCGCTGACCCCCATGCAAACCTCCTGCCCTGAGTAACCATCTCCTCCAAAACCAGTCCCCATCCCACCGAGAATCCCTTTGACCTGCGATCAAGACAAAGGAATCCCCTAATGAATCCTGCCAGTACAGATGGCAGCGGTGCATAATCCAAATCTAGAAACTCCTGCCATGGAATCTTGTAGCCGCAGACTGTATCATCATGGAAAATCCGGCGCAGTGCCTCTGTGCCACCCTCTTCCGACTGCTCATACAGTAATAGTGCCCCTACCACAAAAATGCGCAGAATCTGGTAACAGTCCTCAGGTGTGACTGTCATCTCTCCAGTGGCAAAATGGAAGGTGTTGGTGTCGCTATGCCACCTCTCTGCCAAAGCTATCAAAAGCCCCCGATTCACAGTGAACCGAGGCATATCCAGGAGAGAAGTCAATCCACATCTCTCAATAATATCCAAATCCGCTTGCAACAACCGTGGTATCAATGTCCACGGTCTAGGGAATCTCTCCCTCGACTGTACCATGCCCAATCGCTCCTGTCAACAAACAAAACATATCCAATATTAGTTTCCCCATCAAATCAAAGCTATCAAAAATCAAACTTACATCAACAACATGAAACAATTTGCTCATCTACATCAAAGTTCAAAATCCTATCATTTCATATCAACTTGTAAAACAACTCAAGTTATCAAAAACCATATCAAAACTTGTAAAACAACTCAAGTCTCCACAATCACATTAACTTGTAAAACAACTCAAGTTTCCCACCCATATCATCTTGTAAAACAACTCAAGTTTCCAACCCATATCGGCTTGTAACACAACTCAGGCTTTCATACACATTGAACTTGAAACAGACCACACAAATAAATCATATTATGATCAATACAACAGATTGATATCTATACATAACTTGAAAATTCACAAATCCAAACAAGTTATACCAACACTCATATTAGATAAATTCATCAAAACATGATAGGCAAAGCACAACAAATTTTCAAATTGGACCATTCTGGAAATTTTATTCAGATGCGCTAAAATAGTTATTCAATGCGCTAAAAAAACCCCATGCACTAGGCTGTCTCTCCTACGTGCTAATATATTTACCCTATGTGCTAGACTCTGTCTACGCGCTAAAATTTTTCCCACATGCGCTACCTAACCCACCCCATGCGCTAGACTCTGCCTACGCGCTAATCTACTCCTCCTAGGCGCTACCCGTTTAGCCCTATGCTCTAGGTTAGTCCTACGTGCTAAACCCCCTTCCCTATGCAAACCCCTGCGACCCCTATGCACTAGGTCACCCCTACGTGCTAGCCTACTGAATGGACGTGCTACCCGACACTTTCTATGCGCTATTCTACATGCACGCGCTAACCTAATAATTTTATGCGCTAGCCTATCTTTTTTGGACGTGACCCCTAAATTTGAACTCGATGCACTACTTCACACTTCGTATGCGCTACTATAGACCCTAGACGTGCTAAAACGTCAAACCCGAACTTTGAAAATCAAAAAACGCATAAAAATGACAAAATAAAAAGTCAAAAAGGGGTCAAAAACGTTGACTTACTGGTGGTCCACGCACTGCTGGCCTCAGATACCTCTGAATGCGCTCGAATCGGTGTCTATGATAAGGAATAGGCATTTTCTCTCCAGAGCAAATTCTCTTTCTCCAAGGTCAACAAAGCACAAATGAATCTAAATCAAGCCCTTTTCCCCTTTTATAGGAGGAAAATGAAATTAGGGTTAGCCAAATGGACCTGTAATATGGTCGTGGTCTCCCCTATACCATAACATTTGTAACTTATTGGGAGATGAATCAATTTGCACACTTTTCACATGCACGAAATCATACACATCATATGCAACTCATCAAATTACATCAAAAATTTTATTTTTTCACAATATTGATTCATCTCCCGAGGGGGCATCACCATCAAATATCGAATCTAGGGCATCACATCAAATCTGGGGCACGACTTGCAAATCAAAAGAGCGACACAAAAATTGCATTGATCATAAAAGACATCATTTTCTTTGAAATAACATGTGCACACACGTCACTTCAAAGAGGGACAAAATGTAGACGTATAAAAATGACCATATTCCTAAATGAATATTTTATGTTCATTTCTCTATTTGATTAAATCCAATTTAATTAAATTATCCATATTCTTCTATTTTATTAAGTAAATTACTCAATTTATTTAAATTAAATTCACCATACCCATTTAATGAATAAATCATTTTATTCAATTAAATTCCCCCTATCCACTTTTAATTAAATTCAAATTTAATTAAATAGTTATCCTAAATTGAATAAATCTAATTTATTCAATTTCCCCAAATTGCAACCAAATTGAATTAAATTACTTTATTTCAATTAAATCCTATTATCCCTCCATCCCATTGTAAAATCCCAAACCCTTTCTAATCCCTTCTAGAATCTTCTAATCACTTCTAATTAACCTAACCCCTCCTCTAAACTTTGTCACATCCCTAAGCAAAGGGAAGTCACTTCTCAAAACCTTCAAAGTTTTTGATAACCATTAAAGGCTTTCAACCTTCAACCACTAAATAGCTCAAAGTCTTTGATAACCATTGAAGGTTTTCAACCTTCAACCACTTAATCCCCAAAGTCTCCAATAACCATTAATGGTTAAATCAAACCCTCCCACATGGTTAAAACATTTGTTTTGACTCAACCTCTACCCAACCCAAGGGTCCCATCAAGCCATTAATGCTTTGACCATGATTATCTCTTAATCATTTGCACAAAGGTTTATCCCTGGATTAAATCTTAATCCAGTGGGTAATCCTAACTTAGACTTGACCCTTAGCCTCTAGATAACCATGAGGTCTTCTCAGGCCTTTAATGCCTCCAACCCCTTCTCTCAACCCAATCCTATATTGACACTTGTCACCATTTCATTGGTGCCAATTGTGCACATGGATCCCCAACTTTCAAACTCAGCCCTTGATGAAACCATTCAATACTGACCATCCATTGCCCTATTTGTGCTATAAATAGAGCTCTCATTCCTCCATTTACAACAATCATCTTTCAAATTTGAAGCATTGCACTTATGCTCAAATTCTTTCAAGCTTTCATATCATTTTTATGCTCATCCTTTAGCCTCTTTTAGATCAGGAATTAGACTAAATATGCATGTTTAGAATAATTTCTTTATCATTTTAGTTTAATCATAGACTAAATATAGTATGCTAGGATAGTATTCGTACTAATCTTGTCATCTTATAATATAGTTTATTGCATTTTAAAATCATACATAGCTTATAACACATCTCATACTAAAATCTATCAGAGCATCCCTCGTTCTTGCATTTGCTATCCCTGAACCATTTTGCTCAGTAATCTGAGAGCAAAACATTGGTTTGAGGGACATTGTGAGATACAGAACCATGGGACCCTCCTTGGGAAGCTGAGTAATACATTATTACTCCATAGCTTGCATCAAGAAGTCTTTTGTGTGTGTGTGTGGACTAGTATTCTAACATATTTTCACATATTAAGTTTTATCGACCCACTTTTCCCACATACAGTTATTACTAATACTAATAATTATTTTATGGGCCCTGTGTAAATCATAAGGAAGTGACGACTTCCAAATGATTTCCACTTGTATTTTTTGAGATTATGGGAAGGTGACGATCTTACAATAACTCAAGATTGTGGATAGAATCACCGACTGAGGTAATCCATGTAAGAGCTTGTGGATAGAATCACCGACAGAGGCAATCCACACAAGAGCTCATGGATAGAATCACCGACTAAGGCAATCCATGTAAGAGCTTGTGGATAGAATCAGCGACATAGGCAATCCACACAAGAGCTCATGGATATAATCGCCGATTGAGGCAATCCATGTAAGAGCTTGTGGATAGAATCGCCGACTAAGGCAATCCACACAAGAGCTCATGGATAGAATCACTGACTGAGGCAATCCATGTGAGAGCTCATGGATAGAATCGCTGACTGAGGTAATCCACACAAAAGCTTGTGGATAGAATCACCGATTCAGGCAATCCACACAAGAGCTTATGGATAGAATCGTCGACATAGGCAATCCACTGAAGAGTTTGTGAATAGAATCGTTGACAGAGGCAATTCACATCTTCAAACTATGGTCCAAAGATAAGCATCATACGATTTATGAATATTGCTCCCAATACCTTTTATCCTCCCTAGCTAAGAGGAAGTGTTGATGATTTATAGCTTTAATCAGATAAAATTAAATGTTAAATTGGCCTTAAGGTCTTCAACATTTAATTATATATATCATTATGTTATTTAGCATTTGTTAGTATAAACAAAAGGGCACGATCAAGTAATGTCTTGATCGGTCATGACCGATCAAGGCATTGCTTGACCGTGTCCCATTTGTTATATACTTATATTGAGTGACCGATCAAGACATTACTTGATCGTGCCCCATTTGTTATATACTTATATTGAGTGGCATTCATGCGATAGGACATATAAAATAATAAATGCTTCTCTCACTTGCCATACAAAAGAAGATAGTCAGATTTATATTTTAATTAGTAATACATAGAACAAGATAAATTTTAATTCTGATCCATAAATTTAACAAACCCAAATCTGGTAAGAACTTGGTGTAAGAAGTTCCAATTTACTTGGTCATATTCTTTCAACATATCAAGTTTGATCATAATTGTTTCTAGTTTATGCTCCATAATTGTGTGTACTACTTCATGAACAACCAATGCCCCTCCAACAGTTCCCCTTCTCGGGACAAAACCCGCTTGCTAGTTAGAGATAAGCTTGGGTATAAACTGAGGCAATCTCAAAGAAATGGCTTTTGTGATAATCTTATAAATCGTGTTGCATAATAATATTGGTCTAAAATCTAAAAAAGTTGAAGGATTGGATAACTTAGGGATGAGTACAATGAGAGTGGTATTATATTGACTAAGCATTTTCCCATATTTTATTGATTCCTCAAGCATATTCCAAATGTCTGATCCCATAAAACTCCAACAATTTTGGAAGAAGAGGGCAGGGAATCCATTGGGCCCTGGTGATTTGCCAGGATGCATAGAGAAGATTGTCTATCTTATTTCTTCTAATGAAAAAGGTATTGTTTATCCTTAGTAAAAGATACATGCTATAGAAAATAGAAAGCTTATGTTATGAAAAGTGATTTAAACCTTTAGATTGTATTTGTGTTTCCTCTCATTTCCTCTTTTCAACATTTACTTTTGTATTTTGGTCAATTGGAAAATGTTCTACCAAACAAAAAAATCACTTGTTAAATGACCTCTCTCTCTCTCTCTCTCTCTCTCTCTCTCTCTCTCTCTCTCTCTCTCTCTCTCTCTCTCTCTCTATATATATATATATATATATATATATATATATATATATATATATATATATATATATATATATATATATATATATATATATATATATATATATATATAGACATATGCCCTTGCTCCCCACTCTCTCTCCCTCACACTATATATCTATCTACTTGACTATCTATCACTAGTATAAATCCATATTTCTTCTTCCATATCCCCCTTCATGTCTATTTTGTTATCCCATCATCTCTTTCTACCCTATATCTCTTTCTCTTGCGACCTCTCTATATATCACTTCCTATCTCTATCTTTATCTTTCTATTTCTCCCTCTCTCATTCTCTTCCTCTTATATATTTATCTCTTTCATATCTATCTATCCCTTTCTCCTCTCTCATTGTCTCTCCCTCCCTTATCCATTTCCCACTCCTTTGTATCCATCTCTCTCTCTTCCCACTTTTATCTCTCCTTAATTTTATTCATATCTCCCTCTCCCTCTCTCCCCCCTCTCTCCTATTGCAAACATAATATGAGTCTGTCAACAATAGAGCTTAATCATCTTCTTGACTTAAAGTTTTTTGTTTCAATTATGTTTCAATCCCTAGTGATTTGATTCTATTAGTTCTCTTGTTTCACCATCGGCTCTTGAACTGTAGCATCTACACTCACAGCCACTAAAATGCAGATAACTAGAAATATACATGTGTGCTAAGTGAGAAAAGATCAAAATTTGAAAACAAGGTGATTAAGTGTATCTTCATTTTCTGTGGTGTTAGTGTGAATGGTTATGAGATTTGAGATCTAGTTATAGCGAAGGTTCTCTATAGAAAATTTGTAATTTTATGAGAGTTGAAACCTTCCTCTATTGATTTCCAGCAAGAGAAAGAAGGAAAATAAAACAAGGAGGTAGCTCAAGTTCCACTTACGATGAAGGAAGATGAAATATACACTCCCATTGGACTTGATGGTGAGGAGACCTTAAGAAACCTCTAATTTTTTTTAGGAAGATGATGAACCTTAGCCTCAACAATTGAGGAGGTCTACACATATTAGGAAGAATTTCGAAAGGTTTGGATATTCATTGTTGTATTCCAATTGTTTTTGGTTTGATTTCTAACACTAACGAGCTTAGAACTGTTACAGTGGCAAATGCTAAAAATTCCTAGATTGAAGCCATAAATGAAGAGGTTGTATTATTTAAGAATAATGTTGCATGGAATCTGGCACCTTTACCTAAAGGATGGAAACCATTTGGTTGTAAATGGGTGTTCAAGAAGAAACTAGTTCTAGATGGAAATGTTGAGAAGTACAAAGCATGGTTGTTCATGAAAGGGTATTCTTAGGTGGAGGGAATTGGTTATTGTGAAATGTATTTTATTACTAATTTTACTTGCAAAAGGCTATGACTTGAAAGTCGAGCAAATAGATGTAAAGACAATGTTTCTTCATTGTGAATTTAAGGAATAATTTTGCATGTCATATCCTAAGAATTTTATTGGTAAAGATAAAGATAACCTAGTTTGTAAGTTGAAGAAATATTTATATGGTTTGAAACAATATTTTAGAGTGTAGTACCATAAGTTTGATACTTATATGTGGTCTTTGAGATTTTTGAGATCAAAATATTACCATTGTGTGTATTATAAATCTTATATATCACATTATCATGATAGTCTTGTATGTTGATGATATGTTTTGTATTAGGAATATTAAAAGTATGATTTTCGGTTTGAAGTCTCCATTAGTAACATAGTTTGAGATGATAGATCTAGGTATAGCAAGGTATATTCTTGGGATTGAGATTATAAAAGATAGAGCTTTCAATAAGATTTGGATGAGCAAGAGTAAGTATGTGATTTATGTATTGGATAAATTCAACATGACATCTTGTAGACAATTAGTTTTTCTAGTGTTATAGAAGATAAAATGTTTTATGGAGGATTATTTGAAATATCCTATTGACATGGAGAAAATGACCATGGTTCCTTATGTTAGTATTGTCGGTAGCTTGATTTATGCTATGGTTTGTGCAAGGCCAAAAATTTTCCAAGTAGAGGGAGTCCCTAGTTAGGATAATCTTAGATGCATGCCTTAGGATACAGTTAAGAGAGCATTCAAATATTTCCAAGGTACATTTGATTATTCATTGTGTTTTCATGGTTATACTACTAGACCTCAACATTTAGTTTATATTTATGGATATGTAGATTTAGATTGGAAAAGTGACATAGACAAAAAAAGATTGACTAGTGGATATGTTTTCATAATATTCGGTGGTGCTATTAGCTGGATGAGAAAGTGATAGGTTGTAGTTGTTGTGTCCAATACAAAAGAAGAGTATATGGAAACTACTTATTCTTGTAAGGAATCCATTTGCATTAAAAGTTTATTTTGATATTTATTTTGACACAAGATATATTATTATATGTATGTGACAATTAGAGTGCTATTTTATTTGCAAAGTGTAAGGTACGGAAATTTAGGGTTTCACAAGTTAAACTTTGTAAACTAAGAAATGACCCAACTTTCACATACATCACATTAAAAGGAAAGTGGAATCAATAGATCCAGCCTCAATTCTATTAGTGAGAGGTTTGAATACTAATTAGATTTTATTCCTTTTGTTTGAGTTGAAAATGCAATTGAATGGATGTAAAATGAATACCAAATCTATGGTAAGAAAGTACATGCATGAACTAGCGACTTGGACTTGTTATGCTATCTAATATTGAAATAAAAACCTCAGAACACATATGGGAATGAAAATTAAATTAAAAAGTTTACCCTTTCCTAATAATTAAGTAAAGATTGATGTAATGATTGTATTTGGGGCATATACTTATCCAAATAGTTGAATTTTTGAACACAGGTTTGAAACTAGGTTACTGAGACACTATAAATGCTCTCTATCAAATTTAGACCTATTTTGGGAGGACCATGTGTTACTATTTACTAAGTTTCCATTAGTTTTATGTCCAAAGTCATTTTATATACTCTAGTCGGTTATTACTACCAAATCATGTAGTCAGTAAGCAAAGAGCAGTCAGCTATAGAAGAAAGTAGTCACAGAGCTTAGTATACACCGAGCTGTCTACCGAGTAACACTCTATGTCTACCGAGCAGAAAAAATGATATACCGAGTGAACACACACCGAGCAAAACGTGTTACCAGATTCATTTAACCTAGACACATATGGGAAACATGTTACAAGATCGAGGAACAGGGAATCATTATCACTTAGGAAATTGCATAACCAAAATATATGTGTTATGGAGTGAATCATGAGTGATTGTTATTTATTTGTTTTGGCATTATATTATGTTACAACAGTTTTTGGTTTATGCTTAATAGTAAAGTTATTGTTGAAGAAAAGATTTGAAGTACTGATTCACCCCTCCCCTCTCAGTACATTAGCTTTCCATATTGGGCCTAACAATTGGTATCAGAGCTTGAATCTTGGAAAAGGGTTTAATTGCCTAAAGAGAAATATCTTATCAATGGAAGGCTATAGACAATCTTGGAGAATTGTGAATCTTCAAAATGAATTGGATCATGCTAATCAAATGATTGCTGACATGCAGAAACAAATGCAAAAATCTCTGAAAGTTAGAAGAAGATTGTCTGATGATTTGCAGGACTCTCAAGAGTTAGTGGAACAAATTGAGACATCATTTGAGAATAGTATATCTGAAGAGACTGAAGAAATGATTGGAGAACTAAATGAAAAGAACAAAGCACTGACTGATCAGCTAAAAGCAATGAAAAGATATCATGAACATTTCAGCACATAGATGACTAAAAATCTTGATGCATTGAGGACAGCCGGGGATAAATTAAGAGATCTAGAAAGAGGAAAATAACAGCTTGAAGCATTAGTATCTGAAAGGAATGATGAAATCACAAGGATGATTGGAATTCAACAAAATCTGTCAGATCAATTGGGTTATGCACATCATGAAGCAAATCTAAAAAATGATGAGAATCAAGCATTTAAACTTGAAGTATCAAGGTTGACTGATGAACTTGAAACAGAGAAGAAATCCAAAGAAACACTGAAGAAGAGTTATGAAGCATCAAAGATGTTGGTTGAGCAACTTAATACAAAAAGACCCAACAAAGTTGCAGGACTCGGTTACAAAGGAAAAGACTCTACTGAGAAGGGAATCCACACTACCGAGAGAGGAGAATCATCAAAGCAAGCTGGAAACAAAAAGAACATCAAAGGAAGGAAGCTTATTTGCAACTACTGTGAAAAACAAGGGCATGCTGCCAACATGTGTCAAATCAGAAAAGGTAAGCAACCGAATCTCACAAGGTCTAATGGTTATTATTACAATTGCAATAAATATGGTCACACATCTAACCAATGTAGGACAAAGTCTACTAGCAATTATAGAAGGCAAAATTCAAAGGGTTTTGTAAAAACTACAATAGATATGGACACAATACTGAGAAGTGTTGGTTTAAGCAGAAGAACTATATGTGGTCTACACACCGAGCAAATACTAGAAGCTACCAAACTCACACAGATCTTATCCGATAGTATACTGCAGTACCATGGGATTACAATACAAGGATATGGTGTGAATGTTGTGGAAGATATGGACATATAAGTGCCAACTGTTGTATAAGGTTTGGAATGAACAACCGAAGATCATGGAGAAATCATGGTATGGCATGTTTTCATTGTCACAAAGTTGGACACTTGGCTAGAGATTGTAGAGATCAGCCTAGAAGAGACACTGAGGAAATAAGAAGCAAATTACAGATGATTTTGAAAAAGAAGGAAATTGTGTCAAATGAAGAAAGCACCTTACCTACCGAGTTAGGTGCACGTATTCCAAATTAATCGGTGAAGGTATGAAGGGACAGCATTCTCTCAAGGTTAAATCTTAATAGTTCCTATTTTAACATGTACTTAATTCAAAATTTACATAGCTAAAGATGCATTAGTAAATTTGAAATTATATCAAGTCTTTTGGAAGCCTATTTAGTCGGTAAATATAGGAAGTCTAGCTACTCGGTAAAAGCATAAAAAGTAAGTGGAATCAAGTGCATTTAATGTTTTCTTACCTAACTGCACGGAGCCCAATAAGGTAAAATTGTGTACTTAAAGATTTTACGCGGTCATTTTACACTCACCAAGTTTTCAAGAAAGCAGAGCGAAGCGATTCAAAGGTGATCAAACCTCTTCCGAAGCAAAATTCAAGGTATTTACATTAATCACAATGCATTGTCAAGCTAGTTTACCGATCATATCAGTTGTGAATATCTGTTTACTAAGTGGAAGGCATCTGCCATTTAAAAAGTTTTCAAACCCTAAGGATCTTTTGTTAAGTGATTATCCAAAATTTGAAATGGCACCTAAGATCCAGAAGCCTGTTGTTCTTGAGAACATTGACAAGCCCTCACTAAAATACTCTCTAACTCCCAAAGTAGCATCTGAACCGGATGATAAAACTACATTTTCACTCATTCCGGATAGGGTTTTACTAGTTGAGGATGTCAGATTCTTCACTAAGTGTCGTGTTGAGGAACTAGGTCATGTTGAGATCAAGGACACATATGATGAATTGTGTACCGATGGAAAACTAGATAACAAGTTTGAACACATTAAAGTCAAGGGATTGACCAAAGCCCTAACCTACCTGCGAGTCTTCAAACCCTAGTGGGTTAAATTTGTTTTGAGCAGAGTTCATGATGACTGCATGTGGTTAGAGGAGAAACCATTCAAGATCACCAAGGAAATCGTCCACTTGATCACCAGTTACCCTATTTATGACCATGCCCAAGCTCATAAAATGATTTCACAGAAGGAATTGATCACTTTAACCGAAGTTGAATCCGATTGCAGAGGTCTAAAACTAAATAATGTCACAGATGCAGAGCTGAAGTTTGTCATTAGAGTCATAGGCTATTGTTTCTTTCAATCGGCAAGGGAAAACAGTGTACCATGTGCAGCTATCAATTTAGCCTATTAAATTGTGAAGAAAGGTATGAAGATTGATCTATGCAAATTGTTGTTGAAAAATCTGTTTGAAAATCTCAACACCATATGGAAGCCAAAGAAGAAAAACTCGGCAAACACACTGAAGTTTGGATCACTTTTGGTATGTATGTTTTTCTATTTTAAGAAATTCTTTCCATCAGTCGGTAATGTAGTTTGGGAGTTACACCGACCAATCACCCATCAAATCAATGACTTCATCAAACAGCTAGGTGATAACTTCAATGAAATTATGGATGATTATTTTAGCAAGTTTCAAGAAAAGATGCATAACAGGAATAGGATTCCACCCAAGTTAGTGGAGAAATACAAGGATGATATATGCTTTGAAGTAGACACCGACTACTGCTATGTCAATGCGGTGGAACCGAGAACTCAATCTTTGCCACCTATGGGTTATGAGATTGATTTTGACATTACCCAGCAGCAGATAGATGCATTTCTTGCACTACCAAGGCATGCTACCAAGATGAGATATGGTACATATGAAGAAGTTAAAGAGAAAGTTAAAATGAGCATTGTAGTACCAAAGGCTACAAGAAAAGCAACAAAAATGATTAAGGCATTAACAGAGAAATTTGGAGAAAGTTCTCCCTCCACACCTGTCAAGAGCATTCAAGTCATCACCGAGGAAGAATTTGAAGCCCAAGAATCAGTTATTACATTGAGCACCGAGTTGTCAAAAGGGAAAATTTTGAAAAGGAAGAAACAAGATACATCAAAGGTATCACCGACTCCTTCAATAAAGCGCCCAAACACAAGATCATCTGCAGTGTCACTGAGTAAGAAACCAAAGAATGTTGCAGTACCAAAGGTAACAAAAACTTATAAGAAATCTACTTGGAGACTCATTTTGACTAAAGAGTCCAGTGACACCGAATCTGAAGATGCAAGCAAATTTCAAATTGTTAAGAGTCAAAAGGAAGATGTACATAGCGTTGATAATTTCTGTGCTAATCTGAAACAATATGGTGGATTTGGAGCATTTAGATATGTTAAGTATGAATCCAGAAATGAAGATGAAAAGAGGCAAATAGAAGAAGCAGTAGTATGTACACTACTTAAATTCTGAATAGTCCCATTGGAAGTGACTGATTTCCTTCCTAAAACATTGTATTCACATATTGACACCAGGTGGCAATATGCTATGGACTCGGAGAAACAGGTTAGAGAAAGATTTTTGGTACATCTCTTTCCAGAAATGTCGATAGATGACATTAAAGAACATTTAAAGACCTCACAGACAAACTTTCAAGTAAAGCAGAGAGCATTGAAAATGATGAACGGTCTTTATCTTCAAGTCGAGAATGAAACTAAGGAAAAATGGCAAGAAATATTCTGACTCAAGAATGATGAACCTCATGCTGAACCTCAAAGTGAAGTTGAAATAGTTGACACCACCGAACAAGATCCTGCTGAAACTATTCAATTAGATGAGGATGTCATGGCTACTGAGGATCAAGGACAAGAAATGATAGAAGGCAATGCCTATGCCAAACTGGTATCCAGTGAATCAGTTTTGGAACAAGTCAAGTCATATCCTTTGGTCACTCAACAAGTCCTAACCAAGCATCCTAAGGATACTGATCAAGGGAAAGGGGGTCAACAGTCTACCAAAGGAGAATCTACTTCTCAGACCACTGGGGAACAAACTTCTCAAGCCCCTTCTAGCACTAAAAATGTTACAACTGACACCCAGAGCAAGGATTCACCAAAGGCTACATCTGAGGTTAAATTAATTGACAAAAGTGTTGCCTCTACCAAGCAACCTACCAAGGATGATGAAGCCTCCAAAGCCATTGTACTAGTTCAACCGATGAAAGCCTCATCATCTAGAGACAATAAAATAAAGAAACATAGTTTCAAGTTAGATTTGTCAAAACCAATAGTGTTGCCGAATGTAGACATATCCAAATTAAAAGGGCAAGCACTTATTGAATTCAGTGAACTATGCAAAGACAAAGCAGAACAAGAGAAGCAATTGGCTATACAAAATAAAAATAGAGTACTTTGGAAGGTGAAAGCACTATTAACAGATATGCTACCTGAAGCTACAGTGACAAAAGATGCAGCCATCCATGTTCAACTGGATAAACTCCTAACTAAAATCGAGACATCTAGAGTAGACACATCTGAATACTTGAGAAAATTGAAGGACAAAGAGCTCATTGCAAAAATGATTGAAGAGGTACAAAAAGCCATTGCTATTGGCAAAGTAAAACTTGTTAGATTTATTGCTGAGTTGTCCCCTCAACTCAAGCACATTCTTTCTTTATTTCAGAAACTGTACATTTTCTTTATTCATTGAAGACATCAAAAATAAAACAGACGTGATTGAGAAAGAAATCACTGATCTCTCCCATACATTGACCACTAAGCCAAATTCTATTTAGAATTTCTATACCAAGTTACAAAAGCTCATGGCTCAACAATTGGAACTTAGGAATGAAGAGCACAAAATAAGGATGGACATTATGACTCTTCAAACCTTATTCATTCCACACTTGTCCTCTGTCCAAGAACAAATCAACAAAGATACCTCTTTATCCACTCAGCTAGAGGGAAGCACTTTAGATGGACTGATTTCACTGTTAGTCGACATTACAGCTCAGAATTCACTCATGGATAGTGTCAAGGATGCCCTCTCTACCGCTCTCACCGATGCAAGGACAAAGTATAAATCCATTTTTGACCAGTTGCCTCCACCGAATGGTAACTAAGTTTTGATGTTTGTCAAAAAGGGGGAGTATAGTATATAGTGTATATAAGATAACTTTGACAGGGGGAGTAGTGAACCGAGCAGTTAATATAGAATATTGATCACAGTGCATGCAATCAGAGTTTTGTACAATATATTGATAAGGGGAGTATATCTGAGTATACTATTTATTGACAATTATATATACTATCAGTTTAATCAAATTTTGTAAGTATATAGATTTTTTGAGTTATGACTTTGAAAGAAGTTTTGTCAAACATCTCAACTAATGTCAAAAGGGGAGATTGTTACTATTTACTAAGTTGTCATTAGTTTTATGTCCAAAGTTATTTTATATACTCTAGTCGGTTATTACTACCAAATCATGCAGTCGGTAAGCACAGAGCAGTCGGTTATAGAAGAAAGTAGTCATAGAGCTTAGTATACACCGAGCTATCTACCAAGTAACACTCTATGTCTACCGAGCAGCAAAAATGATATATCAAGTGAACGCACACTGAGTGAAACGTGTTACCAGATTCATTGAACCTAGACACATATGGGAAACGTGTTACAAGATCGAGGAACAGGGAATCATTATCACTTAGGAAATTGCACCTTAAAGATTTTGTATGATCTTGAGGTCATCTATCCAATGGAATACTTTGTATAGTTATTCATTCGATGAATCATGTTTGTAAGATCGAAGCATGAACAGATCACTGACATAAGAGATCTATTTATACATCATGAATTAAGGATCAGATATAGAGGTGTATGAAGCAAGACATGTGTAATAGATAAGGAAGCACTGAGTATTGTGACTATTAGAGACATAGAAGGTCACCGAGAAGGATTTCAGAGAACAGTCAAGGAATAGAGTAAATAGAAGGGTTTACCAAGTTAATCTATGGATTACCGAGGTATTCTATAAGCAAGGTAATCTCATCTTGAGCACATAGAATCTGCTATAACATTTTAGATGTGAAGTTGCAGATATTTTGTAATATTGTGTTGTAATATTTTGAGTTGTAAGAGAAACATTTAACAGGGTAAAAGACTCTAACAAAGCCTATAAATTGTAAAGCCTTTAACCAGGTGCATCATTTAGAATAAGTGTTCTAAAATCCTTTAGCAAGGTAGATCTAACGATCTTGATACTCCTAACAGGGTAAGCTATCAAAAATAGCTAAACATGTAGCTCTAACTGAGCAACCTTTATTATTGCAGTAGTGAAGTTGTGGGTGCCATCCCCACTGCTGTTTTTCTCTCCAATTAAGAGTTTCGGCATAACCAAAATATATGTGTTATGGAGTGAATCATGTATGATTGTTATTTATTTGTTTTAGCATTATATTATGTTACAATAGTTTTTGGTTTATGCTTAACAGTAAAGTTATTGTTGAAGAAAATATTTGAAGTACTGATTCACCCCTCCCCTCTCAGTACATTAGCTTTCCATATTGGGCCTAACACCATGGTGCCCAGAATGCCCTACTATAGTACCATAGTGCCTCATGTGTCCTAGTCTAGGCACTTTATGATGTCATTTGGCCAAGTTCTTCGCTTCCATGTCCTAGTCATTTTCTAATATTTTAGGCTCCATTGGGTACCTATAACTCCACACAAGAGGAAAGAAATGATGTTGTGGGTAGGGGTTTTCACAAGTCAAACCACAGGTTTGTAATTAACCCTAATTGAAATAGAAATTGAACGTGGATTGAATTGGAAATTATTACCTTTTGAGGACAAGGCTAGATCTAAAATTGAAATTCTTGAATGTAGATGATTATACCTACAATAAGTGATGCAATAACATGATAAATCACATTTAATCCATCATGAAACCATAATTGAAACATAATATGAAGATGCCTTAAAGTAGTTTTATACTCCTTGAATCATATTTTTTGTTGAGGAAGAAGTATTTCTCTTGAATTGGATGATAATGCTAACATGATATTAGATGATAAAAATGAATTGAGGATGATTCCTTATATAGGGATTACATAATTAAAATCACCTATATGCCAAATTAGATTTATTGTATTTTGGCACAGAGCTAGATTTGAATAGGGTAGGACCACCTTATTATCCTCCCAAATCCTGGGTAAAAACATGTAGGACCAAGGGGGCCAACTGCCTTGGTCTATACAAATTTACCTTGAGTTTTTAGGAATGCAACATAATGGGGTTCTAGTGCTAATTATAAGTCTGTGGCTCAAAATATGATGTATAGATATGCGAAATATATTTTGGAGGTTGAAATTGGGGTAGGATTAAGGATAAATTAAGATAATAAAAGATAAAGGGCACACCTAGATTTAAGAGTCCAAATAATAGTGTGATGATATAATAAAGTTGATTAAGACTCATGTAATATTGAAATAAATATGTATTAATTACAATAAAAATATTATAGAGCACAGATGAAAGGGAAATATTAAAATAGGTTCTATGAGAGTGTGAAAATGGACACACTAATAAAGGTGTATAATTTACAATGCTATATTTAGCCCCCACTTTAGCGGAGTATGATCTTACAGTAATACTCTTGGTAAATTAGAAATGAAGAGATTGAGAATCTAAGAGTAAGACAATATAGGGATAGGAGAAAACTAAATTTGAGGGATGATCAAGCCCCCAAGCATAGAATCCTATCAATCCATGCAAGGAACCTTAAATTATATGCAAAAAAAAATAACATTGAAGGAATTAAAGGTAGCAAGCAAGGCCGACATCAAGCAAGATCATTTGGATAATTTTTAATACCCTTTATGATCTGGAAGTCGACAAGTTTAATTTTATTATGAAGGCCAACATGATGAAGAAGTTATAAGGGTATATAAGGCACATCTCTTAGCGATGGATTTCATGCATACATATGATGTGATTTGAGATGCGAATGAGTCATAAATTGATGGTATGCAACTTGATGAGAAAATATTAGTGTATGTACACAGTTGCATGTACGCAACCCTAAATGGTAGTAGAACAAAGTATCAGTATCACCGGTTCAGTTGAAGAACTCAGAGCTACTACCAAAACTTATCCAGTAGTGAACTCTAGGCATAAGCTTGTATGCATGTGCATACCCCTCTATGTAATATTTTTATACCTTGATCAAGTATATAGATATTGTGGGTACTAGCCCCACCATGGTTTTTCCCTTTACAAGGTTTTCCACATATAAATACTGGTGTTATGGTATTGCCTTATGTGTTTATTTGTTTATGCACTTTAATTTTATATTTTGTCATCCGGTTGATCAACATTGATTCACTGCCTCCCCTCCCTCTTAGTGTTCATGGATTCCAACAATTGGTATCAGAGCCTAGTTCCTCAGAAGAAGTTTAACAACTTAAGGAAGAGCCGGAACTTGGAATCAATGGAAACTGGTTTGCAGCAACAACTTCAACTTGCTCTTGAGAATCTTGATGGTGAAAAAGAGAAAAGCAATAAATTAAAGAATGAAATAAGGAAAGCTAGAGAATACATCATTTCATTACAAGGAAAGCTATCAGTTTCTCAAGATAAGAGGAAATAACTTTGTGATCAACTGCAAAATAAAAGTAGTGACGAAGAAAATGCTTTGAAAGATCAATGTCAAAAACTCACTCAAGAGAATACTACCTTGAAGAATGAAATGCAATTCCTAACTATGAGAATGTGCAAGGAGATTGAAGACAAAAATAAGAATAAAGAAAACCTAGCTCAAGCATTGAAGGATAGATCATATGAATGCAACAAAATGATACATGAGAATGATATGTTGAAACTTGAATTGATTTAGTCCAGGAATAATGAACAGAAACTTGAAAGAAAAATCATAATCACGAGAGATGATTTGGCCATTGCAAATGAGTAAAAATACAAGTTCAAAGCCAGCTCTGCAAGACTTGATGAATTGCTGAAAAGATAGAGAGATGTTAATGACATGAGGGGTGTTTGATATGAAGTAGGAGAAAGCTCTAGAACTACACAACAAGATCAATCATCCAGTTGGAAGAAGAATCATTCCAAAATTCCAAACAACTGGAACCAGAAATCACTGGTAAGATAGCCTAAATGCTCATAAATTCAATGGTACATATTTTGTTTGCAATAAATATGGTCATGTAGTGAGTTAGTGCAAAAATAGGAATAATTAAAATAATGTATCATTCACCTGTTAATGCTTTAACAACAATAAACAGGGTCATAAGTCAGGAGAATGCAGAAGTATCAGAAATGTCAGATGTCATGCTTGTAGTAGATATGGACATATGGCTAGCCAATGCAGATCAAAACATAATCAAGGGTATATAAAAGCAATTCAAAAGAACAATATTACCTATTATGCATGTAACAAGATTGGACATATTGCTAAATATTGCAGAAGTAAGAATTCACCGGTAGCTAATAAAAATTCAGATGAGAAAGGAAAGACAAAGGTTGAAGATATTACAAAACAACATGAGAAAAGATGGGTTCGAAAATTAGAGACACAATCGATAGATCAATCAGTAGAACAAACAAGTCCTACATTGGAAGCAGAAATTTCAATTGGTAACTAAGGCACTTTACCTTAGGGGTAGGAAAATCATTGAAGATCATGCAAACACCCTGTATTAGGTCTGGAGTCAGGGAATTCTAACTACAAATGGACACTCAAGCATAATCAGGTATTTTTAGATTATGTGATCTGATCAAATTATTTGGTAGCATTTAAGATAATGGAAAATTAGGGTTAATGGTGATAAAAAGGGGAAAAGTTAAATCATTTCTTCACACAACGATTGAGTATTCTAAAGAGCGATTTCAAAAGAAATCAAGAGTCCTAAGGAGATTTGTGCAAGCATCTGAATCTAAAGAGCATTTCATCATCCAAAAAGATATCAAGGTATTTACCATTTGCTGAAACCCTCGAAATTTATCATGGAATCCTCATCAAATGTTGATACTCCCATGGTATTTGAAATCAAGAACCACCCACGCCCAGAATTCAAGAAACATCCTTACAAATAACTTTTGGATGACCCTTTGGGGCATTTTCTAGTGTATGTCATGGTGTTGTTTACACTGAAGACATTAGGGCATATATTCATTGCAATATCGAAAAAATCAAGGATTATGAGATGTCCTACATATTCATGGATCACCTTATCATTGACAATAAACTCAAACTGGAGCATGCACAGTTGAGGAGGAAGGGTTTTACCCAGTTCATGGATTTTCCATCCTTTGATGAAGATGAATGGGTGAGGTAAATTCTCAATCGAATTCATGGGGAATTATTTTGGTTGGACTAGACGTACAAGATAAATGAAGAAGTAATCAACAATATCACATGCCTTTACAAGGTCAGAGATGTGTTAGGACTTTGAGAGATATCAAACACAAATGTATGCAAAATCATCGATGCAACATATGATGGCAGATCAATGTGGGTTGATGATATCAGGGATCCTGATGTGAAATTTGCCACAATGATGATTGGCTATAAGGTTTATCAGTCTAACCGATTGAACTCAGTCTCTGAAACTGCCATTAACAATGCTTATCAGATGGTGAGAGAAGATGCACACTATGACTTATGCAATCTGATGCTTAAGGAATTGATGACCAAACTCTGTAAGATCAAGAAAGACAAGAAGAATTCATTCTAGTATGGCTCTCTAATAATATGTTTGACCTTTTCATTTCTAAATATGGTACCCAATTATGGTAAAATTCAATGGCCATTTGATAGACCGGTTGCAACACAAATAGCACAAATACAAGATAGATAGGGAGACCAGTAGCAGAAGGATAACTTGTGGGCTTTTCTCAAAATATTTCAAGAGGAAATGAAGAGTAGGGTAGGAATCCTTAAAGAAACTATGGAAAAATATAAGGACACAATTTGTTTCATGGTTAATAAGGATGAATGCATGATGGAGGTAGTCCAGCTTAGAACAATTTGGATTATGCCAGTGGGTTATGAGGTAGATGTGGCCACACTTGATGGATATGCACAAAATCTACTCACAACTCTTGTTGATGAAAAGGAAGAGAAATTTGGAACTAAACGGGAGAAGGGACTAAAAGTCCACTAGGAAAAGGTTGCACCCAACATCAAAAGGAAAATGACAAGAGTTGCAGTGGAGCAACTAATTAGTGAAGGTCATGATAGGGCATAAGTGGAACAAAAAGTTAAAAACCTTGAGGCCTGGAGAAAATGATAGAAGAAGAAGAGAAAAGAGGAGAAAGAGGCAAATAAAGAAGCTGAGGCCACACCGAATGCTGTCCCCATCACAACTAAACCACCTAAATAATCGGAAGGACCATCTGGCAAGCCTGCTAGTCCCAAGCCTAAGGAAGCAAAGAAATGAAAACAAAAATAGGCAAGGGAATATGTTACAGTTTCTTCAGAGGAGACAAAATCAGATGAAGAAATCAGACAAGCTCTGAAGAAGAAAGGTGTATTTGCAAGAGTTTTCAAAGGACAACCCTCTGGTGATAAAAAGAAAGATCAAAAGAAGGAACTAGAGAAGGAGTAGCCCAAAAAGACTCCCAAGATTACCATTGTACATAAGAGGAAGCCCAAAGGAGATGAGCCATCTAAACCGGAAACAAAGAAGAGAACTTGTAAGAAAAAGAGGTTAGATGCTCAGGAAATTATAGATCAAATTATTAATGATGGCAATCTAAAAAATATTTCTGTATTTTATGATGAGTTTGATGAGAAGGATAAGAAATAGTTAGAAGAGACTGTTGTTTTATATCTTGATTCATTTAGTAGAAAATTGATAGAATTGGAGAAATATTTTCCTAAAGAACTGTATGATAGATTGGAAACAAGGAAGTTACATGAAATTTTTTTGGATAGATAGATGAAAGAAACAAAATTAGTTAATCTTTGCCAATCTATGACTCCACAAGAAGTTGCATATTTAATAAGTGATACAGGTTTGACAAAATTCAAACCCAAACACTTGATAAATAGCTCAATGTTGGAAAAATATGAAGAGATACAGAAAGAAACAATAGATATATGGGTAAGAATGATGAATAATGATGAACAATAGATACCCTAACTAGTACTGAGAGGGGGGGTGAATCAATACAGGCAAAAACTTTCTCAACAACTTATCAAGTTAAAGCAATACCAATAGGTTGTCATTAATACTAAACTTAACCATGGCTATACTGGTTAAACACAGTAAGACTTCAAATAACATAAAATGATAAGTCTGAACACTTCAAATACATTCAATACTTGATAACAACTTCACCTATAAACATATGCATATGGTATACCAGTAATACCTTACCCTAATAACTTTGCATGCATAATCTTTCAAACAAAGAATACATAATCATCACATGAAAAATGCATAACACATAACACAGATTCTTCACGTGGAAACCCAAATGGGAAAAACCATGGTGGGGATGAATACCCACAAGCTTGTTTTTGAACTCTTTTGAAGCTTGCTCTGTTAGGAGCCTAGTCCGGTTAAAGACTTTACAATAAGGTTCTACTAGGAACCGATCCTCTTAGAGATCACCTGGTTAAGGGATGGCTATATACCCTATTAAAGGTTGAAACCCTGTTAAAGGCTACCTCACTAGAGGATTTGAAGAACTCAATGATCTTGAGTCACCTGGTTAAAGGATTTACAATAAGCCTGTTAAATCTACCCAGTAAAGGGATTTTCCAACTGTTGAAATGATTAGAAGAAAACAGGTAAAACTCTGATCTGATAACAACACTACATGCTAAGGCAGATCCTTTTCATTTCCTCTACTCTGCAATCACACTCTGTAGTTTTCCTCTTACTGGTCTGGAAAGTATCTCATCCCTCGGATACACACACACAACTTTTGCCAACAACTTTACAATACCAAACATCATCGACCTTATAGACAACAGTTAGGTTGGTAGCATAAACCTTAAACCCTAAGCATCTTAGGTTTACGATACAGGTGGTCCAATCCTGACCGTACAAATATATTGCATAAAGTATTACAATTTCAAACATATCACAAGACAATCTACATCATTCATTCTTCACCTCACATGGGAATCTGTAACCCATCACGCTCTCTTCTCATACCGCTAAGAAGAATGATCATTCTTGAGGTAGACTTTTAATGCAATTGATCTTCTCATGCAAGATCCTCAAGAAAATCCTTCACATGCACAAAGCTAATGTGGCACCTTGATCTCATTCACATCTCTTAGCTAACTCATCACAGAGTATCATCAGTTTCATCACACAAGCTGGATTTCCAAACCGGTAACTCTAGAGCTAAGACTACCAACCAGTAGTCACTTTTAGTGAAACCCTGACACTGGTTCACTGCATCTCTTCATACCTCTTCATACCGGTTCACTAACTTCTTTCATACCAGTATACTTATACTTTATTGACATCACTAACAACATACATTATCATCATATCAACATGTTTGTTCATCATATGCCAAAAATATCTAACAATCTCCCCCTTTGGCATTGATGGCAATACTCAGTGTAGCATTGCAACTATAAACATAATAGACCAGTGTATCTTCGTCATCAGATATCTTCTCCCCCATACATCAGATATCTTCTCCCCATTTGAAAACAATGCCAAAGTGGAGGTGCAAGCTTCCATACTATACTAGGTTGCTCCCCTTATGGAGTAGCATCCTTCAAGACATCAATCCTGAAAGATTTGTCACTGTAGTACCGGACTGATGTGGAGCACACAACTTTAGTGGACTTCATGAAGGGGTAGAACCCCTAATTTACCTCTCAAATAGGTAAATGTAGTCTTTGGTAAGGGCTTAGTGAATATGTCTACTAGCTGCTTCTTACTAGAAACATGTTGTAGTACAACCTCCTTATTCTGAACTTTCTCTTTCAAGAAGTGATATTTAAGCTCAATGTGCTTAGTTCTAGCATGCAAACCTGGATTCTTGGAAATATTTACTGCACTTGTGTTGTCACAAAATATATTCACCAGTTTAGATACAGGTACTTTGAAACCTTCCAATACATGTTTCATCCAGATTGCTTGAGTGCATTTCATGAACGGTACCACATATTATACTTTAGTTGTAGAATGGGAGGTACATCTTTGCTTCTTACTCTTCCATGATACTAATCTTTCACCAAGAAAGAACGCTCCACTGGTTGTGCTCTTTCGGTCATCCACATTACTTGCCCAATCGATATCGGTATATACTTTGAGGTTGTAGTCACCATTATATGGATACCACAATCCATAGTCAATTGTTCCTTTTAGATATCTAAGAATCCTCTTGACTACTACCAAGTGGGATTCTCTAGGACATTTCTGAAAACAAGCTACTATGCCTACTGCATGAGCAATATCTGGTCTATTGTGCACCACATAGTGCAACTTACTGATCATTGACTGGTAATCCTTCTCATTCACCAACATTGAATCATCTTCCTTAGTCAGTTTACAGCTGGTCACCATCGGTGTACCAACCGGTTTGCTTTCCTCCATGCCAAAGGTCTTCAATACCTCTTTGACATACTTGGTCTGGGTAATAAAGATACCCTCTTTCATTTGCTGAATCTTTAAACCAATGAAGAAAATTATCTCTCCAATAAGAGACATCTCAAACTCTTTCTTCATATCATCTACAAACACATGATTCATCTTATCATCTCCTCCAAATATTATGTCATCTACAAACACATCACAAATCAGAATCTGATCATCTTCTGATTTCAAGTAGATGTTTCTATCCTCACTTGTTCTCTAAAATCCAATCTTCACAAGATGAGAGTGTAACCTTTCATACCATGCCCTAGGTGCTTGTTTCAGTCCATACAGGGCTTTGCATAATCTACACACCATGTCACTATCTTTTGATAAGGCAAACCCTTCCGGTTGCTCAATATACACTTCCTCTTCTAGGATTCCATTAAAAAATGTAGACTTGACATCCATCTAATAAACCTTAAATCCCTTAAATGTTGCGAATGCAAGTAGCATTCAGACACCTTCTGAGAAAAGGTTTCTCCATAGTCTTCTCCCTCCTCCTGAGCATATCCCTTGCATACAAGCCTAGCCTTGTTTCTTACAACTGTGCCTTCTTAATTTAGCTTCTTCCTGAAGACCCATTTGGTACCTATGACATTTTTATGTTTTGGTCTGGGCACCAAAGACCATGTTGAATTCTTTTCTATCTGGTCTAGCTCCTCTTCCATTGCTTTAATCCAGTCTTCATTTGTAAGTGCTTCTCTAGAAGTCTTGGGTTCAAATTAAGAAATCATGCAAGAGTTCTCCTTCACTTTTCTTCTTGTGAGTATCCCTGCATATTTATCTCCTATGATTTTCTTTGGATCATGATGTAGCTTCACATATCTAGGAATGACTCTATCCTGATCTACTAGATTTTCTTCTTCTCCTTAACTTACCTCTTCTTCTTCTCCTACTGTAGCTTCTACCGGTACAAGAACACTAAGATCTTTACAAGTTTCTTTCTTAATTGATTCCTAGAAGGCTATACCTAGTTCATCTTCCACTTCTTTGCTGTAGGTTTCCTCAGGTTCATTAGGGGATTCATCAACCCTGACATTGATACTTTCAACAATCTTTTGTGTTCTGTTGTTGTAGCACTTGAGAGCTTTTCTCTTAGTGAAATATCCCAGAAGTATTCCTTCATCATATTTTGCATCAAACTTGCTCAGATGCTCACCTCTCTTGATATAACACTTACTACCAAACACTTTAAAGTAACTCATAGTGGGAGTCTTTCTGGTCTAGTACTCATAAGGGGTTTTATCTTTGCCTTTCTTGATAAGTACCCGATTCATAGTATAGACTGCAGTGCTCACTGCTTCTCTCCAAAAAGTGTGAGCAACCTTTCCTTGGATCAACATTGTTCTAGCCACTTCAACTACAGTCCTATTATTTCTTTTTGCTAAGCCATTCTAGTGTGGTGTCCTTGGGGCAGACAACTACCTCTTGATATCACTATCTTCACCATACTTATTGAATTAATCATAAGTAAATTCTCCTCCTTGATCAGTTCTTAGGCATTTTATCTTTTTACCACTTTCTTTCTCTACTAATTCTCTGAGGGCTTTGAACTTTCCAAATGCTTCAGACTTGTCTTTCAAGAATGTGACCCACATCATTCTTGAGAAGTCATCAGTAAGAATCATAAAATACCCATCTCCCTTAATACTTCTAGTTTTCATAGGACCACACAAATCAGTATGCACAAGATCAAGTAAATTTTCTGCTGAAAAAGAATTACCTTTAAAAGTTGAGGAAGACATCTTTCCAAGTTGACATTCTCTGCACAAAGAATTCTTAGGTTTGTTCAGCAAAGGCAATCCTCTTACCGCCTTGATCTTATCAACTTTAACAATGTTGTCAAATTTCATATGACAGAGTCTCCTATTCCATATCCAACTATCATCAAACTTAGCCATTAGACACTGACTTATCTTGGAATTCAACTGAAATAGATTACCTCTGGTCTGCTTACCGGTGGCAATAAGTTCACCACTCTTCCCAATTATTCTGCAGACTCTGCCTTTGAATTCCAGAATGAGTCCTTTGTCACTTAGCTGAGCAACACTCAACGAGTTATGCTTAAGACCTTCTACCTAGTAGACATCATCTACACTGCTCTTTCCATTCAGTGAGATGGATCCTTTACCTTTCACCAAGCATGGTGCATCATTGCCAAATCTGACAACACCTCCATCATATTCCTCTAGAGACAGAAACTTTCTCTGGTCACCATTCATGTGGTGAGAACACCCACTATCTATAATCCACTCATTGGAGTTGTCAATGCGAGAGACAAGGGCTTTCTTGTCAGACATTTCTCCTTTACAGCTACAAATACTATGTCTTCACTTTCTTCGTCCTCTGATTCTTCATCAGTGACACCTTCATCCATAGTAGCAACACAATTTCTTTTTTTTCCTCCTTTATACTTTCTAAACCTCTTCGATTTATCCTTATTATCACTCTTAGGATAATTAACAGCTATATATCCTATCTTGTTGCAGGAAAAATATTTAAAAGGAAGTTTACCTCTGTATTTTCCAGTTCCCTTCGAAAGTCTTTTAGCAAGAAGAGCTTCAAACTCCATTAGAATCTCTTCATCATCCATATCTCTGCATTGTCTAGATTCATAACTGGTACTAGTTTCTTTTCCTTTTCTGGATAGTGCAGCAGATGCTTTAAAGGCTGACTCAGTCTTTTGAACACTGCCATCATAGCTATTCAACTCATATGCAGTTAACTTTGCAATGATATAGTCTAAGGATACCTTGGTTTTATCAATAGACCTTAGTTCTTGGATAGTAGCAACTTTGATTGTATAGATTGGTAACAATGATCTAAGGACTTTACTAATAATGGTGGTATCGTCAATGGTTCCACCAACACTTTTGATATCTCCTACCATAGTCTTAATCCTTATGTCATATTGTTGAATGGTCTCACCATCAACCATCCTCATGTCCTCAAATTTTCCTCCAAGGATTTCTTCCTTAGCTTTCTTTACATGTTCATCACCACCATAAATGATTTCTAGTGCATCCCATACATCCTTACTTGTGTCCTTGTCTTGTACATCAATAAACTCAATGTCTGGTAGGCTGCTGATAAGGGCTTCCATGACTTGCCCATTTTCCTGAAGCTCTCTCTCTTCTGATCATCAGTCAGAGTGCCAGTGGGAATCATATAGGTATTCTCAACATAGCTCCGGTGTTGAGCACCCATAGTCTTGATGTAAATCTTCATTCCGTCCTTCCATATCTTGAAGTTCTCTATTGAACTTAGGACCTTCCCTCTTCATCATTAAGATGGGATCTTTTACCTGAAGCAGTTAGGCTAATATCATCGAGGACCTGGAGTTGCTTTGATACCAATTGATGAATAATGATGAACAACAGATACCCTAACTAGTACTGAGAGGGGGGGGGTGAATCAGTACAGACAAAAACTTTCTCAACAAGTTATCAAGTTAAAGCAATACCAACAGGTTGTCATCATTATAGAACTTAACCATGGCTATACCGGTTAAACATAGTAATATTTCAGACACCATAAACTAATAAGTCTGAACACTTAAAATATATTTGTAAAGCGGAAAAATCGAACCCTAGTTGTTCTCCCCTCCCCAACTCCAAGGAGAGAGAAGGGAGAGTCACTAGGGTTGATGGTTTTCACTTAGGAGAGACTTTACATTCAAAAAAGGGGTTGAAACCCACAAGATCCAATCCCACGCAATGCAAGATTGGATTCTAAATGAGTTTCAAGGGTTGTGACATCAAGGATACCCTCTTTTGTAAAGAATGTAGATAGAAAGATTGAACTAGGAATGCATGTAAAGTAGGAAAGATTCACTTATAAACAAAGATAGGGATATGGGATGAAGCTGCGGACCTAGAATTAGTAGTAAAATGTCGAGACGGTGCTGTTCTGCAAATTTGAGTGAAAGTTGACGGGACGATGGCGCCCGGCGTGCACACGGTCCTCCGAAAAATCCGCGAAACGAAGGGGGATTTGTTTGTCTCTACACAAGGATTCCAGATCTTCAATTACAGTCGTGTACCTACAACCTACACATAGAAAAGAGAGGACGATTGGGGGGTTAGGGATGAGGGGTTTGCCTTTAGGTCAAACCCCGGTTTTGGAATTAACCAAGAAATGAGAATGTTGTAAATGTAAATGTTTGTAATGTAAACAAGTATTGATACCTTGTTGTAAGAATGTTTGTATTCTTACATGCGAAGGTGTAATGAATGTTGTATTTTGTATGTTGTAAGTGATCTCCTCTTCAATGGTTGAATCCTTGTCTTGAATGCAACACCTAGCCTTGAATGGAGACTTAGAATACTCAATTGCTTGAAGGAATGCTTGAATGCTTGAATGTTTGAATGTTCGAATATCGCTTCCGCCTTTTGCACACATATGTCTTCCTCTTTCTTTTTTGGAAGAGGAAATGTAGTTTATATACTTGTCAATTAGGGTTGGTAGACTAATTTTCCCGACCTTAGGCCGACCAGGAAACATTATTTCCCGAATTGCAAACTTAAAGACCTGATGCCCAAAAGAGACCGGGCCCAAAATAGGGCTAGGGACCAGGGCGCTGGACGCCATGGTCCTGGGGGACCAGGGCCCTGGGCGCCCTAGTCCTAAAGGACCAGGGCACTGGGTGCCATGGTCCCACCTCCCGGGACAACAGGGTGCAAGGAGGGATCATGCCAAGGTGCAGAAAAATGCAGTTTTTGGTGTAATAAATAGGTTTCGGGGTCTCCATTCAGGTTCAACGTTGCGCCACCATCGTGAGGACCCAAATGCAGTCAAAATTGCAAGTGTCACAATTTTAGGACACTACATTTAGCCCCCACTTTAGCGGGAGTATAAGCGTACGCTCATACTTCCGGTAAAGTACAAGGAAACAACATTGAAAAACTTTCACCACGTCAAGGAGGCAAGATACACCAAGCCCCCAGTGGACTAAGGATCTTACGACTTCGATTGACAAAGTAAAAGGGAATATCATGAGGGAGAACCATGACTATCAGTAGTAAGGTTCCCTCACTATGAGTCATGCAAGAAAGATATCAAAAATTTTCAAGGCAAAGCTAAATTTGTCAAGAAATTTTCAAGTATCTTGAAAAGATATGAACGGGATGTATGCCCCCCTATGTTAAAGCGATCGCACATGCCTCACCGGGGGTGATTGCTTTAAGGTAGTGATACATATAAGAAATGAGAAAGGAGCACGTTATCACAAGGATTTAGCCCCCAAGTGTGAGATAAGCCCAAGGATAATAGACACAAAACACAAAGCACAAGGTGACTTCGCTTTCCTCGGGGTTAGTATGCTGTATGATAATTCATGTATATCATATGTATGTATGCATAATTGTTCTTCATTCCCCAATCAAGGAAGGTCACCTAGAAGAAGGGAACACATGTGTCTTTTGAGTCAACATGAGAGAGACCAAAAGAGATCTCAATGTTTTGCATCATCCTCAAGTAGACAACACTAAGGACAACAAATAGAAGAATGAGAATAACACATAGAAGAAGTAACAAAAGAGATCAAGAGAGGAGGAGAGAGTCTGCTATGCTAATGAAACTAGTCCAGCACGTCATCTACCCCCCAATCTTGCTGATCAATATTTCGGGAAGGTAGGAAACACGCTAGAGGAGGAACATCCAACACAGCAGATGGAGCTATCACAAGATCCAAACAAGGGCTATGTTCATGTTTCGAGCCATGTTGTTCTTGTCTAGGAGCTAGGATAAGTGCTTTAGAAAATTCGTTAGATAAATGGTTATCAACATCAACATATTCATACTCACTATCAGAATGAATAGGAGTAACATTTTCATCATGAATAACATTTTCATCTATATCATCATCAAGATTTATAAAAATAGGATCTTTAACTCACACACGATCAAGACCATCGTGCATCTTATGTTTAGGAGATTTCGGCTCAATCGTCGGCTGAGGAGAAAATGGAATAATATTGGCTGAAGTTGTTTTTGGGGATTACAAAGTTTGAGAAGCAGCTGCCTGAGCTCTAAGATGACGCTTTCGTCGGTGTTTACGTGCAGAACGATTCCGTCTAGTCTTAGTAGGAAGTTGAGAAGATTGAGGAGGAGGAATGTTCTCATCCTTTTCACTTGGGTGTTTAGGTTGTGGTCTCTTAGGTTGAACAATAGGAGAAGAGGAAGGTCTCTTCTCTCCATAAGAGGAAGGAGGAGGAACTGCTCCATATAAGGGAGGAATATTCGGTTTAGGAAGGAGACCAAGCCCCTCATGACGAGGAGGTATAGGTCTACTTTTAGGAAGTTTATTAGATATAGACATAGTCACGTTCATAGGGATGGGTTGGGAATCTTCTTGAAGAAAGACATTAGTTTTATCTTTCAAAGGAAGAACTTCCTTCTCAAGAATGATAGGAATGTCAAGTTTGGGTGTTCTAGGTTCACTTAGAGATAGGATCATATCTTTTTTCCACTTTTGATAAGGTTTGAAAAGATGATCACTTCGCGGAGGAAGAGATTGGAATTGTTTAGGCCAAAAATAATCAATAGGAATGCTAGAAGTTCTTTCAGCTGGTTTAAAGAGGCTATGATTGATAGTAACAACTTCACCATTATGGGGAAATTTCAAACACTTGTGAATAGGAGAAGCAATAGCTTTCATGGAAGATAGCCAAGGATAGCCTAGCTTCACACGAAATTGTTCGGATGATGGAATAATAGCAAAGTCCACATCAAGGGATTTGTTATGGACCTCAATAGGTAATGTAATAGAACCAATTGTAGGAGAAAAAAATGCATCAAATAGTTTCACAACCACATTTGTTTCATCACAGATCACTTGACTCAATTGCAAAGTAAAAAGAAATTCTTCAGTAATGATATTAACCATACAAGAAGGATCAATAAGCACTCCACGGCAAGGTGTATTCTTGACTTTTGCAACTATATATAAAGGACCATCAGGTGTCCTGATAGTTTCACTAGAATCAAAGGTGATGGAAGGTTCTTTAGGGATTTTTTGCTGCTCTACAAAGTTAATCACATTCGGAGTCATAGACACAAGATCATCAGGTGAGACAGAGGAATCATTAGTATCAATCGCATTAGAGGTATGAGAAGGTAATGGATCAGTAAAAATCTTAAGATTTTGGTTAGGAGGAGCTACAGATGTATTGCCTTTATCATTCACACTAGAAATAGAGATAGTATTATTATCAATCAAATCTTGAATTTTACCTTTTAAATCAAAACATTTTTCAGTATCATGCCCAGGATGACGATGAAATTGACAAAAAGATTTGTTATCCAAATAGGGTGAATTAATCTTTGCAGGATCTATTTGCTTTATAGGAGGAAGAGTAAGCACATTTTGTTCCAATAACTTATTCATAATACTATGCAATGATTCATTCAAAGGAGTAAACTTTCTTTCTTTCTTGAAAAACTTAGAAATAGGAGGCACACCTGATGCCGCATTCACATTGTTGTTGATGATGTTTTCATTGAATTTAATGGACTCTCTGTTCGGTTTAAACTTCCCAAATGGTTGTTGACTACTATCACCCTTATCACTCGGAGCCATAGGATTTGCTTGTTCCATTTGACTCACAGTCAGTTGATAATTGTGAAGAGTTGCGCACAACTGTTGGAAAGAAGTAAACTCAGAAAACAGAAGTTTTTCTCTAATATCTTTTTGTAAATTAGAAATAAAGATTCTTTGAATATCATTGTCAGGTACTGGAAAAGAAATTTGAGCATACAAATGCTTATATCTACCAATGAAATCAGTCACTTTTTCTTTAACACCTTGTTTACAATGTATTAAATCAATCAAAGTAACTTTATGACTTATATTGTTTTGAAATTGTTGAATAAAAGCATTTGCAAGTTGTTCGAAAGAAGTAATAGAATAAGAAGGCAATGAGCAATACCATTGTAGGGATTTATCTCTTAATGTTCTAGTAAACAGTTTTGCAAGCAACCTTTGGTCATAAGCAAAATCAGTACATATTGTTTGAAAGGTCTTAACATGTGTTAGAGGATCACCCTTACCATTATAAAGCTCCAAATGCGGAATTTCAACATGTTTAGGGGGGATAGCTCGAACAATGTCAAGAGAAAGTTGGCTCGCAACATCAAATGTGGGCACACTAAACTTAGATTGATTCATAGAGGCAATTTGTTGCTGTAAAGAAGAGATAGTTTGTGCAAGATTGTTAATGGTCGCTTCAGTCGAAGAGTTCATATTAGACATGTTAGATTGTGATGGAGGTGTTATGTTATTGAAAGAAGGTATTGATTGAGAGTAAGGTGGTGGGACACTATGATAGTTAGTCATAGGAGATGATTGGAAAGGAGGAACACTACAAGGAGGAATGGAATGGTTAAATGAATTGCCCCCTTGCGTCATGTTCATTTGTGGAGATGTAATAGGGACACTCATTGAAGGAATGAATGAAGAAGTCGGATTGAATGAAGGAAGAGGGTTGATTGAAGAAGAGGGATTTCCCCCATGACTGGTGATCATAAGAGGAATGTCTTGTATTGAAGTAGTCATTATGTTTGATGTAAAAGTAGGTATACTAGCAATAGGAGTTGTCAAAGGAATAGAATGATCAACTTGAGTAGGAGGTTGTGTATAACCTAAAGTTTCGGCACAACTCTTCATAGGCATCACATTCAAATCCACAATGTGTGCAATACCACGCAAAATATCAATTCCATTCTTATCACTTTGAACCATACGTTTTAGACCCTCAATTAATGAAAGAGCTTGACTATCAGGGTATTCTTGAGACATCCATTGTCGAAAATCATCAAATTGGTTATCCAATTTTGAAAGTTGTTCTACAGAAACCTCATGGAGAGCTTCTTCATCATTAAGAGGATTAGAGGAATTACCCATGTCCTCGTTAAAAAGACCATTCAAATTAGGTTCCATCTCCTCAGTAATTAAACCTTGGAAGGACTTTATTCTAAGGCTTCGTCTAATGGGAATAGTGTAAGTAGGGCTTATTGTTGTAAAACTCATGCACTAAAGAGAGAGAGAAAAGATTTTGAATTTTAGAGGTAGCAAATTTCAATAAAATCAGCCAATCTCCTAGATTTAAGCTGTTAAATGCAATCAGGACAATCTCCCGAATTTTCAGAAAAAATGTTGGGGACCGTGGCGAACGGAGTGCACACGGTCCTCGCAACTTTTTTTGAAATTTTCAGGGATGAAAGTTATGATGATTTTAAAGCTAATCTGAAAAAATTGAGTGATTTTACGATCTGTAGATAGGCCAAATTAAAGTTGCAATCTCAAGATTGAACCCTACCAAGATTGTTGAAAAATGTAAAATTTGAATTTTGAAAAAGAGGGGGAAACTGAAATTTTGAATTTTATGTTTTTTAGAGGGAATACTAAAAGCAATGCAAGTTTTGAAATTTAAAAGTTGACTCGATTTCATGCAAAATTCGAATTTGAAAGTGGAAATCAAAGTTGTTGCAATTAAACACTTAATTTCAAAAGTCACAAACTACAAAAATTTGAATAAAACACTGAAATTTAGAATGAATGCCAACACACTTTTCAGATTTAGGACTGTAAGAAACACAATTTTGATATGAATTTTAATTTCAACAATTTTTGAATGATTAGAAGCCTCAATCCAAGAAATCGCTAGACCGACTTTGACTTTAATTTTGAAAGTGTTAAAATTGATAAAATCAGCCAAAATTCTGGATTTTAGCAGAAAAATACAGTAAGATCTAGCTCCCGAAATTTCGAAAAAAATGTCGAGGACGAGGGTGCTCGGGGTGCACACGATCCTCGCAACTTTTTTCCAAATTTTCAGGGATGAAAGATATTGTGATTTTATTGCGGAATCCAAAGTTACAACCAATTTGGAGGTGTTTTGATTAGTGAAATTATCAGTCAAAGGTTGAATCAAGAAGGTCTTTAAAAATTAGGGTTTTGACATTTAACCACTTAATTTTCAGAATTAAAGCACAAATATGAATTGACAATTTGCAATAGAAGGGTAGATCTGAAACAAGCATTAACAATTAAACATTTCACAAGTTTAATTACGTAAAAAGAAAATTTTAGGGTTTTTATGCAATCAACCTCTAAAATTTGCAAAAGATCAAACATGGAAATATAATTAGGAAAGCAAAATTTTCAGATCTAACCATGAATAATTAGAATGAGGATGTTCACGTCGGGTTCACCAAAATGTAAAGCGGAAAAATCGAACCCTAGTTGTTCTCCCCTCCCCAACTCCAAGGAGAGAGAAGGGAGAGTCACTAGGGTTGACGATTTTCACTTAGGAGAGACTTTACATTCAAAAGAGGGGTTGAAACCCACAAGATCCAATCCCACGCAATGCAAGATTGGATTCTAAATGAGTTTCAAGGGTTGTGACATCAAGGATACCCTCTTTTGTAAAGAATGTAGATAGAAAGATTGAACTAGGAATGCATGTAAAGTAGGAAAGATTCACTTATAAACAGAGATAGGGATACGGGATGAAGCTGCGGACCTAGAATTAGTAGTAAAATGTTGAGACGGTGCTGTTCTGCAAATTTGAGCGAAATTTGACGGGACGATGGCACCCGACATGCACACGGTCCTCCGAAAAATCCGCGAAACGAAGGGGGATCTGTTCGTCTCTGCACAAGGATTCCAGATCTTCAATTACAACCGCGTACCTACAACCTACACACAGAAAAGAGAGGACGATTGGGTGGTTCGGGATGAGGGGTTTGCCTTTAGGTCAAACCCCGGTTTTGGAATTAACCAAGAAATGAGAATGTTGTAAATGTAAATGTTTGTAATGTAAACAAGTATTGATACCTTGTTGTAAGAATGTTTGTATTCTTACATGTGAAGGTGTAATGAATGTTGTATTTTGTATGTTGTAAGTGATCTCCTCTTCAATGGTTGAATCCTTGTCTTGAATGTAACACCTAGCCTTGAATGGAGACTTAGAATGCTCAATTGCTTGAAGGAATGCTTGAATGCTTGAATGTTTGAATGTTCGAATATCGCTTCTGCCTTTTGCACACATATGTCTTCCTCTTTCTTTTTTGGAAGAGGAAATGTAGTTTATATACTTGTCAATTAGGGTTGATAGACTAATTTTCCCAACCTTAGGCCAACCAGGAAACATTATTTCCCGAATTGCAAACTTAAAGACCCGATGCCCAAAAGAGACCGGGCCCAAAATAGGTCCAGGGACCAGGGCGCTGGGCACCATGGTCCTGGGGGACTAGGGCGTTGGGCGCCCTAGTCCTGAAGGACCAGGGCACTGGGTGCCATGGTCCCACCTCCCGGGATAGCAGGGTGCAAGGAGGGATCATGCCAAGGTGCAGAAAAATGCAGTTTTTGGTGTTATAAACAGGTTTCGGGGTCTCCATTCAGGTTCAACATTGCGCCGTCATCGTGAAGACCCAAATGTAGTCGAAATTGCAAGTGTCACAATTTTAGGATGCTACAATATTCAATACTTGATAACAACTTCACCCATAAACATATGCATGTGGTATACCGGTAATACCTTACCCTAATAACTCTGCATGCATAATCTTTCAAACAAAGAATACATAATCATCACATGAAAAATGCATAACACATAACACACAGATTTTTCACATGGAAACCCAAATGGGAAAAACCATGGCGGGGATGAATACCCACAAGCTTGTTTTTGAAATCTTTTGAAGCATGCTCTGTTAGGAGCCTAGTCTGGTTAAAGACTTTACAATAAGGTTCTGCTAGGAACCAATCCTATTAGAGATCACCCAGTTAAGGGATGGCTATATACCCTATTAAAGTTTGAAACCTTGTTAAAGGCTACCTCGCTAGAGGATTTGAAGAACTCAATGATCTTGAGTCACCTGGTTAAAGGATTTACAATAAGCCTGTTAAAGCTACCCGGTAAAGGGATTTTCCAACTATTGAAATGATTAGAAGACAACAGGTAAAACTCTGATCTAATAACAGTGCTACATGCCAAGGCAGATCCTTTTCATTTCCTCTACTCTGCAATCACACTTTGCAGTTTTCCTCTTACTCGTCTAGCAAGTATCTCATCACTCGGATACACACACACAACTTTTGCCAACAACTTTACAATACCAAACATCATCAACCTTATAGACAACAGTTAGGTTGGTTGTATAAACCCTAAAACCTAAGCATCTTAGGTTTATGATACAGGTGGTCCTATCCTGACCATCCAAACATATTGCATAGAGTATTACAATTTCAAACAGACCACAAGACAATTTGCATTGTTCATTCTTCACCGCTCATGGGAATCAGTAACCCATCACACTCTCTTCTCATACCACTAAGAAGAATGATCATTCCTGAGGTAGACTTTTAATGAAATCGATCTTCTCATGCAAGATCCTCAAGAAAATCCTTCACATGCACACAGATGACATGGAACCTTGATCTCATTCACATCTCTTAGCTAACCCATCACAGAGTATCATCAGTTGCATCTCACAAGCTGGATTGCCAAACCGATAACTCTAGAGCTGAGACTACCAACTGGTAGTAACTTTTAGTGAAACCCTGACACTTGTTCACTGCATCTCTTCATACCTCTTCATACTGGTTCACCAACTTCTTACATTTTTATACTGGTTCACCAACTTATACTTTATTGACATCAATGACAACATACATTATCATCATATAAAAATGTCGGTTCATCATATGCCAACAATATCCAACAAAGAATTATTTTGAATAAAGGATGTGAGCTTAATCCCATTTTTGTACAATCACAAAATATTCAATCACCAAAGGATAAGGAACCAGAAATGAAAGATGAACAAAATATAAAAACTGATCCATCGATTACTACTCCACCTACTCATGAGTCAAATTTTGACATTGAAGATACTTAGAATCCTCCATAATCAAATGTACAGGATTTTGAGGGAGAGGTTGTAAAAGAAAAAGGTTCAAAAGAAAAGGAATCAAGGGAAGCACCAAAAGTGAGTGGTGCACCAAGTGGTGAAGCCACCGGTGCAGACTTCAATAGAAAATGTATCAATGGATACACCCCTAAAGACCTTATTGAAGATAAAGGCAAAAGGACAGTCAGATTTCCCTTCAGGATTGGTAATTGACATATCACTAACACAAGACAAAGGGAAAGTGTCAAAATTCTCTATCAGTTTTGACAAGCCTTATCACTTGATGTCATTGGCAGAAAAGGTCTTGGCTTCTTCTACACTCCAAGCTCAAGTGAGTCAGGAGTTAGCTCAAGAAGAATCCAAGGATAGGAAACTGATACAGTCCACTTTTGAAGTTTTGAACCAGCTTGTACCAAAATTTCCAGCAGATGACAACTCAAGATCTTCCAAGAAGCTTCAGCAAATAATTGATTATATTCCTAAACAGTATGATTCTTTAGTTAAAATATCTGCACTTGAGGCCAAAGACAATTTTTTTGAGCCCAGGAAACAAACATGCTTACAATCTAGAAACAAACTTAACTAGTTCTCTTGAAGGTCTAGTTTTGGCAGTCATGGATCAAATATTAAAGTTAGAAAAGGAAAGGGAGAGTATGATAAAGAGAGCCACAGAGCTCCAAAAATTTATAGGTCCCTGGTTAGATAACTTGCTTTGTCACAAAATAGAGTGTATAGAAAATATGCAACGAGAGGATCTGACTAAATCCCAAGCCATTGAATACTATGCTAGTCTCTTGAATGGGTTCAAATCCATTCTGGACTCACTTAAGCAAGGGTGGGATAGTTACTTTTCATTTTTGAAGACTTTGTATGTAGACATTTTGAAATATGTATAGGGACCAGTATATATGTGTAATTCACTTGTACATATTTTCTTGTATATATTCACCCAGATTTGTCATTGATGTCAAAGGGGGAGGAGTACAGTGAAAAATGAATGTATATCATAGGGGAGTATACAAATGTAAATAGTTGCATGTATGTACAGGAAAGGGGGAGCATACTCAAAGGTAATATCATTTTTCACATGAATGTTGCCATCAATGCCAAAGGGGGAGATTGTTGGAAATTGACACTCATTCGGTAGTCACCTTCTAAGGTGAATTGCATTTTGGGTTGTCATTGATGGCAACTCATCTTCAAGAGATGGTATTTCTTTATCCGGTTTTGAACATCACTTTATCATTTTGCCTAGTTAAGGCCAACTGATATACACCCTATGGTTTACACTTGTTAACCAGTTATTCTTGGTACTGGTAATTCATATTGTGGGACCTGGTAAAGTCATTGAAGTAATTGAAGGTAGCATGCAAGACCGACATCAAGCAATATCATTGAGATAATTTGTAATACTTGTTCTGATTAATAGGAAAAATAGGTTTTAAGGACCCGAAACCTTTAACAAAGGAGATTAAACAGGATCATCAAAGAGAATCCAGACCAAGAAAGAACAACTAACACAATGACTGGCACTAGAGCCAGTAAATAGAAAGGACAGTAGTGGACAGAAACAACAAAATGAAGAAACCAGAGAAAACACTGCACAATTATAAAGCCTTCAGGAGGTCCTCCGCCTTAATCATCAGCTAGTCGTAATTGGCCAAAGTTGCTTTAAGTTCATCCAAGTCCTTATTTGGCTTATTCTCCTTCTTTTTTCCACTGGTTCTTGTTCTGGGTCCTTGAAAATCTCCTGTTCCTTCAGTGTCAGGGTCAATTTCCAGGGTATCCTTCTCCTCCTCCAAATTGCTGATGAGGGTTTTGGTTTTTCCAGCAAAGGCCTTTAGAATGTTTAAGCTTTTCTCTGCGATAATTTTAAGCCATTCCTCAATTTTGCTGACTTTATTGACAGTTTCCGCCATTGTTTGATCCATAGCATTGGCATTTGCTTTCCTCTCAATCGGGTCTTTCTCAATTTGCTCAAATCTGGGGTTGAAGGAGTCTCTCATATTTTCAGCTCTAGCAATAGTTTTGGTCAAATCCTCCACATAATCTTCTATCGACTTCCCTTCACCAATGCTGATAATTTTGAGAATCTGAATTCTATTGATAATTTCCAGAATCTGGATTCTGCTGATAGTTTCCAGAAACTGGGTTTTGCTGATAGTTTCCAGAATCTGGAAACTAGTACTGACAATATTAGAAAAGATCGAAGCACTCCTATACATCTGTTTCATTATTATTTTATCTATTAATGATCTTTGGGGTGCTATTGTATTGATCCTTAAAAATGATTAATCTGACATCCTCTTGGAGGCCCTGTTCTCCCTTCCAAGTAATCATTTCATTTTGATTGACAGCCACATTGGCTGCCCAATCAGCAGAACCATTAGCTTCACGGTAAATATGAGATATGAAACTTTTCTCAAAAGTGTTAATGAGGTCTCTAGCAGCCTTTATACTGTTATTGATAGACCATGAGGGCTTAGAAGTCCCCTTGAGGCATTTAATGATGTTGTTAGAGTCCCCTTCAATCCATAGGTAGGGGCAATTCCATCTTTTTGTGAGGAGAATGCCTTGGAGAGCTGCCATTGCTTCTGCCTTGTGGTTTGTTTGGCTTCCTATTGGAATAGCAATCATTTCCTTACATATACCTTTATCATCTCTAAGAATAGCTCCACATCCCAGAGGGTCTGGATTACCTTTTGTAGCACCGTCGAAATTGACTTTGAACCAACCATGAGGGGGAGTTTGCATTCTTAAAACTCTAGGAACTTAAAATGTGAGATTCCAAAGGGTTGGCCGAAACGCAGGGGGCCCCAATGATTCCAATGTTCTCCACAATAGCCCATTTTATTTTCTGGAAAACAATATCCTGAGTAAGAGAATTGTCCCTGAAAATACGATTGTTTCTTTCTTTCCATAAGCCCCACAAAATGTGAGAGAGAGATAGCTACCACAGGGTTCTCAAAAAGGAGTTAGACCAATGATAATTCCACGAGTAGAACAAATCACTGATAGTGTTAGGAAACACCCAATCTATGCAAAAACTCTTAAGAAATCTTTCCCAAATAGAAGCAGAATAGGAACAGTGGATGGCCAGATGGTCCACAAACTCTTCCTCCTCAAGACACAGAGCACATCTATTAGGGAAAGCAAAACCTCTGCCCTTGAGATTATCTAAGGTCAAGATTTTATTTTGAAGAATAGTCCAATAGAAAAAATTGATTTTAGGGATCAGTCCCTTTATCCAAGCTTTATACCATAAAGGATTTTCAGAAGGGGTAGGGGAGAGAACACCATACATAGAAGAGATAGTAATATTACCTTTAGGTTCATATTTCCAAATGAGGGAGTCTTCCTCTTCATTCAACCAGGCCGATCAAAGATGGTTTTTAAGCTTAATAAGGTCTGGGTGAATACTTTCAATGTTCTACCATTTATTACCTATCCAATACCCTTCAACTAAAGGACCAAAAGTTCTAATACAGGAGGAGGCATAAGGGGCCCATTCTGGGATATCAGTCAAAGATTTATCAAAAAGCCAAGGATCTTACCAGAATTTAATTTTCCTACCATTGCCAACTTTCCATATAAGCCCTTTAGCAATGTTGTCTCTACACTTAGAGGCATGATTCCAGATATGGGACCCATTCATACTAATATCAGAATTGATAAAAGAGGAAAGAGAAGAGGACAGAAGAGAATACTTACTTCTCCATATTTTACACCATTCACTATTTGAGTGGAACATTCTCCAAACCTGTTTAGACAAAAGAGCTTCATTTAGGGTCTGGATTCTTCTCAGGCCCAGACCACCTTTACTTTTCGGTCTGCATACCTGATCCTAAGCCACAAGAGAAATTCTTTTCTTTTCCTCAATCCCTGACCAGAGAAAATTTCTTTGAATTTTCTCAATAGCATCAGCATACTTTACTGGAATTCTAAAAAAGGCTGAGGGCATAGATAGGTATGCTTTGAAGAGAAGCCTTTAGAAGTTGAAGCTTTCCAGCCTGACTTAAAAGGGCTCCTTTCCATCCAGCTAGCTTTTTATGAAATTTGTCCACCAGAGAGCTCCAAAAATAATCAGGAGGTGCAATGCCCAATGGGAGGCCAAGATAAGTGGCAGGAAGATCAGCAATCTGACATTCCAGAATTCTGTTGATTCTATGTTGTCCTCTCTTTGGAGTATTGATGAAAAAAACTTTTCTTTTGACCCAATTAATGAGCTGACCAGATGTAGAGGCAAACTTACAAAGAGTGTCCTTCAGGGTTCTAGCTTCTGAGATACTTGACTCCCCCATGACAATGGTATCGTCCACAAACTATTGGTGAGAATAGGTATGATCAGCTGAAGAAGGTTGAAGTCCCTTAAAATATCCTCGCATCATCATGCTTTCCATATACCTACCAAAACATTCAGCCATAATAATGAAGAGGATAGGGGAAATGGGATCCCCTTGCCTCAATCCTCTTGACACTTGGAAGAAGGGGGATGGTGATCCATTGACAAGAATAGCAAAAGAGGCTAAGGTAATAAGCTGACTAAAGAGGTCAACACATTTGGAGGAGAAGCCATAAGCCACAAGAACCTTCTCAAGAAAAGACCAATCAACCCGGTCATAGGCCTTAGAGAGATCAAGCTTAAGGATGAGACCCTGTTTCTTGCCCCTTACGAGAGAATGAATATTCTCATGGACAGTAATAATGGAGTCAAGAATTTGTCTTCCTGGGACAAAACCATTTTGTTGATGATTAATCAAAGAGGGAAGGACAGTTAGGATTCTGGTAGTAAGAACCTTGGAGATAATCTTATAAAAAGAGTTACATAAGTTGATTGGTCTGAATTTGTCCATGGAGTCAGCACCTTGGAATTTGGGAATAAGTGCAATGTAAGTGCCATTAATTTCTTTCAAAAGTCTTCTAGCCCCAAAAAATTCTTTGACCCTGTTGGAAACATCTTGCCCTACAATGTCCCAGAAATCTTGGAAGAAGAACATGGGGAAGCCATCTGGACCGGGAGCTTTATTACCATCAAAAGAAAAAACAACATTTTTTATTTCCCGGATCGAAGGTATGGAAGAAAGGGAGGCATTCATCTGCTCATCAATGAGGCAAGGAATGTTTTGAAGAAAGGAATATTGAGCATCAGCATCCAACCTGTGATCCCTCCTTAGAAGATTCGAGAAGTACCTTTTGGCCTCATTCCTTATCTCTTCCTCCTTAACCAGCTCCCCATTGTCCACTGTCAGTTTAGTAATTCTGTTTGCTTCTTTATGTTTGATAGTCGACATATGAAAGAATCTTGTATTCCTATCTCCTTCCTTTAGCCAAGTGCATCTTCATCTCTATTTCCAAAAATTTTCCTCTTTTGCAATGATTTCATGGTATTTTTTAAGGGTCTCATTTTCTTCAGCAATAGACATAGTAGAGAAACCATCCTTCTGAATTTGGACCTGTATTTTCTTGAGGTCATCCTGGACTTTACCTTTGGCCTCAAAAATGTTCCTGAAGCTGGATTTATTCTAGAGTCTTATATTGTCCTTAACACTTTTGAGTTTCTTCACAACTCTGTACATAGTAGTACCCTCAACTTGGATATTCCACCAATTTTGAATATTACAAGTAATGTCAGGGTGATGAATCCACATTTTTTCAAATCTAAAAGGAAAATGTCTTCTTCTGTTAATAGGATCAGCAAAGAGAGTGATGGGAAAATGATTAGACCCAACCTGAATGTGAGCAGATAAGGAGCAGAAATAATGTCTGAACCAGTCATCAGAAATAAGAGCCCTGTCAAGGCGAACTTGTATAAGATCATTGCCAGTTCTCCTATTAGTCCATGTGTAATTGCATCCCTATATCTCTACATTGTTGAGAGCCTGAGTATTTATGAAATCCATAAGGGCCAACCTAATTTCAAATTGAGAGGGGCTTCCACCAAATTTTTCCTCCTCTCTCAAAGGAGTATTAAAGTCTCCCATGACCAGCCAACTAAGATTCTTGAAGTTGTCCCTAGTTTCTATAAGTTTTTTCCAGAAGGAGTTTCTAGCTTTCAAGGTGTTGGGCGCATATATGTTGGTGAGGACCCATGTTGTTCCATCTTTTAAATTCTCAAATCTAATGCAAGAGAAAAAAATTTCTTGAATAAGAACATGTCCTTTGACACTATTGAGATTCCACATAGTAGCTATTCCTCCCGAAGCACCTTCCGAGCTACCACCACTAATACTCCCATTTTTAAAAAACTTTAGAGTTTCAACTTTTTCTCTACTCATTTTGGTCTCTTGAATCAGAAAAACATTAGGTTTACTATCCCTTATCATATTCCTAATAATATCATGTTTATGAGGATTATTAAGTCCCCTAATATTCCAAGAGATAATCTTCATAGTTACTTACTGATTCCTAACTCCTTAAGAGTTTTCTGAGTCCCATCTGCAATGTTCTTACTGGCCTCCTTGTCTCTGACTTTGTGGTTAGAAGGTCGACCTGGGGAAGAGGAAATGTACCCAGCATCAACTTGAGCAATTCTGTTGGATTTCCTTAGTTGTGAAGCCAAGGGAGTGGATCCTTTCTTGTTCTTGTATTTTGGTATTTTCTAGTCAGCTTCTTTCTCAAGAACCACTTCAGAATTACTGAGGAGTCTGGATATTTCATCTTCATTGCCCCATTTAGGAGTCATGGAATCATGTGATGCACTATTCACTATTTTTAAATTTTGATTTGAATCTAAAAGGTTCATACCCAGTATAGCACATTTTTGAGCTTCTTGCATTTAGGTATTGTTCATAAGTGGGGAAGAGTCAGTCTTTTCTTCTTGGGAGCCAGTGATCTCCCCTTCCTCAGGTTGTTCCTCTTTATTTTGCATTTCTTTACCAGCAAAAGTGTCAGTAGTTACCACTTTGGCTGTATCTTTTGAGGATACAGTCTATTCTTTCAATTCCTCTATTCAGATTTGCTCTATCATGGGGTTGTTAACTTTTGTTGAATCATTCCTCAATACTTCCTGTATAGGAAGGATGGAAGTTGAGCAGACCACTTCCTTATTTTCCCCCAAGGGTTCAAAATAGTTGTTGTCAACAAAGTCCGCTTCCTTATTTTCTGAGTTTTTAACTTGCCAAACCTTTTTTTCTAGAACCCTTTTACTTTCACCCAGGGGTTTAGTCTGCTTGAGCTCGACTTTAGGCTTGATAGGACAAGATTTTTCCCAGTGGCCTACTTTCTTGCAATGAAAGTAGGCAAAGGGGATAGATTCATATTCTATTTATTCTTTCCATGTCCCCAACTTTGAAACTATATCTATTTGTTCCGGCATATCTGTATCATGAGCTATCCCTACACAAAACCTAGCATGAGTGAGTCTCCTTTTAGATGTTGTGACTGGGTCTATCGAGAGGAGTTCACCAAAGGAACTTGGTATTCCTGAGAAGATACTTTCTACCCAATATTCAAGAGGCAGGCCTGGTAACTTTACCCAAATTGGAACTACCATCCAGGGACTACCACATAGTATCCTTAATTTATCATCTTCACATGAGAAAGTAAAAGAAAGGAGGCCTTTAGGTAATGCCGAGATTTCAACATTACCCTTCAGAGCCCATTTCCGTTTGACGTAAACCCTAAAAACTTCGATCTTTGGACGAGAACCCATAAATTTGCCTACCAAGTAGTTCGACATGCTATTTATATTATGATCCAGAACCAGATCAGGGATAGAGATAGCAAACTTTCCACCAGTTGGATCAGAAATATTCTTGACAGGAGGTAAAGAGGATTTACCAGATGGTTTTGTTCCAAAAAGGGATGACCATTTTCTAGATTCTTTTCCGTTCTCCAAGGGCTCTTCACATGGGCTGGAACCCCCACTGGACCCCTCCCGCTAAAACCCAGAACCAGCTTTCTTCTCTGGCAGAGTACCACCAATCTGCAGAATGTCAACAGCCTTCGGAATATCCGGAGGCTTGTCCGTCTCTCCCATAGGACTAGCAACTTCGTTCTGGCCGCTCCCACCATTGGAACCAAAGTTCCCACCTTTCAGAGAATTTGAATTTTGAGTTCTCCCATTGCCGCTTCCAGTTCCTCCTAGCTCCATTGTTCTAAACTAAATTACCTAATTTGTAATACTTGTTATGATCTAGAAGCCTACAGGTTTAATTTTACTGTGAAGGTCGATATGATGAACAAGTTATAAGGGTATATAAGGGAGATCTCTTAGCGATGGATTTCATACATATAAATGATACGATTTGAGATGTGAATGAGTCAGAAATTGATGGTATGCAAATTGATGAGCAAATGTTAGTGTACGTGCACAGTTGCACATGCGCATTCCTAACCGGTAGTAGAATAGAGTATCAGTATAACCAGTTTAGTTGAAGATCTCAAAGCTACAACTGAAACTTATCCAGCATGGTCAGATGCATCATTTAAGTTCATTTTTGTGATAAATCATTATGTGGACTTCCATATCTATTTATTTGATTAGTGAACTCTAGTCGGTAAGCCTGTATGCATGTGCATACCCCTCTATGTAATATTTGTATACCTTGATCAAGTATATAGATATTGTGGGTACTATCCCCACCATGGTTTTTCCCTTTATAGGCTTTTCCACGTATAAATACTAGTGTTATGGTATTGCCTTATGTGTTGATTTTTTTATGCACTTCAATTTTATATTCTATCATCTGGTTGATCAGCAATAAATTCATAAATTCAATCACTAGTAGAAAATTGATTCAGCCCCCCCCCCTTTCAATGTTCTTGGATTCCAACACAAGCAAGCCATTATGCAAGAAAATATGCAACTTGAGTTATTAAAAAAAGGATAAACAAGCAAGGCATTAAGCAAGGAAATCCACAAGTTGAATTGAAAATACGTTACAAGGATGCCATGATGTATTAAAGGAAAATAAAGCTAATAATAATAATAATAAAATATAATACATAACATCAAGAAATATCAAACCTCAAAACAATTGTGTTGCATATATTTTTCTTATATTGTCATACACATATAAGGTAAATGATATAACTTAAGTCTACAACTACTTATAAACATTAATAATTATATAAATTAATGTTCATTATCCTTCATTTTGCTCCATAATAAACATTAGAGAAAAAATATAATTATTCTATCATCTCTCCCCCATAAAGAGCATTTGGAATAAAACCTCCAAAAGGTGTGCTGCAATATCACTCCTTTGGTGCTCGCTCCAATCAAGACCATACATGACCATCTCTCATCGAATCTACAATTTTTTAAGCTCAAGAACATGCAATATCAAAATCTTCATCAAACTAAATATCAACAATTTTTTTAGATGAAGGACATAATTGTAACTCCACTTGCCCATCTTGAATCAAGTAACAAATGTAATGATCTCAAATCTCTAAGTGTTTTATTCTGGCATGAAACACAAGATTCTTCGTGATGGAAATAGTGATATTGTATTCACAATAGATAGTGGTTGGATTCTATTTGGCTAATCCATACTTCTCTAGGACATGTTGATATAGTTGTAATGTCTTTTGCTTCTACTAAAGAAAGAGCCATGGTTGTGGGTTTCTTACTACTCCAAGAGACAAATCCAGAACCAAGTGAAAAGATATAATCAGATGTAGATCTTCTATCATCCACTAAACTAGCCTAATCAAAATTTGTGTAACCAATTAGCTCAAACATTTTATTGGGAAAATAATGAATGCCAAAATTTTGTGTAGCACTCACATACCTCATGATTATATTAGTAGCTTTCAAATGAGACCCATGTGGATCTTGCATGAATAAAGAGATGAGTATCACAACATACATTATATTATGTCTAGTGGTTATTAGGTACATGAGGCTTCCAACCAAACTTCTATATAATGTAGCATCAACCTTGGGACTAGTATCTTCCTTGTTTAATTTTTCAACAAGCACTATGGGGGTTGCAAGTGCTTTTCTTGCCATGCCATTATAAACTTCTTCAATAAATCAGCTACATAAATGGTTTGGGAAATAAATATACCTTCTTATGTTAGTTGTACCTCCACACCAAGAAAATAGTGCATGAGTCCAAAATTTGACATTTCGAATTCTTGTTTCATTTCTACTTGAAACTTCTCCATGAGAGATTTGTTGTTACCTATATAAATAATATCATCATCATAAAGGAAAACTTTGATAATATCATTACCAATACATAGGGCATACAAGGTAGGCTCTGAGTTTATTTTTGTGAATCCTTTATGAATGAAATAGCTATCGATCCTAGCATACCAAGCCCAAGGAGCTTGCTTCAACCCATTAAAAACTTTCTTCAACTTGTTGACTAAGTGTCTATATAAACATTTCAGAATCTTGATTTCACATCCATCTCAAATATTGACCACTTGTATTGTGATACAATAGCCAATATAATCTTAGCTATATCAAGTCTAGCCTTAGAAATAAAAGTTTCTTCATAATCCACTCTAGGATTTCATACAAATCCCATGGCAAGTAAACCTGTCTTATGTCATTGCATTGAACTATCTACATGATATTTGACTTTATATATCTATTTCACACTAATCACCTACTTACCTTTGGGAAGTTGAACTAATTTGCAAATAT